>NC_056743.1:577973633-578006133 GCF_019279795.1 Protopterus annectens
GAACAGTGGCAGGGATATTTACCTCTTGGTGTTAACACTGGCATTAGATGATTGTCACAGCTGATGCAACACCCTGACCCCATGTGCAAAAATGGGGAAAAAGGGATTGCGGCTGGATGGATGGACAATTTACTGCAATATAGGATAACACAGGCTAAAACTCCATTAAAGATTAAGGAATTATATAATTCCCCTTGACCCAAAAATGCTTGGCATTGCTAAAATAGTAGATAAAGACTTGTGGCAACCTTTGACAGCTCCAGTAAAGATTCTACACAATTTTATGGAACAGTATGCCTCACTTTATAAAACTTGACAATAGGGAGGGGGTACGCAGCAGCAAGTAACAGATCATATTGGTGCCCCAAACCTACTTCAATTACCTTTAAAACAGGCAATGCAATTGATGGACCCATTTCCCTGCAAAATGTGATGAGGTTACTGGCTAGGCTCCCTGCAGATAAGTCCCCTGGGCCAGATTGGTATCTACTGTAAGTATATAAATGTGTGATAGGTTTTACAATTTAAGTTTTACCAAAGCAGCTAATTTTGTTCTTGAAGGTGGTTCTCTCCACAGAGTCCTGGCATTAAGCCATCATTGTAATTTTGAAAGTTAACAATGATCCTTCAAATGCAGCATCATATAGACCACTATCAGTCTATAGCCATGATTATAAAGTATTCACAGTAGTAATGGCAGAGAGGCTAAGTGTTTGCCCACATTCATTCATTTAGATCAAACAGGTTTTATATTAGAGAGGACCACATTTGATAACAAATTTTTTTTTTATATTGGCAGATTAATATAGTGCTAATGATGATGATGATGAGTTGATATATTTATCTCATCTCAGCAAAAAAAAATGCTGCCCAACAGACTGAAACTGTATGCATATGCATCTGATTTATTCATTAAAATATTTTTTTCTTTTTTCTCTCTAATTTTTCTGACTTTTTTCTCAATTTTTGGATTGTTGTGGCTGAGATGAGCTGGGCTGCTAATTCATGAACTGTGGATTAATAGATCGCCCCTTCTGCCAGTTTTGGTCCCTGGTAAGGATGGTTCTTTAATATGACAGCTGGTTTTTTGGTGGTGGGGGACACAGGTGGGACACAAAAGACTTTTTACATTCAGACTTTTGACTTTTAGAAGGAACATTTTTCATAGAACACTTATTTCAAGAAAGAAAGAAGCACTTTAAGATAAATTAATGCGTGTGTTGTTTTTCATTTTATTTTATTTATTATAACTATTATTATACTGGTATTAGTATTGTTTTATGTTCCACTATACATTTGTGTGTTTATTTGCTCCTTTTTATTTTGCTCCTTTTGCCTTTATTGTTTTTTTTTTTTATCTGTTGTGACTGAGTGTGCAGGATGACTGGGACTTTATCGCTGGGGCATCTGTCCAGGAAAGGAGAACACTGTTGTGTCCAAGTCCTACGACATTTTATTAATTTTCCATCATTATACTTGTTAACTGAGATTTCCATTTTCCATCATTCATTATATGTTATTACTAACTTAAGATCATAGAAGACCAGACTGTAATGATTTATAGCTTATTATGCTTTTTTTTAAATGTTTGGTCAAAGTTAGATGTAGTCTGTGACTTGATGTGGTTTAACAAACTGGGCATGTTTTTATCCATCTATCCACAAACCATTTTTCCCTATTTTCAGTATGGGGTCAGGGTGTCACTTCAACAGTGGCAATCATCTAAAGGCAAGGTCTACTCTGCTGGGAGGCTAGCCCTGCCAAGCTCATATTTTGATATCTTTCGATATTTTAATATCCAGCTCCCATGAAATATGGTAGCACTGAGTAATTACAGTTTCCAATAATGTTGTAATTGCATTGTTCTTACAGTGCTTTAGTTATTGTTTCAACCATTATTGTTGCAATCTTGGCCCTGCTGGTTTTCTTTGTCAAATCGATTACATGATGTTCTGGATTCTTTACTTCGGATTCCTTGTTTGAGTTTTTGGTTTTGTAAATTGTTTGGAGAATAAGCACTAAAATAAATGTGTACTTGATGATTGACAGCCTGGATGCTGAAAAACACTTTCAATGTTAAATGGCAATATCTGTTTCTGCTATTAGAACATTCTAGCTCTCCTGAAGCATATAATAACACTGATGCAAAGTTTCCTCCATTTAGCTTTACTTGGAATGCTTAGCAGTGAGAGTTAGAGCTCCATAGCAGGTTACATTATACACCAATGATACATAACTTTATTTTAAAAGATCCCAGTCAAGACCTGCAGTCTTAATTTAAGTTACACTTGGGAGTTCAGACATTTTTCTGGGTATAAAATAAACATGCATAAGACAGAGGCAAATGGGATTCATTAGAGCCCCTTATGAGATGGTTTCGGGAATTCCCTCTCATAAGTAACAAGGATTCCAGTAAATATTTATGTCTGAGTCTCAAGGATTATGCTATTGTTTCCAGATAAGGCAACTAAGAGAACTGGAGAAAACTGAGGGGAAAATAGAGAGATGGCAGCTTCTCTGTGTTAGTCTGATACAAAGGGTACAAGTAGTTCTGTGGTTTGTTCTCCCCCAAGTTTTATATCTAGTTCAGGGATTTTCTTACTCCTACCCAACAGCACTTAAAGAGAATAAATAATACGGTGTTTAGACTTTATCAGAGGAAAAGAAAGAAGGAATTTATTCTCTGTCTTCCTGATTATAATAGTCCTAGAGTGACTGAGTGTGAGAAGTATATCGGGGCAGTACAAGCATTTTGTTTTTTATTATTAGATACAAGACCTTACGTGGAAAAACTAGTACTTCATTGTCCGGTGGGCTATCAAGGCTTATATGAGGTGGTGTTGTATGGCAAACCTAAAATTGTAAAAGTTTGTTCTGGATAGCTACAAGATATTTTACTTCCATTTGTTGATTCTATACACAGAAGTAAGCTAGATGACTGAAAAGTGATATTCCCATGCAGGAATCGTCTTTGTCTAACATTTTGTGTTAAGATAGGTGTAGGCTGGTATTTGGACAAGATGGGGGGGCTGCAATACTGGATGCTGTTGATACAAGGGGAAGAGTTGATGATCCTTCAATAGTTTTCCCAGCATTTTCCTTGGGGATGTTGGCCTTTGTACTTACCAGATACTAAAAACAGAAAATACAAAAGTGCAGGTGGTTACCATCCTTCTGGATCAATATCTCCTGTTTAATTAAATCAAATTCCAAAAAGATCAGTAGAAAAACAGTTCAAAAGAGAAACAGGTGTAAAATGTTGCATTTACTCCATTTACTTTCCAAATCCTTTGAATGTGACAGATGAATAAATATTACTTTGAAGGGAGCTTACAGTAATTATGCAAAAGGATCTAGGAAATTCAGATTTTTGGTTGCCAATATCAGTTCAAATATTTTTATACACCTATAAATGTGGCTTATGTGTTCCCTACCTCCCCTTCATTATGTCATACGTGTAACAGAGTAGACTCAGGGGACTGCTTACACATTTTTTGTAGGGGATGCAGCAAACTCTCCTTACTCAAAAAGAATATTCAAAGGAGGTTATACATTATTTGGCTGAGGGAAATGTTTCTGACTCTAGCCCTTTGGCTGCTGGGGTTGGCAGAGGTCCCATATCAAAGATAAATAAAGCAGTACTTTACTTAATAATGTTAGCAGTCAAGAAAAGCATTACCAAGAACTGGAAACAGACCTTTAGCCCAAAGATATAGGAATGATTGTGTCACTGTATGCATATTACTGATCTAGATCCGTTATAAATTAAACATTTAGAGATGCCTCAGGCTTTCAGGGACATCGATCTTTGATAAGGGCCAAGTGGCATAGGATTTTGGTTTGGTCACTGGAGTAATTTTGAATCATGAGAGCAATGCCCTGGTTCAGAATAGCAGAATTCTGGACATGACAAATTTTAAGTGAAACTAGTGAACATATTATAGCTTAAAGATTGTTGCATGTGACCTCGGATATCTAGATTATTTACTTTATCTTAAGTGTTATATAATATTGAAAGAGATGTAACTATTGTTTTGTTTTGGGTCGTTATGCCTACTAAGGTGATAATAAAGATGTTGATAAATAACAAGAGTGGAGCCTGACTATGCAGTCAGAGGCCACATTTGTCACAAATATGAGATATGCAGATTGTATTTATCTATCTATCTATCTATATATATATATATATATATATATATATATATATGGGAACATGTAAAAGGAAAGTAAAATTATCAGACTACATCTAGGGCTGCATACTACCAGTGGAAATGACAAAGTAGAATAACAAAGGCTTGGTGTATAAACAGTAACACAATAATTAAGGGTGATATGCTAGAAGCTAAACCACAATTGGATTATTGCCAAATAGTACCCTAGGCAGGGAAATGGATCATACCCCCCCCAAGCCATTCCAGTGTCCAGTTATTTGGCTGTCTCTACCCAGTCACCATAAACATTGTTCAAAGCCATCAGTGTGCATACTATAGTCTTCTTTATTTTACAGTGATTACAGAGATTTGGATTTAAATGTAAAACTTTTATTTTAAATTATATAGCACAAGTACTGATGGCCATCTGATAAACAAAAACAAAAAAGAAAGAAAAAAAAACACAATGTATCTTGCCAGTGGCAGATTAAGTGTAACTTGCCCCCCAACACATTTTTTAGAACCATGCATAAACGCATGTGTTCAAGTCACCTTCTTGATTGTTTTAAATTATGTTTCTTGAATAATACAATATTTGATAGACTGTTTTAAATTTGAAGTATTGAACATATTTTTTTTGTAAGCAGTGAAAAAATATGTGAACAAATAATGACAAAATTACCCATTTTGTGACATTTCAACCAAAAAAGGCAACTCAAACTGTTGTCATTGTAATCCACCAATCTCTGTACTCAACGATTATGGCCATTTTCTTAATTTTGTACTCATCACATCTGTTATAAAAATGCCCACAGAAAAGTTTCCAAGTTGCTTTACACAAATGGACACTAGTCCTGTAAAGACAGACTAATGATGTTTTAACTTTATCAGCTCAGCAGAGTTAGTCATTTTAATCCATAGGCATCTCCCAAACTCAACAATTATAGCTACTTTGCTGGCTGCATGCTTCTCAACTGTCTATGACAAAAAGCAACAGTAATAATGACTGAAATCACATATTTTAAATTTGTTTCAAGCAAACATAATGTAGCCAAAGTATTCCAATTTAATTCACACATACATGGTAGGCTTGCAATGCCATATTAAAGACCATTTAACAATGACCAGATGATTAGATCATAGGTACTTTTATCTCCAGAGAGCCCCACACCCCCACTACAATTATAGTCACTTTGTTGACTGTGTACATCCATTACTGTTATAAAGAAATAAATTACATGTACTTTATTGGTAGCTTTGTATGAACTACATAAAATTGTATAAAGATCACAAGCATCGTAACATAAGATTCAGCCATGTGTAGCACAGTTTAAACAAGAGTATTTATAAGAACATAATAAATAGTAACCACCCGAATACGTATGCTAAGCCAATATGCACAAACGTCATTTGAATAATTCAACATCAAAGAGAACTATCTGTAATGCAGATGTTCTTGCTGGCAAACAACTGTGCATTTTAGTGCTCTGTCAACAATGCAGTGTCTGCCGTTCTTGAAGAATAAACTGCCCATATTACATTAAAAAATGGTGTGTTGGTAATACTGACATAACATTTCCTGAACTAGATCAACTATGCAATAGGAAATGGTGAACAAACAATGATGACAGGTTCATAGTTACCAGGCATACAGTCCTGGAGATAATTAAGGAACCTAGGCCCAAATTACCAATCGCTCCAAAGCACTGCCTGGTAACCTGACTTGTTCAGTGTCATACAGTAGGTAAATGAAGGTAGAAAGATTCAAACCCTGCACACTTGCCACAGGATGCAGCTCATTGATAAGTTATAGGTTTAGTCCTCTGCCCTAACTGCCTAAGTAACAGTTTTTGATTAATGCAGAAATTCTTTCCAGTCCAATCTTGTATAGATCTGGTCATCATGCCAAATATATCACTACATGACCTGTCAAATGCCAGTTCCTCTTCAGCAGAATGTAAAGAAGGTCCTTCAAATATATATTATTAAAATGCAGCATGTTTAGACTGTATCAAACAATCCAGGCCTATTAATGAATTCATTTATTTTTTAGAGCAATGGATAAAATAAAACAATTAAAAACAATATAAATGCTGCATCAGTTTTTGTTCAACAAACCTCAAGTCATACAAAGATCAGAAATATTACTGCATATAATAACATATTGTTTTTTTGGGTGGGTGGACTTTCGAGCCTGAAGGACACCTGTATCTCCGTTTTGACATATGTCTTCTCTGAAACCAATAATAGCTATCCCATCTGACATCAGTTTGTATAGGTCTGACCTTCTTAAATGGGTAATACTTCAGTATTGTTGCAGCATATACCTCCAGAGTCAACAAAGATGGAATGTGGACAAATGGTGCCCTATGCAGGGTAACAAATCAGGTTCTCAGCAGCCTTATCAATTTCCCATTATTTGACTGTCTCTCCATACTTACCATAAATACTAATCAAACCTGTCAGTGTACCTGCTATTTTCTTCCATATTTTTACAGTTAGCACAGAGATTTGGATTTCATTTAAAACTTGTATTTCAAATTTTACAGAAAAAACACTGACAGTCATTTTCTAAACAAAACACTCTCACATTGAAAACAGACTTGGCATAAGAAACAGTAAGCTTCTCTTCACTTGAAACTGTCTGGTGAAGTAACTTTGCAGAGTCACACAGAAGACAAATGAAGGCTGAAGGAACCACACCATGTACTATAGGAAGCAGCTCCTTAACAGCTCATATTCCTACTCATCTACAAACTGTAGCCCAAGCACAGTACATTTCACATCTCTGTGCCTTCAAAAAAGCTAAATTAAAAATATATTCATATTTCAAATGTTAACCTTAAACTCATACATTTCATGCTGTTCAGTTTATTCACAGTTAAATAATAAACACACAGTCAACATTCAGCAGAACCAGAAAACCAAGGATCACACCCAATGAACATGTCTCATAAGATAATGCTCCTGTTTACTGCAATCAATTTCCTTCATTTCTGGTTCATAGGCAGTTACTAGACTTACAGTCTAGTGGACCATTGAGCAGCCCAGCTCAAATTTCCAGTTGATCCAAAGCATTGTCCAAGTGACTTCCTCAATTACAAGGCATAAATGTCTACAAAACTGAAAACAGATAAGAGCAGGGTGCTATAAATCATTTAAAAAAAGAACAACAGGTTTTGCATCAACATGTATTTGTCAATCACAATGAAATTCTAATGACAGAATGGTAAATTACTGGGGATTACAAAGAGAAAAAGAGAGAGAGAGAGAGAAAAAGAAGTTACTAGAAGCTAGTTGTTCTAGAGGATTAAGTCTCTAGCCTCCTATAGCTAATGTACAAGACTTGACTTTGTGCAAGTCACTTGACTAGACAGTTCCCCTAGCTGAGGCATTTCACACACACAAAGACACACAGTTCATTCACTTCTGCTGTGCCCATGAATGATTATAAAGTGCAAACACTCTCTGACTCCAGGCATGAGGACTGACTTTAAACTCTCTTCATTACTGTAGTCGCCATCTTCTGTTTAAATCATGTGACAGTTCCAATAAGTTCCATCATTTGGTCTGCATCTTAGCTGATTAGCTCACGGCATTTACCAATAAAGACAGGTGTTTGGCTGGAATGCAGAGCCAATAATAAGATTGGAGATATGCCAAGCTAGAAACTGGATGTCATTTTAAGAGCAGTCTACTTTGGACTTTTTTTTAAATTAATGTTGACCCAGCAGGATTTTATAATTTAATGATGTATAGCCAGGCCCCCAGTCAGAATCAGGCCATGGGCAGTTGACTAGGTCACCTTGTGTTGGATCCAGCTCTGAGACAAACAGCAAGAAATATTCCAGTAGTGCAAGCTAAGGCATTGTCATAAACTATTTGGCATACATCAGAGTGCTGATAATAAACATTCATGTTGCTGTAGATGGCAATGTATTTTGTTTTGATGGTTAGTAAAGATGACAAAACATTTGCATACTCCATCAGTTTGTACTAATGTCTTACTACCACATCCAGTTATAATGGAACACAAACAAATTAAAACACATTTTTAAAAAAAATTAATTTTATTCCTCCTCTATCAGTTGCTGGTATGGTAGTTAAAGATGGTAAGCACTTGTCTTTCACATCCATTCTTCTAGGAATTGTCTATCTTTTAACTGGGTTACTACCTGACATATTATAGGCTGAAATAAATAGTCAGTCACAGGTTCATAGGTGTGTACTAGGCTAATGGCCCTAGAGCTTTACAAGCCTAGCTCATAGGATTATCCTGGCATTGTGCCACCCGACCTTAGTTCCCAGTGCCTCTGTCGAGTAAAGCCACTGGAGAGATCCCCGGGGTGAATTTTCTATTTCCCATCCACTCATCAAGATTTCTCTTGAAAAGGGCCAGTGAGGTTCTCTGCTTGACATGTATGGGAAGTCTATTCCATAACATGGGCAGTCTCTGGGTTATGAACCTGTCCCTCCAGTATGTTTTGTTGATTGTGGTAATGAGGTTGAGGTCTCTGGAGTGTGTGGTGCGGAGGGATTGGGATTTCTTTAGATGTAGCATTTCTAACAGAGCTGGGTCAGACATGGCTTTGTAAGTCAAGCAGAGATCACCTCCAAGTAAGCGATATGAGACAGAGAATAGTTGGGAGTTTTTTTAAGTCTGTCCATACAGGACAAATGTTTAAGACCTAGGATCCTCTTTGTGAGGTACTTTTGCGGCCAGTGAGGTACATGCCAAATGGGGCATTATACTCAATGACTGGTGAAGGACTCAGGTCACCTATTTCTGAAAAAGATGTTATAAAAGATTAGATACAGGGAGTAAACATTGGGAATCCCAGCTGTGCAACTTCTGCGTAACTTCTATATGCAGGTATGTAGTATGCTTCTCTTCACCGTGTCCACATTAGTAAAATCTGGAATGCTGGTATTATGTTACCACATCCTAAAGTCATGTTATAGATGCCCTATTGACCTGCTAATCTCCCAAATTCTCCCTAAGAGTGTGTGTGTGTGTGTGTGTGTGTGTGTGTGTGTGTGTGTGTGTGTGTGTGTGTGTGTGTGTGTGTGTGTGTGTGTTCACGCGTGTGTGTGCGTTTTGGGGGGGGTTCATCCTGTGAGGGACTCTTGTTCCAGTTACTTCACTGACGTATAACCACTGATTACTGAGAGACACTGGTTGCTCACTCATATGAAAATGATCAAGGAAATGTTACAAAATTAATGAATTAATGCTTTTACAGTAAAATATAGTCTGAGAAGGTTAGTTACCAGGAATTCTTTCTGCCTCAAGTTAGGAAGACAGAAGGAGAGTGTTGCCACTTGAATTGAATGTGTGAAAACTCGTGAAAGCAGCAGACATCAGTAAAAATGCTCGGCCAGTAATGACACTGCTTTACACTGGATAATAATGGGATATTCTTGCCTTTTTGTTTGAAGAAATGAAGATTCAGATTCTGCATTACTACCAGTGTGCTGTGCAGCACCAATGTGTTACCACTGAATATGCCATAGAGATTTTAGGTTAAGCTAATGGCACAGGCACCAAAGTAACTTTCTGGGGTCTGATGGGAATAAGCAGGTAATGTGTGCTTGTCCAATGTGGTGGGCAGAGAGGAGTTGATGAAGGACCTGTTATAGGGACAGTCTCAGGTATGTGCTCTATACATGAACGGCAGGTCTTGCGGCCACAAGTCCATCTGATTGCACTTCATTCTGAGCACCTTTAGTATGCAAAAACAAATATATACATGGGGCTTGGTGTATTAACTTTTGCACCATGCATGCAGGCTAAGGAAGGAGGGAGTTATGAATATATTAAAAGTGTCTGTTTGCCTCCATTGGATGATAACAGCAATAGCTAGATAGTATCTCCTACTCACAGTAAAAGGAGTAATGAATGTGCCAGTAAGGAACAGTGTTTTGCTCACGTCATTGAAAGATGGGGGGTATAATACTTTATAAGTTTGTAATATCATTGAATGCTAAGATCTGTAGCCCGTCTACTAAAAATATATTTTCAAGCTTCAAAGAATAAAACAGCATGAGTGATACAAATGTTCTATGAGGATAGCTGGGAAAAATGACCAATGTTTCATGTTACAGAATAAGTGTCCATTATCAGGAAGAGTACATAGGTAACTGTGTGATGAAAAAACAGAAAAGGAAGAAGTTCTGCTGTATGTGCTCAGAATAGGATGTATTATCTGTGATGGAATCACATGGATTGCAAGTGTCTCAAGATTGTACTTTTATTAGCATACTTCTTGTGCTATGAGTAAATGAGTTGGTCTTTTCAGGCCTGTTTAAGATATGATATCAGAACAGAAAGCATAAAATACAAAAGTTGGCAAAATAGACATTATGCATTACGTACGGTACGAATACAGTGACACAAGAAACAATTAATCTTGCTTAATATTATTTAGGCACATTATTTCCTGCTGCTGCTATTGCTACAAGACAGTGAAGATGGATTATGAGGTAAAGCAGGGGCAGATGGGAAGATCAATCACAGTAATATGGAGGAAGATCTGAACTGGTTGAAGGAAGATGAAACATTGAAACTTGAAGTGTTGTTTCCTAAAGTTCTCAACCATCTGTGCAGTATTTTGGTGAAGTCTGTGCCAGCAGTGTTCAGTGTACTATGGTTAGATGGAAGATATCATATGACTGAAAGGTGCTGTGGCTGTGCCATGGAAAAGATATAGGCAGACTGTTGCTGGAAAGTTTATGTATTAGCCTAACCTCAGTAGTGTAGAAAGAGACTGGGATACTTATAAGTGGATTTGTGGACGACAACCTGACTCAGTACATGTTCATAGCTGAAAGGTCCTGCCAGTCTAAGTGGATGCATCTTTATAACTGCATTAAGGCAAACCTGGATAGCAAGACACCACTACATGTAGCATCTCCTGATTTTAGTACGAGATTCATATCACAACACAAGGCACAAAGAATAGGCCAACCTTGTTGCAGATGACATTGTGACAGTGTCTATGGTATGTAATGGAGGAATATGCCTAAGAAGGAATCTAGGAAAGTGAGCTTGAAGGGCAAAGAGGTGATGACAGAGATTCAGTGTAAAAAATGGAAGCTGCTGCACCCAAGCATAATAATATGGAGAAGTACAGACAAAGGGTTAGAACTCAGACAGAATGGCAAGGAAAAGAACGTAGAGTGGGCGTAACTATGTGACAGACAACAAAGCAGGAAGGTTACAGCCAAAGCCAACATTGTTATCAGGTGTCTCTTCAGAGGAATTGTCTCCAGAAAGAAGGGCATACTCCAAAATGGTTGGCTGCTGGTCAGGCCTCTACTTGATTACTTTATGCAGTTTGGGAGCTCGTTGAAGAAAATGGATGCAGCAATATCATGCAAGTCACTTGGAGGGATACTAGGGTGATCATCTTTATACTATGGATCTTGAAAGGAGACTGCGAGGAAGCCAAAATACAGTAGAAAAGAGGAAGTGTGGAGAACATAGCAACAGCAGCAAACAGAGGGAATAAACATTAATCTAGATCTATGGAGGTTTCACAAGGGATGATGGATGTAAGAAACAGAGTGCTGGAATGGCAGACACTTTCAGAAGGAGTTGGGATAAATGCAAAAGTAGACAGAAGATAAGAGAGGGGGTGTCCTATGAGAGGATATAGCACGGGGATCACATGAACTTTCTTTGAGGTTTCTTGGAAATCAGTCACAGCATGCTGGAGATCTCCATGTGAGGATCTCCAACAGATCACTGGCCAGTGAAGAAAAGACAATATGACTGATATGTTTGTTTAGGGACCGCAGGAAGAAACTTGAGGAAACTTCAGGCTTATTAGTCTAACAGAAGTGATACAAAAAGTCATGAACAGAATTTTGTGGAAACGTTAGTTGCTTTTTAGAGGATGGCATTCTCCAAAATAACAGCCAATATGGATTAAATGCCATAAGATATTACCAGTTTAACAATTTGGTTTCATGTTAACCAGGTAAGTGAACTGATCATCTTGACCTGTTTTCAACTACAATCTCTCCAACAAGGATAAGGTTAAATACAATATATATAAACAATTTACAGTACTCAGTTAACCTGCACATTTTGGGGATGTGTAGGGAAACTAGAGTACTGGAAGAACATCCGCACAGGCACAGAGAGAACATGCAAACTCAAAACAGTTACCAGACATCAGGATTGAACCTCCACCCCTGGAGTTGTGAGGCAGACATATTAAAACTTGAACCTCCACCCCCAGAATTGTGAGGCAGACATATTAAAACTCTTAAGCCATCATGCCTCCCCATTTGAACCTGATCCATTTTTATGAGTGGTTTATAAGACAATGAAACAGAGGAACACATGGAGATGTAGTCATCCTGCATTTTACCAAGTCATCAGTCTCAACAGCTGCTAAGAAAACTGCAGTGGCTGAGATAGGACCAAGAGGTAGGATCCAAGACTGTGGAACTAGAGTGCAGTACAGTAGGAGAACAGATAGGAGTGTGGTGAGAGTGATGATGTCAGAAATAAGGGAAGAGACTGATAACATACTATATGCTTTAATCATATCTACCATACTCTTTATTCTGCTTGTTTTGGACAAGTCTGGAGGAACAAGGAACAGGATCAGCACCAGTGGTTGATGTGGGGCTGACCAAATGAATCACAATATGGAGGTTGGGTTCACTGCGGACCATTGCAGAATACTATACCTGGGCCAGAGCATAGCTGGTATAAACTATCAGGTAGGGGAGAGTGCAATCATTATTATATTAAAACAGTAAAATAATGTTATATTTTAATGACTTATAAGATGGTATGCTAATTAAAATGTGCTGCGCAATAACTTATCTATACTACAATCCTGATGAGTCAGCACCCAAAGACAGTCTCACACTATCTGACTTTGTGTAAATATCACAAAGGTAAGATGTCTCTTTCAATTTGTCTACACTGTGTAAATACCAAAGAGTGCTGATGAATCAATGTGTGTATTAGGTGTGAATCAAAATATGAATCATTGCTGAAACAACAGGAAATCTTTACTCCATTACCTAGGCAAGGTATCTTCAGTGCTACACAGTTCTTACATTGCTCTACTACATTGTATTTTCATTAAAGTAATTATAATGCACATTAAGTGATGTCTCTGGTTGCATAGTACCAATTATTTATAGGCTTTGTAATTACTATGCCTTTTATGCCCCCACCCCCCCACCTCATGCATACCTCTCAACTGTCTAGATATTTGCCTCATATTTCTGGCAAGTTACTATGGATTAAAGTCACTAAATAATGACATGCATTTGAGTTTCAAACTTCATATATACCAGAAAATGCATGCTAATACAAATCCTGTTATTCTAGCAACTTTCAAAGTTCGTAAGGGCAATGTTTAAAATCTGCCCCTATTTTTGTGCCTTTGTCTCCCTGTTATTTGAGGCTTTGTCCAGGTTTCTTACACTAAGGTGTTTAGAGGTATGCCTATGTCCACCCTGCTGTTGTACAAACTGTATTCTTCAGCACTGTTTCTTTCAGCCTTGAAACTGGCATTCATAGTCATTTGGTCTTGATGTACATTTATTATGAACCCTTAGATCTTCAGCATTTTGTAGAAGTCAGTTTGTAGAATTATTTTATGGATGCAATCTGATGTAATATTCTGCCTCTTAGAACTGAGAAACAGTGGGTTTAGCAGAGCAATATTTCAGAGTGCACAGGACATACTCTAAATGAAACAGAGCACACTTAGTGTTGGTTCCAGTGACAATGAACTAGGATGTAATTAGTATGGATAAGAGTAGGAAGTCAGACCTGAAGAGATCTCCTCATGTTCCTTTGTAGAACGTGCAACTGCTTAGCATCCAGCACAGTGTTTTAAGGTTTGCTATCACAGTACCAGATGAAGGATGGCTTTACACTGGCCTGGACTGAGTCCCAATACTTAATTATTGAAAGTTCAAAGAAGTCGCTCTCCTTTCAGTGTATGGCATGCTGCAGAGTACTTTTATTAACTGTGTATATAAATGTATAGTAAGACACGATGTCTGCCTAAGCAATACATCTGTGTAATTTAAATAATAACAGTCTGTTTTCAGGAGCTGAAATTCTTAGAATCATGGTCTGTGCTTAACTGTACTCTTCTGCCTATACCATGATAGTTCAAACAGCATAAATGTGTGGCTGCAAATCTGTACGAATGACATTTGGTTGAATTCAAGTTTTATATTATGTAAGTATGCAGGAAAGTGAATGTTTGACTGAAAAGGTGGTAGATTGTGAAAATGTGCAAGGCTTCTTTATACCGGAGAGTAGATCAAAAAACTGCTCAAGACTTGGAAAATACGAAACCACGGACTAGCGTAACTTCCACTTTATTCAACCCCTCAAAAACTTGTTCAGAACCAAAAGGAATGTTACATCAAGCATTCATTTAAATACTGCACACAATTAAAATCAATTAATCAATTACATAGTGTAAAAACATAATTAAAGAGCCCTTTACAAAAAGCAAACTCTTCATTCATCATTATGCACTATAGAATAGGCATAATTGAGTACATTACAATAACAAACATTATAAAACATATGCTTCACGATCTTTTAAGAAACATTTAATATTGATGGCTTCATTTAACCCAGGAAAATGATCCGCCTGTAGTTTAATTTGCCATCTAGCCTCTCTTTGAGCCAAAAAATTCCTGTAATCACCCCCCCGATGTCAGGTTCACAGTGTTCCAGGATGGAAAACAAAAATTTTTTAAAACCAATACATTCAACACTATGTTTATAAAATATTTCTTTTTTGTCCTTTTTTCTAATATTATACATATGCTCCTTCATTCTAACATTTAATTTTCTAGTAGTCATACCAATATAAAATGATGAGCATTTGTCACACACTGCAATATAAACAACTCCTTTTGTTTTGCAACAAAAACTACCAGGGACCCCTATGGTATAAAGTATGTGAGTAAGCTGATGTAGGGACCTTCTAAAATAAACCTACAGACGGAACAGTCATGACACTTGTGCATGCCCCTGTTGATATGCCCCTTCTTAATGTTACATGTGCTTCTATCTTTCCCCTTTTCAAATGCTCCTTTCAGACTATGTTCTTCCTATAAACAAACTTTGGTTTCCCCTTAATGGCTGCCATTAAATCAGCATTTCCTTCGAGGATCTTCCAATTATTCTTTATAATATTATGTATACCTATATTGTCAACACTCATATTCATACTGAAACATAAAATTTCAGTATACTTTCCAGTTTCCTTAACTTGGAGTGTTGGCCTATTTTTCAAAATGGGTGGATACAAGGTTGCACGTTGCTTAGAGATGTCATCAGCTGTCTCCCTTAACAAACTCTCACTGTACCCCCTTTCCAAAAACAATTGTATGATGAATTCAAGCTCATTAATAAATGTCTCATCAACACTCGTCATCCTGCTAGCTCGTATGAATTGGCTTTTAGGTATATTATTCAGCATGAATTTCGGATGTTGACTAGCTGCATGTAAATAATTATTCTTGAAAGTTTCTTTATGAAAAATACTGCTAGTAAAGTTTTGTCCCAATGCATTCCATGTCAAAATTACATCCAAAAAGTTAATGGAATTTTCATAACATCCTATAACAAACTTCAAGAAGTCAGAAACTTCATTCAACTTATTACAAAATAACTGCATTTCTCGAACCCCTCCATATAAAATAAAAATTAAATCATCTATAAATCTTTTGTAATAAATGACATTGAATTCAGTTTTCAAGGAGTCCAAGATGGTATGTTCCCACCACCCCATAACTAACTTGGCAAAAACTGGGGCTGCTGGGGACCCCATCGCAACTCCTTGAACTTGCTTGTAAAATCTATGATTAAAAATAAAAAAATTATTTTCTAAAATAACTTCCATAGAATCACAATAAAAACTGACTTCTCCATTAGATATATTACTACATTGCTGTAAAAATGCTCTCATTGCGTCTATCCCCTTGTCGTGGGGTATGGACGTGTATAAAGACACTACATCTAGAGTAAACATAATGTGCTGTGTTGGACTGAATAAATGAGCTTCATTCACAAAACGAATACTATCTAAAAAATCCCAAGAGTCCCTCAAATATGACTTCATTTTACAAACAATAGGACTAAGCATTGCATCAATCATTTTTGACATACCCACTGTGACATAATTCGGGGCAGAAATAATAGGTCTGAAGGGAGGGTCCGTTAGGCTTTTGTGACTCTTAGGAATGCCAAACATCACTCCTATTCTAGGATGTTCTACTTCACAAAAATTGTACGTTGCAGAATCCATATTACTGCACATCAAATTTTCATACAAAAAGCTGTTAACATATCTGAAACTTTTCTCTATGTCCTTTGTCGAAACAATATTATATTCATTCACATTACTGAGCAAAGATTCCATTTTATTAATATAATCCTTTTGATTCATCAAGACAGTGAACTATAGTGACTGCTATCAAACAGGCTGTTTTTTTAAGTTCAGAGAAAGAGCAAAGAACTTGCAAGCAGCAGAAGACGACCAGAAAGAAGGTAAGATTAATGTCCGAGTCATCCACAGAAAACGAGTAGGTGAGGGTAAGTTTGAAGAGGACATTTTAAATTTATCTGACTGTATTTTAAACAAATTTCATGTTCAACTATTAAAGTTAGGTTTAAATTTCATTCCCACTAGGCGAGCTGATGTAGTTGAAACCATCACTGATTTAAAGAAATTTACTAGGAAGTTCAATTTAAGATATATTTTGAAAGATGTGAGAAAAAATAACAGCATGTTTTTTAAACCTTCTAACTTTAATCCAGCTTTAATTCATACTATTCAGGTGTTTGAAACAACATGTGAGAATGAGATTAGAGCTTTGCTCAATAACAAGAGTCAATATTATTTTAATAACTTGAATGTCAACATGAGAAAAGCTAAGAAAGAGATAGTGACTTCTAGAGACATCAGAATAATGAAAAGTGATAAGGGAGGGCTCACTGTCTTGATGAGCAAAATTTAAAAATGGAACTCCTATGAAATTTTACAGTATGAATAATTCAATATGTCATTAAAATATTGGAAGACGAAAAGATTTAATAGATGAAATTTTTAAACAAGCTTTTGGGGTATGTTTGATATGAATGAGTGGATTCTGAAGTTAAATTTTGAAGTTTAGAACAACCATAGGGTGTTTTTTCCAAACAAAAGTAAGGCCCTTTCAACCCATTATTTTGCCCAATTATGCCAATTATGTCAAAAAATGATGAATGTTGCCTTTTTTGTAAAAGGTCTATTTGGGGAAACCCTTTATTTTTTAATGGGTTTTTTGTGTGAAATATTTATTATCCCAAAAAAAATTTTTTTCTGAGAGTTTTTGAAAGCCCTTAAAAAGGGAAGAAGCAATGGGCATTTTCAGCTGAGTTTAAACTTGGGGTCAGTTTTTTTGTGATTTTGGAATTTTTTAAAAAAATTTTTTATTTTTAATATAGATTTTAAAAAAGGGTTGGGTTGGGTTCCCCCCGGCCCCCTTTTAACTTGTTAGGGTAGTGGGAACCCTCGGGCTCCTTGAAAACTAACAATGCTTTTTACAAAAATTTTTTAAAAGATTTAATTTTATTTTTTAAGGGGGGGAAAACATTATTTTGTAATTTTGAATTTCTTTTTGAAAGGGTTTTATGTTTGGAAAAACCTTTACTTTTTTATGAAATTTTGGTCATTGGGGAAAAAATGTTTTTTAAAAAACTTTCAAAATAATTATTTAATAATATAAATAAATTATTAATAATATATAAAAAATTTACAACTACGGAGACATTTGAACATTTTTTTTAAAGTTAAAACATAAATTTTTTAATAATGAAGGTTAAAAAACTAAGAATTTAAAAACGGGGAACCTTGATCCCCCATTTTGTGGCCCATCCGTTAAAAATAAATTACTAAATTTTTTTTTTTTTAAAGTAAAGGTTTAAATAAGGGAATGAAAATTTAAAAAAATAATTTAAGATTTAAAAAGCTATTTTAAGGGCCCAAAAAAAAAGGTTTTTAAAAAATTCTAAAACTTTTTAAAAGGGTAGAAACATGTTTAAAAAGGGGATTCAAAGGGACACAAAGTGTATATGTTCCACTTAAATTTTTTTTAAAGGCCCTACATTTTTACAACAAAATAGGGGTTTAGTTTTTTCAAAAAAAATTGTTTCTGAGGTTGACAAATCTCACATTTTTTAAAGGATACATGAAAATTAAAGTTAAAAAAAAAAAAGTAAATTTAAAAAAGGAAAAAAAATTTTTATAAAATTGTTATATTGGTTTTTTAAAATTTTTTTTTACTTTTTAATGACTTGAAAGGGAATTTTTTGGCTCAAAGAAACTAATGGAAAAAAAACCCGGAATATTTTCCCTTTTAAAAAATAATATTAAATTTTTTAAAAATCAAGAAGTTTTTAAAAGTTTTTTATTGAAGCTCAAATTTTTAATATTAGAATAAATTTCTTTTTTTTTTAAGGGGGCCCAAAGTTTTCCTATGTTTGAAAGAAAAGTTCAGTTTTTAAAAATCTTTTAATATTTTTTGGGTTTTGAAGAAGATGAAAGGTTTAATAAATAAGACCTATTTTTTATTTTTTAACCTTAAGTTTTTTTATCTTTTTTTTGCGCGTTTGCATTTTTATTTTTATATAAATTTTATTTAATTATTGTTAAGATTTAGTGGGCCGGCGACACGGCCAATTTTAAGGGTACTGAGGAAAACCCCCTCCAGACCCTGTTCAACAAACCTATGCACCCTGATTTTTTTAATATGCATGTTATTAAAAATTTTTTAAAGTAATTTTTTAAAATAAAACTTTTTTTGAAATTTTTTGGGAAGGGGGGTCAAGTTTTGGATTTGCCACTTTTAGTTTTGTGTTTTTTGGTTGAAAATGATTAACTATAAACTTAAAATTTTTTTTAAAAATTATTAAAAATATTTTTTAAATTTATTAATTTTGTTTAAATTTGGCTTTTTGCCTCGGAAAAAGGTGGTTTTTAAAAATTTTAAAATTGGGTCCAAAAGTTCGGTTTTAAAAAAAAAATTTTTGCAAGTCTGCATCCCCCTGTGGGTTTCCCTAACCCTTTACTTTAAAAAATTATTATTTTAAATTTAAAAATAAAATATAATAATATAATTTTATAAAAATTGGGAAAAACCAAAAAACGCCCTTCGTTAAAATTTTTCCTTTTAAAAATTGGTGGGTAAAAAACTGATTTTTTTTTTGTGCATTTTTTTAAGGGGAAATCAAAATCAAAGAGGCAATTTTTTTTGCTTCAAACCTCAGTTATTTTTTAAACCAAAAGGGAACAGACCAAAATTAGAGGCAAAATTTAAACCAAAAATTTTCATGAAAAATCGGAAACTGCAAAACTATAAACAACAGCGTTTATGTAAAGGGCACTAAGCACAAATCCCTTTTCTTGTAAATTTATTTTTATTGCAAAATTAGTCGCTATACCCTTTAAAAGCTTTGCAAAAAGTTTTAATGTTGATCGACCATTTGAATTATTGCCCAAATTTTCTTTTGGGTAAAGGGAAAGATTATATATTTTTATAAAATTTTTAATAAAAAATTTTTTTTTTTAAAAACATTTTGTGTAACGTATAATTTAAAACTCCCAAAAAAACAATTAATGTAAATTTCCCAGTGTTTTAGGAAGGGTTGGATTTTTTCTTTAATTTGTTTTTAAAAGTTTAAAGTTCTGAAGAATAAATTTTTAAAAAAACATAAAAAAATAATTGAAACTTTTAAAAAGATTCAAAATTTTGTTTTCTTTGGGCTTAGTTTTTTCCTTTTTATTTGATATAAAATTTAGGGACCATAAGGAAAATGGAAAAAGGGAAATCTGTCTGTACCTATTACACAAATGTTGTCAATGAGATTTTTCCGGCTTTTTGGCTGAAATTTTTCCCGGCAACTTCACCCGGCGTCATCTCTGTTGGTCTTGGGTATAAAAGCATCAGCCGACGCCATTTTCCTCAGTGTTTCTTGCCCCAGATGCCAGAAGCCCTCTTGGAAGGCTAAAAATTTTTGGATAGAATGCCAATGTTTCCAAAAAAGGTATAGGTAAACACAAAAATAAGCATGTATGTACATATATACAAACAAATACACCATAAAAGACTCCCCCCCACCAGTTAGCTATTAGGGGGGGGTAAACACCCTAGGAGTACCACAGAGGGGAAGGAGGGAGGGTAATCCTGACTGCAGATGCTATCCAGTTCGGACATCTACATTTATGGTAGGTACAAAACTGTACTATGTCCTTCATGGATGCATCTGCAGTCATTACAGCTGGGTAGAATACCATAGCCAACTAGGGGAGGAGGATAAAGGAAGATTATGGTGTGTTTAGGATCCCTTGCAGGATAGCAGTGGCAAACCCTGCTCGGGATCTGGAATATAGAGGCAAATTATAATGCTTGGCAAATGTATGCACGGAGGTCCAAGTAGCCGCCTCAATAATGTCTTTGGTTGCCACTCCTCGTAAGAAGGCTGTGGTAGTGGCTGTTGCCCTTGTAGAATGAGGTCTTATGTTCTGTGGAATTGGTTTTCCATGGAAAGAGTAACAGAATCGAATGCAATTTCCTATCCATTTGGAGATTGTCTGTTTGGAAATAGCTCTTCCTTCCCTTCCTGTTGCATAGGCTACAAAAAGTTGGTCAGTCTTTCTGTTGCTTTTGGTTCTGTCCAAGTAGTAGCGTAGCTGTCTATGTACATACAAGGTATGCAATATTCTTTCCCCTCTGTTTTGTGGGTTGGGAAAGAAGGTAGGTAGGTGGATTGCCTGGTTTAAGGACACCCTGGATACCACTTTAGGCATAAAAGTTGGATTAGTTCTCATGGACACTCTATCTTGGTGGAAGATTAGGAAGGGTTGCACTGCCATTAAGGCCTGTAGTTCTGAGACCCTCCTTGCTGAAGTAATTGCCAGTAGGAAAGCAGTTTTCCAAGACAGGTATTTTAGGTCTGCTGTTGCTGCTGGTTCAAAGGGTGAAAGTGTCAACTTTTCTAGTACGAAGTTTAAGTCCCAAGTTGGCAATGGTGGTTTCCTTGGGGGTTTTACATTCTTGATTCCTCTGAGAAACTGTCTGAGCAAAGGGTGTGAAAAAACAGGTGGATCAAAGCTGTATTCTGCTGAAATAGCTGATGCATGTATCTTGATGGAGGAGTAGGACAGGCCTGAATAGAAGTTCGGCCAGGTACTCCAGAATATTAGGCATATCTATGTTTGACACATCTTTTCCTCTTTCAGAAGTCCAGGTGACAAACCTTTTCCATTTTCCAGCGTAGTTCCTTCTTGTTGAAGGTCTGCGTGCTTCAAGAATAATGTCTTTAACTCTTTGGGAAAGTTCTTGATTAGCTGCTGCTATGTGATGTTCCATGCAGTCAGTTGTAACGTTTTCAGGTTTGGATGTATGGTGCTGTAGTTGTTCTGAGTTAGCATCAAGGGCATCAGTGGTATTGGCCACATATTGTTCGAGACATGCTCCTCAGCAGAGGGTACCAGTGTTGTCTTGGCCAGTTTGGAGCTATCAGGATTATTCTTGGCTGTTCCTCCTTGATTTTTAATAATACTTTGTGTATCAAGGGAAAAGGTGGGAATGCATATGCTGTTAGGCCTTTCCAGCTGAAGGAGAGAGTCCACTTTCCATGCTAATGGGTGGAATGTCCTTGTGCAAAATTTTTGGAGCTGGTGATTGTGGGGTGATGCGAATAGATCTATCTGAGTCATACCCCATTTCTTTGTGATGGTCTTGAAGATGTCCGGGTGCAGGTGCCATTCGTGGGCATCGGATGTGGTTCTGCTTAATATGTCTGCTAGAGTATTTTCTTTCCTGGTACAAATATTGCCTGTAGCTGGATGTTGTAGCTGAGTGCCAGGGTCCACAGTTCCAAAGTCAGTCTGCATAGGGGTACGAATGAGTGCCTCCCTGTTTGTTGATGTACCACATGACTGTGGTGTTGTCTGTCCTTATCATCAACTGACCCTCTTTGAGAAATGGTCTGAACCTTTGGATTGCCAGTTTTACTGCCAGCATTTCTTTTAGGTTGATGTGCAGGTGACGTTGATCCTGAGTCCACAATCCTTGCACGCGTTTGTCCATCATGTGGGCCCCCCATCCTAGGTCTGAAGCGTCTGTTGTGATGATCTGGCTTGCTTGACCTCTGCGAAAGGGAAGGCCTGGGTTTGACTGGCATGCCTGAGCCCACCATAGGAACTCCTGTTTTATGCATGGAATTAGTGGGATTTCTGTTTCTAGGCTGTGCCTGTGCTGGGACCATAAATTCCTTAGGTACCACTGTAGTTTTCTCATATGAAGTCTGGCAAATGGGACCAAAATTATGCATGATGCCATGAAGCCTAAGGCCTGCAGTACCTTTCTTGCTGTTAACTTGTTCAGTTTTGTTAGTGCCAAGAAGTAAAGAGGGAGTTCTTTTTGTTTTTCTGTAGTTAGGAATGCCATTTGTCTTACTGTGTCCAATTCCGCTCCCAAGAAAGTCCTTGTTTGGGATGGTATCAGCCTTGACTTTTGTAAATTGACTGTGTATCCCAGTGCTTGTAGCAAGTGAATGACCCTTTGTAAATCTGTTGTCAACTTGCTTTTGTTGTCCCCTTGTAGTAGGCAGTCGTCCAGGTATGGGTAAATTTGAATTCCCTGTAGTCTGCAATGGGCGATTACTGATGCCAGGCATTTTGTGAATACTCTGGGCGCAGTAGATAAGCCAAAAGGCAATGCTGAGAATTGATAGTGCTCTGATCCTGCAAGAAATCTGAGGTATCTTCTGCAGATTGGTCGAATAGGGACGTGCAGGTATGCCTCCTTGAGATCTAGAGTTACCAGCCAACACTCCTTGCCCAGCATGGGAAGAAGTTGCTGTAGGGTCAGCATTTTGAATTTTGGCACAATGATGTATGTATTTAAGGTGGACAGGTCGAGAATTGGTCTCCAACTTTTTCCTTTCTTGGAACTAGGAATAGTCTGGAGTAGAACCCCTTTCCTTGCTCTGCTGTTGGTACTTTTTCCACAGCTCTCATGTTTGCTAACTCCATTATCTGTTGTAGAGCCTCTGCTTTTTGATTTGGAGGTAGATTTGGCATTCCTCTTTTGACTGGTAAAGTGTGGAAGTGGAATCGGTAACCTTGATCTATGGTTTGTAAAATCCACTTGTCTTTTGTTATGTGGTGCCAGTTCTTTGAAAATAAAGTTAACTTTCCGCCTAGAGGAGCTGTTATTTGTTCCCTGGTAGGCGGATTTAGGTTAAGTCACTGTGGCTGTGCTGTTGTAGTGGCAGTGGTTGTGTCTGAGCCTCTGTTGTTACCTTGCCACTGTCGTCCTCTGTAGGCACCACCTCTAGATTGGTTTCTGCCTCTGGCGCCTATTCCTGCCCCTTTGAAATCTTGTGGAGTCTGGAAAGGACCAATTTTTGGCAGGCCAGTTCCTGCTAAACCTTGGGGGTTGAACTTGCAGGAAATCTTTAACCGTTTGAACTAATTTTGCTTTTTCTTCCATTTTCTTTATAACCTGCTGTGCAGGTGTACCAAACAAGCTTGTCTTATCCATAGGAGCATCTAGCAACTTGGCTTTAACATGATCCGGTAGAGGTTGCTCCTTTAGCCATGCATGTCTTCTTATCACTGTGCCAGTCATGGCTGATCTAAATGAAGCCTCCAGTGCATCATAGCCACATTTTAAGGAATGGTTACTAACTTGTTGTATGTTATTTACCATCTCTAATACATATTTCTTATCAAGAGATTCATCAATGGTTAGTTTTTTAGTTAACTGATCAAGCATAAACTCTTGGTATTGTATCATGTGAAATTGACAGTTTAAAGCTCTAGCTGAGAGAGTAGCTGAAGTGTAAACCTTTTTACCCCATCTGTCTAGTGACCTTGCTTCCCTTTCAGAAGGAATAGGGTTTTTAGCTATGGTCGCGGCTACTGCCTTGGGACCCTGAGATATAGATTCGGGGTCTGCAAGAGGGGCCTTGTAAAGGTGGTGATGAGTATCTGGCACCCTGTAAAATCTGTCTGGTTTGGCAGGGGCTGGGGGCAGTGAATCTGGAGCAGAGCAGACATCATTGAAAGCATCATCTACCACAGAGAACAGGAGGTATAGCTAAGGGCCTGTGCTGTGGAAGGCGTAGAAAGGTTCTAAGTCTTTTTCTGGAGTCTGAAAAATCTTGTTGCTGCCATTGGAAATGCTCTCGCATGGCATGTAAGGTTTCCCCAAAGGAGAATTCTTCTGGAGGAGAAGCAGCTGGAATAGATTCTTCAGCATCAGAATCTTCAAAATTGGAGAAAGGGGCCTCTGGCTGGTCAGTTATGTCTGATTCATCAGCTGAATCATCAGAGGACACTGGCTCAGGGGGCTCTGCCCTAGGTCTCTTCTCTGGCGGCTGAGAGGCCCTGTCTGGGTGAGATTGAGATCCTCTAATTAATGTAATTAAATCTTCTGCCAAAGTAAGCATTTGATTACTAGAAGAGGGCCTGGTAGAGGGGGGTTTAACAGGCACTTTTTTAGAAATCTTGGCTGCTTTAGCCCTGGCGAAGGCCTTAATGGACATGGCTGCTGGAGGCCTAGCAGCACCACGTGCTGGGGTAGAGACATCCAAGGGAATGGTGTCTGATAAGTCATTGGTAGTCGATAAAACTTCTGAGGTTGGTGCAATAGCAGGGGCCTCAGCTGTAGAGATAGATTCAGCTGTACTTTGATCAGTTTTCTCGGTTTCAGCCGAAACCGAGACACTTCATGATTTGTTTAAGCATGGTTTCGGCCGAAACCGCGGACCGAGTGTCGGTCTTTATCTTTGCGTTTTTGGCAGAAAGTGTAGTCGGAGGATCCGGCGACATAATGTCGCAAAATCAGTACCGAAAAACTGTTCTGCAAACTCCGACCGGCGCCTAAGCGTTGTCGGTTGAAGAAGCACAGGCGAACAGGCTGCTACGTCGTGGGCTGGGCCTAAACAAGGCAGACAGTAAGAGTGGAAATCTTTATGAGGTATTTGTTTCCCACAGGTTAAACAATTATTAACTTTTTCTGACATCGGCTGAGGCAAGAAAGAGTCCCCAACGGGTACTTAGCTTTAGAAGTCTTCAAGTAGTATTCGGTAGAAGTAATCTCTGGATCCGACCGACCGGCACTTGCGAACAGCTTCTGCTTCGGGCGCCACGCGGCAAGAAAGACTGAGGAAAATGGCGTCGGCTGATGCTTTTATACCCGAAGACCAACAGAGATGACGTCGGGTGAAGTGCGACATCAGCCGAAGCCGGACCCGGACTTTGGAATCCGGCCGACTGAAGGGCTGCCTGACGACAGGACAACCCAGCTGTAATGACTGCAGATGCATCCATGAAGGACATCTGGAAATCATCTTTATTCTTGGAAAAATGCATGGAGAAGATACTGTTGCTTTACTGTCTAGTAGAGAAAATTATAATCTGATCCATTGTACAAGTATCTATAGGGAAACATATTAATAAATTGCACCTTATAAAAAAACATACACAGTCTACATTAATCAAGGAATATGCAGTTTATATCAGACTAGCAGGGAAAAGTGCCTGTTTGCTTGTACTAATGCTTTTTGAAGTATATGCAAAATGCCTTACTTGTCCAAAATAAGAGACTATCTTGTCCTTTTGTTGCATTGTGAATGAGAATTTCAAATATTTTAAGGTTCAGACTTCAGAACACATTTGCATTTTTATCCCACATACTATAAAAGTACAGAATATATAGTGCACTTCTGTATATACACATTTTATTTTTCTTTATTTTGAATTTGTTAATTGGTTTAGAGCACTGTTCCTATTGGACCTATTTCAGTCTCATCCTAGTGGTAACGACTATAGATACATGACATTATATACAGATTGACTGACAAAAATCAATATACATATGCATTATATACAGACTGAATGTCACAGTTGTTGGGGTTAAGACAATAGATACATGACACTATATACAGAGAGTGAATGAAAAAAAAACATGGGGCCAGATTCAATAAAGCCTACACTAAGTGTACATTATGTGTATTCCAGAACATTTTTATCACATTTGTTGTGCTTTCTTGTCACTCAGAAAGATTACACTAAGTGTACATGTAGTCTACATGTTGTAAAACTTTATGAATCCTTGCCAATATTTAAAGCTGGAAGAATATCATTAGGCAAACTAAAATTAGGAGGAAGAAGGTGTAAGTTTTGTTAGTGAGTGTAGACTTAGTGTAGGTGTTACTGAATCCTAGGGACAGTATAAACATGCCTTGTATACTCAGTGGATATCAGAGTTTCCATGTTGAAAGAATCACAATGAAATATAAAGTCAGAGCGAGCTATGTAGAGGCAAGTAGTGAGGAGAAGGAAAAGGTGAAATTATATGACCAGAGAGGAGAGAGCACTTGCATTTTCCTTGAGTCTTGAAATGCGCTTTAAATTCTGACTGGAAATTGTGGTACAAGGAATGATCTTTGAGAAAAAAAGGAAGAAAATTATATCATTGAAAACTGGTCGGTTCACAGAATATGAAAACTTGTGAGCAAAAGATAAATGAATTATGATCACACAGTGATGAAATTCTAACCAGTGAAGATTCTTGACTGAGTAAATAAAAGACTTACAAGCTGAAGTAAAGTATATCGTTGACTCGCAGTTACCATGGACAGAACCAAAGTTAATGGACAGCTATTCAGAATGGGCTCAAATAAATTTAAGGTCATTAGCAGGGATCGCTCAAATGAAGGGGCCCTCTAATGAAATTCTTGCAACAAAAGCTGGAAATACAAATGGTTGATTATGCTACAGTATATGGGAACATTTTAGATAACTATCAAAAGCTGTATGGTAAAATAGATATTTTCTTTGGCAAAAGAAACTGATAACTATTTTGAGTCATCAAATCTTCTTGAAATATCACCATCAAATAAAGAAAACCTAAATAGGTCCATCACTTGCACAACTGATTTTGAATGCAGTCATGTCACTAAACAAAAGTAATACTCCAGGACCAGAAGGCATTTCAAATAAGTCAAGATTCACTTTAGTTAGGTTATAAGAATTTATACAAGATAGGCCTTAACAGACCCTTATCTGTTATATATAAACTATATACAGCTTAAAACTGTTGTAATTCCTAAACGCAGCACTTACTCCTATGAATCATCTAATTCTCGCTTTTCCTGTAACTAGTCTAGTCCAGATACTGATTTGCTGTATCTAGGACTGTATGTAAGCTTCTGAGACCCCAAGACTTTCTGTGTTGGAGAGAAGCCTTCTAGTTTATTAGTGGGAGTGGTAAGCATTAGGTAGCCTATCTACCACAAGATGAGTGGATTCTGGCCCAGAAATTGTAGTTTATTGGCCGTTTGGGCAGTCTGTACATCTCTTTCAACTTTCTGGTTTAAAGGCCTGTGTTTGCGCTTGTTTCCCACCTTACCTGTAACTAGTCTAGTCTAGATACAGATTTGCTGTATCCAGGACTGTTTGTAAGCTTCTGAGAAGTAAAAAATATGATAAAAACAGCGACCAAATACAAATGTAACAGGCTGAAGAAGCTTGAAGTCCTTTCTTGCTAATTTTGAAAGGGTAACTATTGAAGACATCTACAAAACATATGCATACACGTCCAGAATGAAAGAGAGGGAATACAACCTTAGCAAAGCAGAATGGGAATTGTTTCATAAACTTTGTCAAGACAGGACAGGGATCTGGGGACCCAGGTTGACAGTAGCCTTTTGTTTGACACTCATGTTGCTAAAGTAGTTAGGAAAACCTTCTATATCGCCCACCTGATCATGAAGGGATTCACATCTAGATCAAGGGAGGTCATCGTCCCCCTGTACTCATCACTCATTAGACCTATGATTGAGTACAATGCCCCGTTCGGAATGTATCTGACCAGACACCTGCTGCAGCTTGAAAGGCCCCAAAAGTTCCTCACCAAAAGGATAAAGGGTCTCAAAAATATGTCTTATGCTGCCCGACTGAAAGAACTCCAGCTCTATTCAGTCTCATACCGCTTGCTCAGAGGTGACCTGTGCCTGACATATAAGGCCATGTCAAACCCAGATTTGATGAATATGCTTCACCTCAAAAAATCTAGATCCCTCAGAAACACAAGGGCGGGAGACTTAAACCTTGACACGGTTATAAATAGAACGTGCTGGAGGGACAGATTCATCACCCAGAGACTCCCTATGCTGTGGAACAAAATCCCGGTACATGTGAGGCAGAGCACCTCTCTGGCCTTGTTCAAGAGGAATCTTGACCAATGGATGGGAGATTGCAGATATACCCCAGGGATTACTTCAGTGTCACTGCTTGACAGAGGCACAGCAAAATGATAGGCATAGTTTTTATTCAAACTAAAGGGGTGGCGAAAGCCACATAACTATGGGCTAGGCTTATAAATGCCCTTGGGCAGATAGCCTAGTATGAACCTATGAACCTATGAACCTATGAACACTATTCGAGTTATGAAACCGGACAAAGGAGGGGGTGTTGTGCTTTTTGATCAATGTAGGTATATTGAAAAGATGTATGACATTTTGAACAACCCTGACATCTATAAGACTATTTAATGAAATTAATATAGCTCACAGACAAATAGAGTCTTTGTTAGAAGAGTTTCTACTGGAAGGAAGGATTACTAGAGAGATTTATGAATTTATTAAAGTTGAGTCCCCTTTATTAGCAACAATGTTTGGAGTACCTAAAGTACATAAAGATTACATTAATCCTCCCCTTCAACCTATAGTTTCAGGAAGCAAGTCTAAAACTTACCAAATTGGAGTTTTAATTGACAACTGGTTAAAACCTGTTTATAATAACATCCCACATTTACTTGTTGATTAGTGGGACTTTTTGAGTCGGTTGAAACTTGACTTTTGGGATAGGAGTTTGATTTTTGTGAGCATAGATGTGGTGGATTTATTTAATTCTATACCCAAAAAAGAAGGTTTAGAATTTTTTCATACTTCCATGACACGATATTCAAATTTAAATAATGACAAAATTCTTTTACTATTGGAATTGATGAGTATTGTTCTAGAAAACAATCTCATATATTTTGAAGGTGAATATTATAGGCAATTAAAGGGAGTAGCTATGGGGGTGTCATGTTCCCCCATATTTGCCAACCTTGTGCTCACAGAATGGGAGAATATATATGTTTTCAATAGTGAATTCAGACAATATTTTACTCTTTATGTACGTTTTTTGGATGATGTATTTATTTTATGGAATGGGGAAAAGGACGTTATTCACAATTTTGTTGGATATTTAAATAGTATTTGTCCCTATTTTAAATTTACATATTCATTTAGTGAAACTGGGATGCCATATTTGGGTACTTACATTTCTCATACACCATCAGGATTTAAATCAAATATACATTGCAAGCCCACTTTTAGTAATTCCTACTTACAGTATCAAAGCTGCCACCCTTTTTCACAGAAAAAAAGGTATTTTAAAAGGGCAATGTATTAGGGCAGCCAGGATGACTTCTAACCAACAAGATGTTGCACAAGAACTCACTTTTATTGGTAGAATGTTTTTTAGAAAGAGGTTACCCTGTTAAATTAGTTGATGATAATACTGAGTATGTCTTATCACACTGGGGGACTTTATATAAACCCCAGTTAGGTGCAGCTTCTAAGCAAATGGATAAAAGAAATAATGAGAACAACACTGAATTCTCACAAGGTATGATTTTAAAGTATAACACATAAGCACCTATTGTAAAAAACATTATAGATAGGAATTGGAATGTTCTTAGAGGTAATACTGAAGTCTACAACAGTCTAGGTTATCAGCCTAGGTTTGTTTACAAGACTGGCAGGAATATAAAATTCCAACTGGAAAATTATAAAAGTGATAGGACCAAGAAAGTACCCAAAGGAACTACAAAATGTGGAGCTTGCAGCCAGTGTACTTATATATATATATATATATATATATATATAAATATATATATATATATATAAGGGTAATATGGAAACACCAACAACTTTGGATCTTTGGTTCAAGTTCTGGGGCCAAAAAGTGTGGAATGAGTTATAGTCTGGTAGTGCAGGGGTGCTTTCTGCTGCCTTGAAGCAGGTCTCTGTTACAGCACAAATGTCAATATTCTCCATTTTAAGGAGTTCTTTGAGCGAGTGTATTTTGAGATTTAGACTTCTAGAATTGAGCAGCATGACCCTCAGACTGCATTTATTTGTAGCTGTTATGGTAATAATTTGGTCTTTGGAACACTGCCTAGAAAAGGGACTATAGGGGTGGCAAGAGTCTTGGCCAGTATCCGGAACCCCAGGGGCGACAGATGCAGGCCATCTCTGGCAAAGCATCGAGGTCTGTCAATCATGTCATCCCAGGCAGACAGATACTGGATCCCCTTAGAGTGACACCAGAAAGTTAGACAATTGTTGAAATCCGTCATTTTCTGCTTGTACAATGTCAGAGTCATATTTGTACCTGTTGTTAAGGGACCTGAGTGCGTGCGTTATGTTGCAGATCCTGTTGCCTGACAGGCAGCTGACTGTTACTTTCTCCTTATTCACCCTAGTGAGTGGGACATCAGTGTGCCTCAGAGAGTCACCTATGACTAGTGCATTGGGGATGCTGTTTTGCCTTAGGGGCTTTGGTTGAGTGGCACACTGTTTAGGAGAGTTATGTGTCTCATGATTAGTGTTGTGTTGTGGTGGTCGAGTGCATTTCTGCCTTGGAGGTCTCTGCTGTTTGGGTAGATTTTTATTGAGAGCCTCCGCGAAGGTGGGTGTGTGGTTTGTGTTTTTATGTCCTTATTTGCTGAACTTTTACTTTGCTAATAATACTATCTCTGTACAGTCATGGTAGACATTGAAATGACTTCAGCAGCTAAGTGACATCATCCAGTACTGAAATAAAATAACACATCATTTGAAAGTGTACATAGTACAGTACTTTAGTAGTTCCACTGGTTCATTCCACTCCATTGGTTGAGCATGGGCAAACAACAATCAATGTAGTTCATTGAGTGCAATAATTATGCCTTGATATTCAGAAAAAGAAAAGACAGTTAAACACCAGAGGGGTACACAACTCTACCTTAACAACTGTTAAGCACCCCCTGCTTATGTCAATAAGGTCGGGTCTACCACTAGCTAATCAAATCTGTCTGTACTGACTAGCAAATGACAGCAGCAGAGTAAAACAATGGTTTCTGCCTGTTGCCCGTACCACTAACATTTCCCTAACTTCCTGTAATAAAAAATCTTACAAAGTCGCTAAAATAACAGTATGCATTCACCTGCATAATGTTAAGGATACAACGTCTGAAACTCAAATGTATGTCATTATTTAGTGACTTCAATCTTTGGTGGTATGTCTGAAAAACCACAGCCTTTATGAAGAGTAGCCCAAAAATATGAAGCAATAATCTGGACATTCTGTGAAAATCTAGACACTAGAGACACATTAAAGGTAAGTGTAAACGTGACAGACAGCATAACACTGCCTTTCTGACAGCATCCGCTAAGTGTTTATGGCTTTGAAAGCTACCAAAACACTTAGTGATTTTTCCCCTCTAGCTAATAGTACATGGAGCAGATAAAACTCCATGTACTACAAAGAATTATCCAAACAACCAAGAACTCTTAACCAAACACATGAACAGAGAAACTTCCAATGAAATCCAAACAGTACCGAAATCTAAGAGGCCACAAAATTCCAAGTAACACCAGAGGAATAATAAACAAAAATTTGTTTAATAAAATAAAATAAAATAAATATAGGATTGAATGCTTTAATTTATTACCATAGACTTCATCAGAATCGAGAAATTTTGGTTTATTATTCTTGTGGTGTGACCTGGACTTTTGTGGCCTCTTGGAGTCAGGCATTATTTGGATTTCAGTGGAAGTTTCTGTGTTCCTACAAAGAATTATCATCATCTCACAGATGATAACCCTGCATTATGTGTCCTCAATACAGAAACCAAGATTCACCTCTTGAACTTCTCTGTAAAGTTGAATTTCTTGGTATCCATGTCTCAAACAGATAAGCAGGATATGATCAGTGAGTTGATCAAAATCCTCTATTTTAGCTTATATTTTTATGCAGGTAAGATGAAAACATGAACTTACTCATTCTTTTCCAGATGCAACACCAGGTCTTTGCCTTCAACACGAAGTCCATACTGCAAGACATCAGGATATTGTGCCTGAAACAATATCAAAATATTTAATTAAAACAACAAAGTTTTTATAAACCACTGTGACTTTTAAAATAAGTTTGGAAGAACATTAAAAACATAGACTACTCAACACAGAAAAGCAT
>NC_056743.1:578011133-578101133 GCF_019279795.1 Protopterus annectens
TATATGTATTAGTATTGTTTAAGCCTAACAGAAAATAATCATGTGAGATGTGAACATCATGTGTTGCCATGTGATGCTGAAATAATGTGCCTGGTGAATTAGCTGATTCATTGTTAACACTTTAACTGATCAGACAGGGAAGAAACAATATCAGGCATTAGGGAATAAGCCAAAGTGACACAACTTTATAAATAAGGATAATAAACATATTTTCTGTCTTTATTAACCAGTTAGTTCCATTGCATTTCATAATTAAAAATTGCAAAAGTTGGTCAAAGAGAAAATGATTTCCCAGTCTGTTAATTTAGATTGTGTTGCCATTCCCTTACAAAGTTACTGTACTCGAACAACTTTTTTTAAAACTACACTACTTTTATAACAATAAGCTGTGGTGGTGCAGCGGTAGCATTGTTGCCTCACAGCAAGAGTTTCTCTCATTCGATTCTCAGCTGGAGCACCTTCTGTGTGGAGTCGGCATGTCCTCCCTACGGTTCAGTGGCATTTGAAAGACATGCGTAGAATGAGCGTGCCTTCGTTAAAGGTTGGGTGTGGAGCTGGCACCTCGGCACCCGTAAACATCTACTGCCAATCATTAGCGGACCGGGGTTCCGCTGTGGCGACCCCTAACCGGGAAAAGCCAAAAGAAGAACACTACTTTTATAACAATGGTGAAGATGTGACAGACATCTGACCATACCACTGGAAACTTGGGTTAGTTTAGCTTTGCACATCATACCTCTCAACCTCTTAAGACAAGAAATCTGGACAAAGCCATAAATAAAAGTAGCACAAAGGCCCAAAAATAGGGACAATTTTTAAATATTGCTCTTACAAACTTAGAAAGTTAACAGAATAACAGGTTTTGCATTAGCATGAATTTTCAGAAGGGTATGAATTCTGAAACGCAAATGTTTGTCATTATTTTCTAACTTCAGTCTGTAATGACTTGCCACGACTTTGCCAGAAAAACATAATTTTATGAAAAACAGACCAAAATTATGAGGTAAAAATCTGGACATTTTTCTGAAAATTTGTACAGTTGAGAGGTAATGTTGCACACATCAGAAGGATGCCTGAGGGGATAATTCACGGTTAAGCTAGTACTCTTTCTGGGATGAGGGTGCAAGCAAGCCAGTTCTCTGCAAATGAACTTTCTTAAGGTGGTGAGTTCTTTTTAGAAAACATTTCTATGGGAAGGTTATGTTCATGAACTTTGTTGATGTTAAAGAAAAGTATCTGCTTACATTAACTTCCTTAGTACCTGTTTAGTCTTAGTCACTGTCTGTAAAAGGTTACTCCTACCAACTTTCTTCTGATGACCTCACTCACTGCCTGTAAATGTTTACTCTGATTGCCTTTCCACAACACTGCACATTGAAGGGAAATAATCTGTGAAAGGGAGGAGTGAAGGTGGTAGAATTTCAGCAATAGAAGAAAGCCGAAAATTAGTGGGTAACAAAACTGAAATAAAATACAAATGGTGTCTTCCCCTGTATTCAGCTGACAACAAATTGCAAGCTGATTTAGGATAATGAGGGGTTAATAAACATCATCACGAACACACTGTCTCTAAGGTCTCAGTACTTTAGAATGTTGTAGGGTTCTGAGTAGAGGATAAACATGAAACATATGCTTGTAAAGGCCTGTAAATAACAGTAGCCCCAAAAGGCCCTTTCTATTTCATTCATGGTAGGTGTAACAAGAGTTTCTATGTCACTTCCTCTACAACTAACTTGTTCTAATGCTAATAAATACCATCACAACAGATCACTAAGCTTTCCAGTTAGTAACAAGGTTTTAGCAACAGACAGGATCCAGCAGATAGCTACAGATCTACAGTGAACTTAAGGTATGCAGCAAAGACACTTGATTCAGTACATTAAAGTATTTAATTATAAACTATAGAAGGCCCTATAAATCTTAGGTTGTTAGTCAACAAATTCAGGTAAGATTACTGAATCTTTCATTCACAAATACTAGAGCAAGTATGCTTTTTTCTAATAAGCATGGTAGACAGAATTACTAGTGATGACAGTTAAATGCATCATAGTTTTGTCGCAGTTTCTGTTATATTTACTATGATGTTGCAGCAAACTATTTGGTAGATATTATAGTACTGCTGAACAGGTAGTCACTGTTATTCAATATTATGGCTCTGTTTAAAATACATGTAACCAGGCAACATTATTCATAATGGGAAATCAATTAGACTAATACAAGGGTCCTTCAAGCCATAAACACCAGTATATCAAATAACTTTGTCAGGCTTAGTCAGTCTAACTAGGATTTCCTTAGATAATATGCCAGAGTCACATCTAGTACACAAAATAGCTCTATTATTCAGTTATACTCATGTAGCTCAGACCTGGCTTTAAAATTCCAGTGAGTAAGTAGCCAGACAGGATTTAAAAGGCAGCAGATCTGCTCAGTACAAGAAGGAAGTAGGTAAAGCAAAAAATACCTCAGCAATTTTGTTGTTATAGTCCATTCCAGAATTAAAGTACCAAAAGAATATGTTTCGCTTGGTAAAGAGATGTACAGATTATGTTGCTGATAGTATGTTTTATTTTTACCGTGACTACAAACAAGTGCTTTCTACCTCTCTGTACTTACTATGCAGCATGTGAAGCCATAAGCAAAGCTGGATTACTAGTAAATAAGTAGAAATCACAACTTCACTAAGGTAGACTAGGAGATTCTTCTTAGGACTACTCAGCAATATTATGGCCATATACTGTATCACAATACCAAACACCCAGTACAAGGAAGTTCAGCTATGAAGAGTAAATTCAACCAGTTGGGGATTAATGATGATAGATAAAGATCCGGTTCACTTGCAGCAGTTATTCCAAATATACCCGTCAACTGTCTCGGATTTTGTACAGCATCCCTGGTTTTGCCTTGTATTTATAGCCTAACCCACATTAAATGTTTGATTTTGTGGTAAATCACTGCGGATTACAGTCAGTCAATAATAATGCTAGACGTGTATTTATTAACTTACTTAGATATTTTTGACAGGGTGAGTGAGCTGCTCGAATCACCCTTTTCAGTCATGGCCAGGACTCATATGAGTATCAAGGAATAATGTACGAGGGCTTCATTCTTCTTACTTTTCATAAAAATGCATGGCGATGCAATACCTGTTGGAATAATATTTTAAAGCTGCCCCTCATTTTAAGCCTTCGTCCCTCATTATTTTTGACTTTGTGGAGAATTCTTGAGCAAAAAAGTTGAGAGCTATGCCTTGATGGTAATTATCTGAGGGAAGACTTTGGTCCAAATTGATTTTTTTACATGTCATGTAGTTTATTTGTATTCTATTGCATTTAGACTACTAGAAATTGGAATAAGCATCTCAAACAAATCACATAATTACATAAGAAAGAGAAACATTCATCTTCAAACCCCATCAAAATCAAAGGCCACTGGAAATAAAAGTGATGTGTTATGTTTTAGCACTTTAACATAACTAATTATGTAATTAGTAGCCATGTACAGTAAAACAAGCTTGTCAATAATTAGAATAAACAAAAACTGAGCTTTAGCTCAGAACACATCTTCTGAGATCAATTTGTTTTGATGTCAGAATCAAGGGAGATCAGAAGTGGTATTCATACTGATTTGCTCTAGCATTCAAACACATTGGAAAGATAAGCATCTTATAAACACTCTATACACAGTGTTTAGTATGTTGGTATTCAGTAACACCATTGATAGACATGGATTTTGGTGCCAAAAGCCAGAAAAGAGTATCTGTTTTTATGAAAGACGCACTGGATCATATATTACACATTGTGCACTATACACTCCCATGCTACAAGCATTCCCAGCTACTGTGTTGCACTTTTTACACTAAAGTGCAATACAAAACAGCAGAAAAAAGATAGTTAATAAGGTACGGATAGACACTTCTACATGCAGAGCAGCACACCATCAAGAATAGGGGGGTCACTGTGCTTAGAAATAGTAAACCATCTGTATGCAGATGGAGTTCATTAGTTATCCCACTGGGTGCAGCCTGTAAACAAGTGGTGTACTGTAAATTGTGTACAAGCCTGTAGAGGCGTAACCTGCATACATGGTATGTGGATGGCATATTATGTGTGCATAACAGAGTTGGACTGCATACAGGTTATAGAGCCCTATATGTCTGAAGATGACATAAAACAAACCATGTGATATCACTAGGTCTAAGATTACAGATCTGCAATAAGTGATCCAATATTCTTATCGACCATTCCATTAAACATAGCAGAAACACACATATACTTTATGCAGTGCAAATAGAAGTTATTTCAAAAGATAATGGTAGAAGGTGTTTAGCAGACAGCTTTGTAACTGTACTGGAAACTAATGGCAAAAAGAGTTAAAACAGAACTTGAAAATAAACACAGAAGTATTATGAGTCAATCCTCAGTTATTCAGATAGTCAGATAACACAGAGTAGGATAGGCAACTTAGTGACAACATGTCACAGATTACACAAGTAAATCAATAGTGTAAGGATATGTAGATAACGTATTTATGTATAGAAGGAGAGCAGCTTGACCAGTAGATATTAACTTACAACATTGAAACAAAGAGAGTAGAGAGTAAATACCTTTCAATTTTAGCACAAGAAATCTGGACAAAGCCTAAAATAATGGTGGGACAAAGGCCCAAAAATAGGGACATATTTTAAATTGGCTCTTAGAAAGTTGCTAGCGTAACGGGATTTGTGTTAGAACATATTTTCTGAAGGATAACAAGTCTGAAACTCAAATGTATTTCACTATTTGATTACTTCAGTTCTCAGTGATTTGTCAGAAACTGACACATTTTATAAGGAACCCACCAAAAATATGTGGCACAAATCTGGACATTCTGTGAAAGCCTGGACAGCTGAGAGGTATGGGTGTGATAGAAACACATACCTGGTGCATTGTGACATTGTTTTTTTTTCATTATCTACCCTCTTGGCGCATCTTCAAAAGTATCAAAGCTAGTAAAACTCCCTTACATCCATTAAACAATGGTCATACAAAAAAAAGATAAACTGTCACAAATACAGTTTCCAACCTTAAACTTCTGGTAAACAAAAATCTACTTTTAATATTACATTAACTTCCATTAGGCAATCAGAAAATGAGGCAAAAATTGGACAGAATTCTATTTATCTAAACTTACTAAAAATAATCTAACTAGAAATATAAGTTTAAGAATTTACTAGACCTCAGCTGTCTGAATAAATAACTGCTGTTGCTTACCAACAGGAAGTATTCTACCAAGGAAACTGTATGTCCAGTCTGTTTACAAAAGCTTGGCCTCTTTCTGTCCTATGACCAATGCACAGGACTTTGCTGGGATATAAGGAAAGTAAACATACAACGTTCCTCAGAGTTGTCTTACCTCAGGTTAAGATGTCTTGAGGCCAAAGGTTAAGGAAAAGGGGGGCTGGGTACACAGGGGTAGAGAAGGGAAATAAGGAAACAGTAGGTCCACCTTGGCCAAGTAAAATATACAGGAGTAAAACAAAAATGGAGTGAAGAAGGGAAAGTGCATATACTTTAACAGTGACTTATTTGGAAATTTACTGTTATGGTAAATTCTTACACAACTGTGCTATGCCCTTTATTAAATCATAGTTGCAGTATTGCTTACTAATGGGAAGATTCCCAGAGATTTTATACAGATTGGGAGGTTTAAGGCACAGAGCTGGAGTTTAGAATCCTCTGAAGAATAAATGTGGCAAACTTTGATGTAGCTCAAGAAAAGGCATCTGTTTTGTAATGCTTAGAAAAGCTGGGGCTGGATAAATAAGTGGCTGCTATAAGAACAGGTCCTAAATCTAGACCTTGGAAAAGGGCCCTGAAGAGGCAACAACTCTAGTACAATGAGCTTTGACCAGGCCTTGGAGGGATTTTCCAAGGGAAGTGTAAAAAAGGCTATAGCAAGAGAAACTCATCTGAAGGTATTTTGTTTTGATACAGGGGAACTTCTCTTTTTTCCCTAAATGGAAACAAGCAATTTATTAGGTTTTCTAATGAGCTTTGTTTTGTCTAAGTAGAATCTTAGTTGTCTATGAACATCAAGTATATAAGTAATACCTTCCCCCTATTTTCAGGTTAGAAAATAGGTTAGAAAAATAATGTAGGAAGATGAATGGACTGGTTTAAAGACGTTTCATTTATTATATATGGCATAAAAGAAGGATTAGTCCTAAGTGTAACCCTGTCCTTATGAAAATTCAGAAGGATGGAGAGGACATAAGAGTTTATCACTCAGATACTTTTTTTGCACATGTCAAATACACTAACAAGTCTACTCTGCAGGTACAGAACTTAAAAGAAAACAGAAGAGACTGGTCTAAAAGGATAAAGTGTTAATATTTTCATTACATAGTTCTGAACACAAGGATGAGGATGAGGAATGGAATTTCTTGGAGACATGATATGAAGGACACCTTTCAGGAATTCTTTGAACTCATAATGTGAAAAAAAAGGGGAATCAATAGGCAAACAGGCAGAAATGGTTGATAACTGTCCCTTGACAGAGGAGTATGCCAGTGCTGAATTTAGAAGCTCACGCAAATATTTGATGATAAATCTAAAATGGGTCTACACATGTCCACTGTTTTTTTCATGAGGAATAGCCTGGAATAAAGTTCCTGTTCTTTTTGGTGAGGATGGACTGATTCTGTAGTTCCTAGATGTTATAACTCTAGTAAGATTTGAAGAGCCAGATGCTGTTGGCTTGGGAATACTTGAGGGATGCCTGATGAAACTGGAGGGAGGTTCTTAACAAATTTGTACCCATTTTAAATAATGCTGAGAACTCACGAGTCTGATGTTAGCATGCTACAAAGGTGAAGGTACTGAAAGTGTCCCAAAAATGTCCTCAAGAAAGAAAGAAAGAATGATAGGGGGGGTTGGCCAAGATGGACAGAAGTGGCACAACAGGGAATGGTAGCCATAAATTGAAGCTTTTGTTACCAAAGGATTGTTTATGTTCCTTAAAGAGGTCTATATCATATGAGCGAATCGCACAAATTGCGAACGCTCATAATACCAAACGTACCAGACCCCAAACTTCCTATTGTGGGGGGATGTGCCCCCCAGACCTCCCACTAAATATATATTCCAACTCCGGGATCGCACTACAGTGAGGAAAGGGCAAATATCCTATTCTTCACTGTACCACGATATCAGAAAAAGCACTATGAGGTCCAGTAGGTTCGATATTATGAACATTTGCAATTTGTGTGATTCGCTGATATGATATAGACCCCCTTAAAGTATGACACTTTTCTGAGTGGATTTCTTCCCTTTTTGCTGAGACTTGTTTTTATGGAAAAAGGGTTCACCCTTTCTTCTGGGTTTTTGGAAAATTTCAGCCTAAGTTAGCCAATAAATTTTGTCTTTATCTATCAGTACATTTAAAAGCTTAGCCTTTAGACAGGTTCATAGGTAGGTACTAGGCTATTGGCCCAAGGGGCTAAGTAAGCCTAGCCAACAAGGTTCCCTGGCTTATGCCACCCAAGAAAGTTATTTTCCTGTGCCACTGTCAAGCAGAGCCACAGAAGTGATCCCTGGGGTGTATTTCCTATTTCCCATCCACTTATCAAGATTTTTCTTGAAGAGTGCTAATAAGGAACTTTGCTTGACATAGATGATTAGCTTGTTCCAGAGCAAGGGAAGTTTCTGGAACAGGAATCTATCCCTCCAGCATGTCCTGTTTATTGTGGTGACAAGGTTTAGGTCCCTAAAGCGTGCAGCTCAGAGGAATTGGGATTTCTTTAGGTGTAGCATGTCCAACAGCTCTGGGTTTGACATAGCTTTATATGTTAGGCAGAGATCACCTCGGAGTAGGCGATATGCTACAGAGTAAAGCTGGAGTTTTTTGAGATGGTCAGTGTAGGGCATTTGTTTGAGGCCAGTAATCCTCTTTGTGAGGTATTTCTGTGGCCTTTCCAGCTGCTGCAAATGTCTTATGAGGTACATTCCAAAAGGGGCATTGTACTCTATAATGCGTCTAATGAGTGTCAAGTAGAGGGGAACAATGACCTCTTTTTTCCTAGATGAGAACCCTTTTGTGATGAGGTGTGCCACATAGAAGGATTTCCTGACTACTGTGGTGATGTGATCATCAAAGGAGAGACTACTGTCCACCTGGGTCTCCAGGTCTCTTATCACACATTTGGGATTAAGTAGACTGCCGCCTATGTGGTAGTTTATGGGTACAGAGTTTTTACCAAAGGGGATGACAATGCACTTTTTGGCATTGAGCTTGAGGCCATGGCTCTGACACCAGGCATCTGTCTCAGTGAGGCCCTTCTGTAGGATGTCCATATCATTTGGGGACTCAACTATGGCTCCTAGTTTGCAGTCATCTGTGAACTTCATTAGCCAAGGCCTTCTGTGTTAGCCTGTACTTCAGAGAAGTAGATACCAAACAGGAGAGGTTCCAGGACTGAACCCTGTGGTACTCCACTTGTCACTGGTTTGAAGTCAGATTTGGAGTCTGTAACTTTTACAGTGTGGGTTCTGTCAGTGAGCCAAATGACAGCCCATCTTCTGACATAGGGATTTATACCTAGTTTAGTGAGTTTAGCTATAATTCCAGAATGGGGGATGGTGTCGAAAGCCTTGGCGAAGTCAAGATAGGCTGTGTGAACTACCTTACCCTCGTCTACAGCTTAGGTGACTGCCTCAAAGAAGTCAATCAGGTTCAGGAGGCATCATCTGCCTTTCACAAACCCGAACTGGGTGGGGTCCAGAGTTTGGAGGTTACCGATGTCTTTGTTTATGAGTTCCATAATGATACATTCCATGGCCTTACAGACCAGGCTAATAGGGCAATAGTTCCTGGGATCAATGGTGGCTCCCCCTTTGTGGAGTGTGATAACTGTTGCTGTGCGCCATTCAGTGGGCACAAAGCCTGATGTGAGACTATGGCTGAACATGGTGCTTAGGTGGGGAGCCATTTAATTCTGAAGTTCGTGTAAAATGCAGTCTGGGATGTTGTCCGGTCACATGGATGCTGTGTTTTTTGGCTTTAGAGAGTGCAGCTTTTACCGGGACTTTGCATTCTTCCTGTATAGTTATGGGCCCTTTAGGGGATGAGAGGGGGATAAAGTTAGCACTGAACCTATCTGCCAGGACATTGGCAATATCAGTTGGTTCTGTAATTTTCATGCTGTTGTGCTGTAACTCAAGAGCAGATCTGGGTGTTGCCATTGAGATTCTTGATATAGCTATAGAATGCTTTGTGGTTGTCCCTAGAATCAGTGGCAATTTTGTTTTCATAGCTAGCTTTGGATGATCTTATAAGGGATCTCAGCTTCTTACTAAGGCTGACCAGGGAACTCCTCTACTCATGGGATTTTACTCTCTTTTGCAACAGTTTCTTCTTTCTGTTGTAGAGTTTGTTTATGGCAGGGTACCACCAGATTGGCTTCCTTTTTTTTGGAGAATAGCATCTTGGTTCTGTTTGAGATAGCAGGATCCATGCACTCATGTAAGTGCTTATAGAGTGCATTTGTGTAGGATTCAGCAGACGTAACTGTATTGTCCATCTGCATGGGTGTCATGAAGTTCACCACTTCTGTCTTAAGAAGCATGTTGGCTTTGTAGAAATTTTTTACTGTGATTTCCTTAATGGGGGTGGGGGCAGGATGTGGATATCTAGGGTGATTAGCTTATGGTCAGATCTGACCAACGAGGAGTTGACTTCAGGTGTGGAATCACTCATGTTGGTAATGACTAGGTCTAGGATATTGTTGCCCCTGATGGGGATGTGGATAAGTTGATCCAGGGCATTGGAATTTATGAATTCCAGAAAGCGCTGAGCGAAGGAGTTGGCACATGAGTAAGGAGTGGAAATCCTGGGGCATGGTGGGAGATCTGTAGCAAGCTACAATTTGGATTGCAGTTTTGCCCAGCGTTAGTTGCACTTGGATAACCTCGGATTCATTATGCTGAGCAACTAGCCTGATGGTGTGGATATCCTTAATGAATATGGACACACCTCTGCCTTTGGTGCTCCGGTCCAGCTTAGGTGGCCGAAAAGTGTGGTATGAGTTATAGCCTGGTAATGCAAGGGTGCTCTAAGGAGCCTCGAACCAGGTCTCAGTCACTGCACAGATATCAATGTTCTCCATTTTAAGGAGTGCCTCAAGGGAGTGCATTTTGAGATTTAGATGTCTAGCATTGAGTAGCATTACCCTCAGTTTTTGCTTGCCTGTTCCTGTTACGGTGGTGAATTTTATCATTTGAACCTTGCCTAAAAAAGGCACTATAGGAGCAGGAAGAGCCTTAGCCAGTATCCAGAATCCCAGAGGTGACAGGTGCAAGCCATCTCTGGCAAAGTTCTGATGGTTTATTATCTTTTAGAATTGGTGTTATGAGAGAATATTTCCACGAGGGTGGCATCCTACAAAGAAATTGTTGACAAGATAAAAGAAAGTAAATCTAACAAAGCTCCAGGGATAGATGATATAATTATAGAAATTTACAAACTCTTCCCTTCAACAGTAATCTCCCTTTTTCATAAAACTTTGCTAGAAGTCCAGTCAGAAGCAAAAATACCACCCTCATGGAAATATTCTCTCATAACACCAATTCTAAAAGATAATAAACCATCAGACCTTTGCACCTCATACAGACCTATATCATTACTGAATAATGATTACAAAATATTAATGTCAATCCTAGCTAACAGAATGAAAATCCCACTTTCAAAAACAATTAATAATGATCAAACTGTATTTTTATATAACAGGCACACATGATAATATTAAAAGGATACTCACTCTTATAGATTATGTGAATAAAGAAGATAGAGAAACATTTGTAATCGGATTAGACATAGAAAAAGCCTTTGATTCCCTCAACTGGGAATATCTATTTAAAACTTTAGCATTATTTGAATTTCCTCCTCCCTTCATCTTATTACTAAAAAAATATATATTAATAACTTAGCCTACATTAAATTAGGTCCTTTCACCTCAGAATCTATCTGTATAACAAAAGGTACTAAACAAGGATGCCCCCTTTCTCCTATTTTATTTGCTTTGGCTATAGAAATACTTGCAGAAATAATACACAATAATCCAAGAATAAAAGGAATAGAAGTCTATGACCAGTACATATCTAAAATAATGCTTTTTGCTGATGATATTTTATTAACCCTATCAAACTCCAGAGAGTCATTAGGAGAGCTAGAAGAAGTAATGAAGAAATGTTATAAGATTTCAGGTCTACACTTTAATAGATCAAAATCAAAATTTCTATTTTTAAATAAGAAAAAAGAATTACAAGTTACAGATACATCCATCGTAGGAAAACAAGAACTTACGCTAAATTAGTTAGGAATAGTGCAATGCAGAAATATAAACAAAACAATATTAATAAATTATAAAAGCATTATTGAAACAATAAAAATATATATAGAAAAGTGGAACAAAATTATATTAACTTTTGAAGACAGATTGCAGTTAATAAAATGGTCTTATTGTCAAAAATACTATATGTAGTTAATTCCTGAAAGATGCATTCTTAAAGAAATAAACTCATGTTTAATAAAATATTTATGGTATCCCAAAAAGAATAGAGTAGCTCTAACTCATCACATTAGACCCTGGAAACAAGGAGGATTGAACTTCCCAGAAATAGAAACATATATAAAAGCATCTGTGCTTAAAACTACAATAGACTGGATAAACCCAAATTATTTTGCCGTCTGGAAAGAATTAACGGCTATATTAACAAATGAATTTAATCTGTTAAAAAAATTAATAGTAGACAAATCAAACAAACCCTGGTACATACTATGCATAAGTATACAATATAATATAACAAAACCTTCTAAAACAACACTGATTAATCATTACATCAATTCCTTTAGGAAACTTATCAATGCAAACACAGATCTAAAACTTTGGTTTGACCATTTACCATCACTAAGAACTTTCCTCACAAAATATATAGGGAAACAATAACCTCCTGGGAACAAAATGGATTCTTATGCTGGTTTCAATGTGTGAATTGCTACCAAGGATAATTACTCCATCGAGAAACCTTTAAGAATTGACCCAGTCATCAGGGATCTAGAAACATAGCTCAAGAATTAACAATGGCTATATTAACAAATGAATTTAATCTGTTAAAAAATGTTTTAGATATACATATGATAAAAACTGCTTACAATATTCCAACACAGGACTGGTTAACCTTACAAAGCATTCTAATGTATACTCAAGATTTATGCAGATTAATTAATAATTCCTCATTTAAAGATATTCCAGATCTAATAAGTTTTCTGTATGAATTTATATATAATAGTTGTGAAAAGAAAAAATCAATTTCAAATCTATATAAAGAGTTAATAACATATAAAACAATTCCCAGCAATCATACTGGCAGTTCTTAACAAAAGGTCAGTCATTGCAGTTAACAGAAGAAATCAGTTAAATTACACCTCGAACACACAGTACTGGAAAATATTTAACTGGAAATACTTACATAGAGCATTTTTAACACAAGATAGAATTAAAAAGATCACTACTACTACAAATGGTTTGTGCTGGAGGTGTGAAAAGTCAAATAAAGCAGACTGGATTCATATATTTTATGAATGAAATAAAATGAAATCATACTGGAATGGAATCAATCATTTTTTACAAGCTTTATTTAATGAATCTTTTACCTTAACTAAAGCATTGATTATACTAAATGTAAAGTAAGGTACCTACCTGAATTAGACAAATATGGATTTGTTATGGACAATACTTGCTATATCTAGGAAATGCGTAACCAGAAGGTGGAATTCAAATACACCCCCAACCTTGGAATAATTCTGCACTTTACTGAAGACAACTGCATTGATGGAAATAAAAATCAAAGAACTACAAATCTATCCCAGGCCATTAGTAAATAATCCTTGGAAGAAAGTTATATTTTTGTTGGACACTCTGCAATAATCAATATTGTATCTCTGATAACTGATCTGTTAATTCTATATTTAATAACATGCAGTGTATATAATTGAAAGTCAGGCTATTGTAAATATTGTATATAGTTTAAATGATATTTAAAAATATTATGTAAATGTTATTTTAATTGAAAATAAAAAATATTTGAGGAAAAAAAAGGCCAGATTACTGTCCACATATTTTTTTAGATCCCTGATGACTGGGTCAATTCTTAAGGGTTTCTCGATGGACTAATTATCCTGGGTAGCAGTTTCCCCAAAAGGCACAATAATGAATTTATGGGCATTGAGTTTTAATCTTTGACTTTGACTCCAATCATTTATTTCTGTTAGACCCTCTTGTAAGAATTTTGTGTCATGGGGGGAAATCTATGACAGCTCCTAATTTGCAGTAATCTGTGAACTTGGTCAACCAAAGGTACTTCACTTTAACCTTTACCTCCAAGAAGTAGGTGCCAAACAGGAACCGTCCCAACACAGAGCCCTGAAGTACCCTGGGTGTGAACCGAGTTGGGTATTGTATCAAATGCCTTAGCCAGGTCCAAGTAGGTAGTATGGACGCTTTTCCCCTCATCTATTGCCTTGGTGACCTTCTCAAATAAGTCCACCAGGTTTAGTGGGCATGACTGTCCCTTCACAAAGCCAAACTGGGTTGGGTCCACTGACTGAAGGTTGCCTATGTCTTTCCTGATCATATATATATATAGTCAGAAATGTGCAATGATGTGATGTGTAATACTAATTACAGTAAAATACTTCAGTGAATAGGTTATAAAAGACTAAGGTACACATATCTCTATCTATATTTGTGTGTGTGTGGTGTGTGTGTGTGTGTGTGTGTGTGTGTGTGTGTGTGTGTGTAAATGACAGAGAGAGAGAGAGAGACTTCCTGCAGAACAGAGTTGTGAATCTACATAACAGAAAGTATTTTTTTAGCTAGATTCATTAACTTTAGTAAATACTATAGTACAGCGGATTATACTCAATTGTGATATGGTCTTACATTAGTTAGGGAAATGTAGGGGGCATAGCCTCCTGCATGTTGAGTGTGATGGGTGATTTTCACAGAACGCCCATATTTTTGCCTCATATTTTTGGTCTGTTACTAATAAAATGTGTAGTTTTCTGGTAAATCATTGATGACTGAAGTCACTAAATAATGACAGATATTTGAGTTTCAGACTTCATATCTTTCAGAAAATGTATCCTAACACAAAATCTTTTATTCTGACAACTTTCTAAGTTTATAAGAGCAATTTTTAACATTTGTCCCTATTTTTTTAAGGTCTTTGTCCTCCCCGTTATTTTTTGGTTATGTCCAGATTTCTTGTTCTAAAAAGTTCAGGGGTAATCCCCCTCCATGAAAATGCCATTTTAGTATTCATTAAAAGTTTCATTTTTGGATGTTTTGGGGTTTCATCTGTAGAACTTCTGTCTGTATTCAGGAATTTAGACATCAGGGGCCACATTAGACATTTCTGAAACTCTGTTTTATTCATGATAGTTTAGTTCCTTCTGTACGTTTAACATGCATGTTTTCTTCAGGCAACTTGATGACACAACAGCAGTTGGATTTCTACCTAGTTAACTTGGTAACCCAGGCTTAGGAGTAGATGAGGACATGTAAGACCTGGCTGAGTAAGGATGTATCAGGTATTCCATTACAGGTGTCAATCCTGGGAGAGGGCTGGGAGGGATTAAGAGGAACAATGCAGACAGTTAATAAGTAGTGACCAGGTGTCTCTTTCACTGACTGTCATGAGATGTAGGTAAACATCAGTAGCCTGTTATACAGTTTAAATTACCTTCCTTTCCTGTTTGGGGTGCAAATTTTCCACATCTGTGGAATGAGTCACAGTCCAGATAAAAAGGTTGAAGAAGGGCTTATAAGTCCAGGTGGAAGTTTAACTGGTTGTTACTGGTGAAAGACTAGGATAATTAGTTAAAGGCTGAACTACCACTGACTGTGACAGCCAGCAGCAAACAGAAAAATACAAATATTGATCTCAGGCCATCCAGACTCACCTTACTGTACTACACTCATAAGCTGTTGTATTGTTAGCGAGTTGTCAGCTTTTACAAAGATATTTGAAGAACATTAAACAGTTTCTATCTGTTTTTATAAATAACCAAACTACATGAGTGTATCTTTCTTGATTTCTCTACATAATTGCTTGCACTGCAGAACTTCTTACATGATGCTGTCAAATAATCACATTAAATGGCACATCAAGATATAGAGGTAGAGATGTGACATTTCAGGAGAAAATATGAAATGGAAATGACATGGCAAAACTCAGAAACTGATGGGATCATGATACCATTGTAATGCTGTAATCCAGATTTATTCTCTTTCTGAAAAGTGGGTAGTGAAGGAAAGCCTTATGTGATGCCATCATTGTGACATGTCAGAATTTCAGTGTTGTCATAGGAAAACACCAAGTAAAAGTACATTATGACCTGATAAGGTGCCACAATGATGACATGGTAGAATTCTGATCTCTTATGGAAGACTCATGATCATGTCTATGTAGAGAGAGAGTCATAAAAATGGGAACAGAGGTGACTTGCAGAAAGTCATATAAAAGTACACCTCAAATTCTATACGTTCTGTGCTGCCTCTCCGAATGAGTCACTGCTCTATGTTTTTGAGTCATGCCTGCAAACATTCCCAAATTACAAATAAAAACTGTAGTGAAATAACAAAATCATAATCTCATTACAAAAGTAGTGATGTTACAGTTAGTTCCTTTCACACAAATGACTAAATGCTTTAAGAAAGTCTTCTTATCAGAGATTATTACTTCTCACACACACACACACACACACACACACACACACACACACACACACACACACACACACACACACATATATATATATTATGAGTTAAAATACATACAGGGTCAGCAGGACAGATGTCTCCATCTTACCTATTTCTAATACTATCAGTTCTGTTTCTGATGACTAACCGCTGGTTTTGGACTAGAGACTGGTAACGTGGGCACCCAACAATGTCCATGTGCACCCAACAATGTCCATGTGCCAGCTCAGGGCAAGCAGGCATCTCCAGTGAAAAATAATTGAAGTATAAATAAACCAGTGTTGCAGGGTATGTATGGATTTCAGTCTGCCTACCACAGGCTTATTGCTAATCTTCTGCCTTCAGTAGGTAATTACTGTAGTAAATGAAGACAGAACAGCAACAGAAAAAGAGTAACTGTTCAAGTCTTTGTGAATGTGTAAATCACATACACCTGCTGCATCAAATCTGTATGTGTGTGTGTGTGTGTGTGTGTGTGTGTGTGCGTGTGTCTGTCTGTCAACCTGTTTTAAGTTGCATAAACTGGGATTTTTATCTTGCAATAAGGAAAAAAATCTATGCACTGGATTGTATTACTGAATTAAAAAAAAATGCTTAACTTAAGCAAGTGTAAACATGTTCCAGAGAGTGAGTATGAAAGAAACTTGCAAAACTAGAGAAGAGGATTTGGTTCAAGTCAAGTCCAGCAAACTCACTGTGGGTATCAACGTAAATGACTCACTGAAACCAATGTGACACAATTCAAACAAGCACAGAAAGACATACATTTATTTTCTTTATTAGGAACTTGTGTTGTGCTGAACCCTCCTCATAGAAGGCCCAAAGTGAAGAGCTCCACACACAAAGAGATGACATTATATTATGAACAGATAATATACTTAAGCCACTGATAACAGATACAGACAAAGACACCATACCTGTGAAAGCTATATCGTAAATACTAAATCTAATTTAACCACTCAGGAATTCAAAATGCTCTCCTGTAGTCTGTGGTTTGATTCCCTTAGCCTTCCTTTGTCTATGTACTCTGGGAAGTCACTTATCTAGACACAGGCACAGACAGAAAAAAAGTCTGTATGGTCGCTCAGTGGTCTACACCTGTTAATTACCAAACAACCAAACAAATATAAGACTACAGTGTGATACACCTAGTATAAGACTTGAAACAGCATCACAGATGGTGTAAAACATCTGACTGTCATATTGCTAGCCTGCCATAAGGAAATTCTTAGCTCAACAAATGTTCATATGGAAATGTTAGAACATCTGCAAAGCTACATCATATGTTTGACAGTCTGTGAGATCTGTGTAGCAGTATATAATATTAAAGATTTAACTCATCAGACAGTTATGCACTAACTTAACATCTCAGATTTTTTCATACTGATGCACATAGTTTCCTCGTGTATTACCACTTGTAAAATGTGATATCACTTTATCCAAAGATGAATAGCTTAGCAGCTCTTCACTGGCTGTTGAAATTATAGTTAGTAAAAGAATAAACTAGCTGTTGTAGGTACACAAAGAGGGACATAATTTCAATGAAGACATGCATTCCATTCTTGATAACAGTGGCATGCACAGGTCATCCAAATACTTTTTATTGTTTGTGAGTATACATCAGACATATACTGAATGCACAGAGTGCAGCATTCTCATCTCATTTACAAGGACACCTAGAGTTACACACCTGTGGTCTAACACTTGTTTCATTCAAGGTGAAGTGTCCACTGGATACTTGTAAAGAAAGGATATACTAGAAGAACAGACATACCACTTCAATGTAATTTATTAGCTTAAAGAAAGCTGAACATAAGAAATTATAGGGAGTCTAATTACAAATGTAAAGGGCTTTAATTTGGAAATAATTTCTTTGGCTTATTATCAAATTTAACTCACTTAACACCTCAAAGTTGTTATGCATGATACCACTTGCAGCTTAAACAAATCTTTACATTTTAGAGCACTTTCTGAAAAATTAAGTTAAAAAACATAAGACAAATATAAATATCTTAGGAACAACAAGTGCCCTGTGGACATAGACAGTCACTACTAAATACAATCCTGGGTATTGACTAGAGTATCTATGGTATTACGTTGGGATGAAACGGCTAGGCTTGAAATGGCTTCCAGATCGATAGCCTAGTAACCTCCTATGATCCAATGCTGTTGAAATGCTACATACAGCAATGCCGTCAGTAAAAAGTCTTCTTTGCAGTAATAGTAATAGCACTTTTATAGTCTTTCTCTCAAAACTGTAATATACACAGCTCTAGAATTATGTTTTTCTCTAAAGTTTCACAAACAACTTGTCACATCTTGGTAGATGTATGGCATTGGTAAATAGTGTTAGATCAGTTTTGTTTTGCTAGACAAGCTTTCAAATGACTGGAAAAAATTCCTTTTGAATGCCTTATTTATTGAATTATTTACATAAAAATATATAAAATGCTTATCTGTAAAATAACAATATAAAACACTGAATATCTTTCAGAACATACAACTTACACTGCAATTATTTTTTTCAACAACATCTTAGGTTTTATTTCATGTCATGAAATAGTTTGTAAGTCACTTGATTTTGGAAATATCAGTGTAAGTATGGAAGTACTGTATATCTTCAGAACTGCTATCAAACAACTATTAGTATTTCAAGCACAGAATATTATATGTAGACAGTGACTATGCATTTTCTCTCTCACCATAAACATTTCACATCATGCATCTCAGTTATGTTACTTAAAAATTCCACTTTCTCATAGAGTAGAAAGTCGATTATCCAAACTAATTGGGATCTAGGGTAGCTTGGATAATAAAACTGGACGAATAATCAACCATATAATTGAACCGGATAAAAAACTTCTAAAATCTTGTTTTTTCTGCATGCAGGAATATACTTTTCAACCATTCAGTGATTCCAATGGACAATAAAGAATATTTTTCACACACGACCTGGCTACAACCTCAAAAATCATGCCCAAGCAAATATGTATAATGTTTACATATTCAGACATTATGGTATTTCCTACCCAAAAACTTTGGAAAGCTGGTTCTGATAATTGACACTTCTGATAATCAACATTCTGATAATTGACTCTCTACTGTACCGCCTTTTATTAACTGATAACTCACTTGGATAAGGAAGACAGTCCCCAAACCCCCCAAAAATTCAAGATGCCAAAATGGGTTATAGGTACTTAACTGAAACATATAAAAAGATTCAACAAGTTTACATTTGATAAAAATAAACTCATTTAGTGATAACAATACTTACCAAGGCATGATATATGCAACTTAAATATAAAGCCTTCACATCTTTCAGAAAAAAGACATATTTGGAAAGTCATAGGAGTCCCTAAGCCATCAGGACTTTATTATATGACAACATAAGCAAATAACTTTTTCAGTCATAATACAGGAATGACATACTGCAGAAGCTGGTGACATGTCTCATTTGTCAGCACACTAAAGTCATACATCAATATCCTGTGTCACATGTCAGCATACTAACATCCTGTATTAATACTGAGTAATGAAAGACATTCATTTGTCTCCCTTAATCATCAGTTTTAATTTCCTTGTGTCTGTGGTTACCCACGTTTTGAGCTCATTACTCATTAACATGAGATGATGACGCATGCCTTTTTAGGATGATATGCAGAAGAAAACAACACCATTCTCATAGCACATGTGACTAATATGTTAGTGCAGTAACAGTAATATCACTGATACTGACAAGTAGCTGAGACGCACAGAGAAAGAATTATGAATGAGCAACCTAGAGAACAAAAACTTCAATCTGGATATCAAACAGCAAAAAAAACTGTATGTGCTGGATAAATGCTTCACCAAACACCACAAGAAATACAGTCCAACAGAAATCAGTAAGGTGAAGCAAAACCAAGCTTTCTTCATAAAATAAACAAGTTTTATTTGAACAGCCATAAGCGCTTTCGCAGTATTAAAACTGCTTCTTCAGATGATTAAAAGTTTTTAAAATTCACATGGTACAAATGCAATTACCTCTTAAAGACATATAACTGTAATACATACAAAATATTCTAAAAACAATAAAATTATGAAAAAATAGCAAAACCACATAAAATGTGTATATGACACAACCAAAACAACAAAATATATTATCTCACGAGTGAATGTGCTTTTAATATGGGTTTTATTGGGACTTTATCACTGAGACCTGAGCCAGTATCAACTCTGAGCCTAATTATCCCTTTATTCTCCAGAGACTCAGTTGCATTACATATATCACCCCCTCTCAACCCTACTTCTACTTTACCTATAGCCAATAACTTAAACTTATGTGCAGGAGAAGTTTCTCCCACATGTTTAGCGAGAGCTTTACTCCTAGATCCCTTCCTAATACTACATAAATTTTCCCTTACCCAGTCCTTCAGAAATCTATCAGTCTTTCCTACATAAAATTGTTCACATATAACACAATATGCCAGATATACTATATGTATACTTTTGCATGTAGCTTCAACACTAAACCTATAAATTCCATCTTGATCTAGATGTAAAACCTCCCCTGAGCTATCTATATATTCATAATAGCTACAACTGCGACATGGTCTGGTGGCAAAATTCCTACCATTCTGCTTATGTTTAATTTTACTGGGTCCTACAAGATGCTTGGGATAACATAGTATCGGTTTCTCCTTATACACAAAACTTGGCACCTCCCCCACTATTTTCTTTATTTCTGGGTTTGTAGTTATAATCCTCCAGTGTTTCTTAATAATACTGGTTACACCTACAGAAATTTTAGGAAATGTCATAGGTACTCTACACCTACTATCACTGGAGTACTTGAAGTTATGAAGTTGTAGAAGGTAAAGAAAATATGGGTATAACTTTACATATAATGGCATGTATATCTCACTGGGATAAAATAAACACTCATGTATTCATTGGGGGCAAAGTTAGGTTGGCTGAGAGAAACTCCACCAGGCCTGATTAACGTTGGACTAGGTTTCTTCATTACTAACTGTTGTTGGTCAGTCCACAGTTTTGCCTTGGGTATAAAGTACCACAATGTAAGGGGTATGGGATGACAGTGAACCATACTAGAGTTAACAGATAACTAGTGAGATGTAAACAATTCACCTCATGGTAGGACATTAGCAGAAAGTAACAACCACCCATAAAACTGCATGTCAGTCAGGGAATTTCCATTTTTCCATCATTTCACATTATATAAATAAAGAATTACCAGCCATCATTAGTTTTGTAAAATCATTTCTTGCATCACATAGTTGTCTGTCTGATTTAAGACAAAAATAAGCTAATAGATTTAGTATCAACAACATATGAACATGCTGCAGCCAATTTCTTGGAAAATTTTGTGCACTAGATCCATTTAATTGAATCCTGTTTGTTGGGCAATTCAGTGAAAGTGATGCCATTTGATGAGGACAGTCATCACTATAGAAGAATATTTCTTCTCAAGCCTAAAATGTACTGACCCTGGACTTCGTTAAAATGATTTGGGGTTGGGGAGTTGAGTAGGATGCGGCCTACAGGGGAAAGCATCTTCCAAAAAAAAAAAATTCTGAACAGTCTTGCAATCATTTTGCTGAGAATAAGTATGTTCAACCAAATAACCACTTTTTTGGGAAAAAGTTAAAGATACACTGAAAGTTATAATCTGCTTAGTAGTATATATCCATTGGTACAATATATCTCTCACAGCAATTTCATCAGATTGTCTGCATTTTTTGAACCCACTACATTAAAAGACAATTTCTACATTCTGCAACACAATTCTGTTTAATGTCCCTACATCCACAATTGTAATATACTAATTAACCTACTTTTTAATATGCAAATAAATACAAAACCCACATTTAAGATTTTCAAAACAAAAGTACTCATTGTCCCAAAGTATGCTTTACTGTTTAGTTAACTAATAAAGTATTACACAAAATTAAAGTCATTCATTCATTCTTCCCTGATGCAGATATTATCTACTTCAGGCTAATAGGCAAGCAAGAACCAACCTCAGTAGGCAAAGAATTAGTCATAAACAAGATGCCAGACTATCCCAGAAACCACATACTCACAGATGTGCCTGTATATGCACATGCAAATACATTCACTCACTCACACATTGTTAACACAATTACGGGCAATGTGGAGGATTGTCAGTCTTCCCCAAGTACCATTTAAAATATTCCAGTGGTAAATACAAAAAGAAGATATGAATTAATGAATACATCACTTTTTTTAAAGATAAATCTCAAGAACTTGATTGCAAGTTGTCACAAGAAAACAGCTAGCCCATCCAGTCTGTCCAAATGTCATGACCAGCCCTCTTTAAATGTTTATTTGACTAGTACACAACTTCTGTTGTGTTGAAAAGGTACCTATGGCAGTTTTCTGAAATTCTGAATGAGCCTACTAGACAAAATTGGCAATTTTATTTTATAAGCTTTCAGCAGGAGAAAATGTAGGTTTTTATTCCAAAAGTACCAGAAAGCTTGGTGACATGCCTCCTGATAGTACATATTAATGTCTACTTATATAATACAGAGAGAAAACAAAGCAAGAGAGAAAAAAACAATAATTTCACAAATCTTTCATATCTTTTCAATAGTCAGGTATTCCTCAGAAAGAACTCTTGATAATCACAATAAGTCATGACACATGAAAATTTAGAAAAAACTTTCTACATGTCTCAATTAAGTTTAAAATTAAATAATAAAAATCACTGAGGAAAAATTACTGATTTATATAAAGAAAGTAATGTTAAACAGAAAAATATTAAAAACCTTTCACCTAATCGCATGCACTTTCTCCATCAAATGTGGTATTTTCAAACATGAGCAACTCTCCATTTTTCCCCATTTATTTACATACTTCTGTCATCCACTATCAGTATGATTCCCATCTCAAGATTTATATTCCCAAATCATCTTCCCTATAAACTCAGCCTTTCCAGAAAGCTTAAAGTTCATAGTTCATAAAATCATTTAGGGTCACTCAGCATACTTATTTGTTATCAAGGTAAGGAGATTAAGCCAAAACAGGACTCTTTTCGGCCACTAACCAGGTCAAAGGTACAGAAGTAATATAATGTTCTGAATATGAAGAAACCCACAACAAACAGGAGCATGCATGTACTGTAGTAAATCAGAGGTAATCATTACAATGCCGTATCTTATAATATTAATACATTACAATGCCCATTGTATCAGTAAGAGCAAATTATTTAAAGATTAAATCACTTGTGTTTGCAAAGCAGTTACACTCGCAGTTCATGCAGGGAGTGCAGCAAATGGCAACCAGTCGTATTAACTTCAGATTATCTAGAGATCAAAACATACAGTAATAATAAGCACACAGTGAAACAAGAGCAGAGCAACTGCAATCATTTGCTAAAATAAGAATGCAGTGCCTGCGGGTTAAGATAATGAGTAGGATACACAAGTAGGATGTGTGCATTAACTTGTTTGTTAACTTAGCAAAATAAAACTAACTGAAGGTGCGGTGCTGTAATGGAAGAAGGGAAATGAAATGAGCAGGTTAGGCATACAGTAAAAATATTAATACAACAATAAAATAAAGAACAATTCAAAATGAGATACACCAGCAGGTTTCATAAGAGACAAAATTCAGATGAAATATGATGTATACATTATGAGTCTATATCATTTTTGCAAAAACTTACTTTATCGAATGCCTATTCATCGACCCCTTTTCTTCATATCCCTTTCCATCAAACCGTTAAATCATCGAAACATTTTCCCAGGGAAAGAAGGTAAGTATCCATTAATACACATTTGCCCTTTTCCCCAATGTAGTCCAATCTCAGAGTTGATATATATAATTAAGGGGGTGGAGGGTGCAGCCCCCATGTTGGGGGTGTGTGGGATGGTGAAGTCCCCTACATTATTTTGTTTAGATTGGTGTAATTTTTCTTATGATTGCCCTGGTGGCCAAGTAGCTTTTTTCCCTGAGAAACTGTTTCGCTGATTTAATGTTGTGATGGAAAGGAAGTCGCTGAAGTAAGTTTTCGCTAAAATGATATAGACCCATATATAATATAGTAGTGGGACTTAGTGATGTGGTTAAAGTGCCAGTCAGGAGATAATAATAGTGGGTACTGTAAAAAGTAAGACTACCTGTAGCACACAGATAGTCCAAGTGTGGACAAGCTACAGTTTATATCTGAGAGGTCATACAGACTGAACAGAATTCTCAGTTCATGAAGTAGCTTATGCCAGGAGTTGGAATCAAGGGCACTGAATGTTCATTCACCTGGTCTAAAGTATGTCCTTGGCTCACAGCTCTCAATGAATCGGAGACAAATCTCAACAGAATCAGGGACAAATCCAGAAATTATTATGGACACTTAAAAAAAATATTAGTACCATTAACTCGAGACATTGCCAGATTAAGAGAATAAGAATGAATATACTTTTTCATGCACTGCTCCATTACAGCTAAATCTTAAATTATGAGCTACTGAAACAGACTCACAGGAAGACTCTTACCCACAGTATAACATATGAATCTATAAGTTAAGTTTATCCCAGGGTTAATTTATTTTTAACTACTTTTAACTACAATATAAAACTTCGTAAAGATTATTGCCCAGAAATCTTTCAGTACTTTTCAATTTCTTCTGTTCCACTTTCCCTGGCATAAGTCATGACTCAAAGCCCTGTCAGTATATTCGGTATTCTACAGACTGCTAAGAGGTGACCCGTGTCTGGAATACTAAGCATCCTCTGAACCAATACTGATGGACTTATTATATCAGCAAGTCAAACGGCATCAGAAATACTTGGTCTAGGGTCTAAACCTCTTCTGCATAATCAACAGTTTGGAGGGACATGTATAGCTCACAAAGCATACTGCTGCTCTGGAACAGACTCCCCATCCACATAAACCAAAGTTCATTTCTGTCCATATTCAAGAATAACTTGGATCTATAGATGAGAAACAGAATATTTACCTCAGAAGTACCTCCTTATTACTAATGGACAGAGGCAGCTCATAAATACTTTATCCCAAGCATGGTTTTCTTCAAATTATCTAAAGTATAATCCCAGTTTATCTCATTAGGGGCAATATAGAATTAATGACATTAGGATGGGTAAAGCCAATTTCTAACCAAATGGAATAGGTTAATTCAAGTGCAAAAATGGAAACTGGCTAGACTTAAAATGGCCTGCAAGGGCAGCTAGTGAAGTACTTACCTATGAACCTGTAAAATTGCAAGACAATGCACATCATTTGTTAGGTCTAGGATGTATAATTATGGGGATACAAACTGCATCACAGAAAAGCATTAACAGACTCAAAAATGAAATTAAAAAAAGTACTGAATTTCAAAACTATGTCCATGTGTGAATATCTAGTCAATCCGTTAAGTGTATTTCAAACCACACCTTATACTCCCTGCTCCTGCGCTCCCTCAATTACAACATGCATAACAGTGAATGGTGCACGTTCCACAAGTCACTAAAATTGAATTCATAAATGTGGTACGGCTCCATCCCTGCTATCATTATAATAAACTCTGAGGTCACTGCAACATGAAAGCAAGAAATCCTCTTCGCAGTGATCCCTGGAAATGAATCTGCATGTTCAGTAAACTGGCCAAAAATGCAGATTCACACAACACAATCATCAGAGACTGAAGTGCTTTCCTGTTACAGTTCTGTCTCTTTCCATAGTTATATAAACATAGTTATTGAAGAGGAACACATCAGTCTCTAATTATAGAAATGCAACTATAAAAAATCCACAACACACCAACTTCAGAACAATATCTAATTACAGTGGAACAGCCTCATAAATGGGGTCCAAAGTAGATAGGCACAGGCAGGGAAGCCTATTTCTTTGAAGTGGGCACACATGCAAGTCCTGTTAAATGCAGCAGGATGTTTTTACTAGAATGTAATCAACTTCAGGATATGTTTATTAAGAGGGGATACCCTCTACCTATGGTTAGGGAACTGGTAAGAAAGTACAAAACAAGAGGCATAGGGGCATGTACCCAACCTATACTGGGGGTTAAACTTAATGAGGAACAAATGGAAATCGACCAGGTTCGGATGGTTCATGATGATGCTCCTTTAGTAGGGTTCACTTTTATTACTACTTTTAGTAGCAATAGTTATGATATCAAAGACATCATTAATAAGAACTTGGATTTAATAGTCCTTGACCACAATTTATATGCTAAATTGAGGGACTCCCCCTAGAGTAGTTGTTAGATGTGGCAGGAATTTAAAAAGCTTATTACAGACTAAGAAGGAAGACAATTTTGGAAGCAGGAGGAAAGGGATGATAAAGTGTAGCATGTGCCCCCAATGCCCCTTCATGGAGACTAGGGTCAACTTCTCGATCAGAGGAGTGCCCTATGCGTCAAAGGGTAAATTTGACTGTAATACTAAAAGTATAGTCTATTTGGCCCAATGCCAAGCCTGCCCAGCTTTTTATATTGGGAAGTCAGACAGGAAACTAAAAGAAAGGGTTTACGAACACCTTTACAGCATCAGAAAGGGTTTACGAACACCTTTACAGCATTAGAGCATCAAAGCAGGAAAATGCTCTGGCTAGACATGTGAGTGCTTTCCATTACACTCTTTTAAATTTAGAGTGATTGACCAGGTTACGAGGGATGAAAGGGGTGGCCCTAGTTCATTATTCCTAGAAAAACTGGAATTAATATGGCAACTTCGTACCAGGGCCTGCTACCCGCTAGGACTGAATGAAGTTTATTCCATATCTTGCCATCCTTAAACTAAAGAGTTTAATGAGGTGCATATATATCTTATTCACTTCAGCCTGCAAGAAAGGTTTCATATTTCTGCTTAAACAGGGTATGTTAAATATTTATCTAAATAGTCAAAAATGTACTTATTTGTTCAGTTAGGTATATACATGTTTATACATATACATGGTTATTCACATTCACTTAGTTGTTATCTACACATGAATGTGTTTGCATTTAGAGTTGTTTTTGTGAATGTGTACACTCTTATTTCATCTTTTATCATATTCACCGGACGTCCTTTACAGGATGGTTTTCTCTGCTCCAGTCTTTATAGCTTTTTAGCTTGATGGTTTTAAATTCAGACAACATGGGGCTAATATAAGTGTTTCGTTATATATTTCTTCATCCTACTTTTTAGAACTGTCATTATTAACTACTATTGAAAGTTTTTTAAGATCTTAATACTTTTTCACACAGTGGTAAAGTATTTTATTTTATACTGATTTCAATTTTACACTTCATTCTTGACTTCTCACTTTTTACAGTTACCTTAACTATTGGTTTTAATGTTAGCATGATTTTTAAATATTTCTGAATATACTTTTAAAAGGACTTTTAAGAGTGTTTTCGAACTGATGAGCTATGTTTATATGTACACATATACAAATATATTTACTGCATACATATTTGTTTTACAAGAAGCTGGATTTTTAAAGAAGCATACAATGGGTTAATTGTTCATTCCTGCTTACCTTGGGGGCATGTTTGCCTTTTGCTTGGAGGAAGTTGATGTGGTTCGAACTTGTATATACTGTTTGAAACATTCTTGTTGCAACTGTCTGATGAAGTCTCACTAAGGGGTGAGATGAAAAGCGCTTTATGGTTACTGTTTTTAATTATTTTTATTGTTTGTTTGAAGCAAAGTCTGAAGAATAAACTTTGGAAACTACTACTGTGTGCATGCCTCAAGCCCTCCTGCCTGCATTCCTCTTTCCATAGTTATATAAACATAGTTATTGAAGAGGGACACATCAGTCTCTAATTATAGAAATGCAACTATAAAAAATCCACAACACACCAACTTCAGAACAATATCTAATTACAGTGGAACAGCCTCATAAATGGGGTCCAAAGTAGATAGGCACAGGCAGGGAAGCCTATTTTTTTGAAGTGGGCACACATGCAAGTCCTGTTAAATGCAGCAGGATGTACAATTGCAGCAGTGTAGCATGGTCTCAATGACATCACTAGAACTACAATAGTAATCATGGCTTCCTGGAGCACTGTACATGAACTGGTGCTAAACAGTCATCTCAGCTTTTATTTTAAATATGATACAGTACTAAATAAGTAATCTATAACAAATGCAACAGAATCACTAGAAATGCACAAATAATCATGGCTTTCTGAGGGACTGTACATGAACTCGTACTAAACAGTGAGCTCAGCTTTTATTTTAAATGCAATACAGTATTAAATAAGTCATCTCTAACAAATACAACAGCATTGCTAGAACTGCACCAGTAATCACGGCTTTCTGAGGCACTGTACATGAACTGGTGCTAAACAGTGAGCTCAGCTTTTATTTTCAATGGAGTAGGATCCAGTACTAAAAAAGACATCTCTAACAAACACAACAGCATCGCTATAACTGCACCTGTAATCAGGGATTTATGGGTATTGTACATGAACTGGTGCTAAACAGTCAGCTCAACTTTTATTTTAAATGGAATAGGGTCCAGTGCTACAAAAGTTCTCTCCAACAAATACTACAGCATCGCTAGAACTGTACCAGTAATCAGGGATTTATGGCGCAGGTGACCCCTAACCGGGAAAATCCGAAAGAAGAAGATACATGAACTAGTACTAAACAATAAGCTCAACTTTTATTTTAAATGAAATAGAATATAATACTAAAAAAATCAGCGCTAATAAATATAGCAGTCTAGCAGTTAGTGTAGAAGATTAAGGCACTGATTTGTTAATAAGCTTTTTCCTAAGGTCCAGAGTTCGATTTACTCAGCATCCATTTGTCTACTATGTGTGACTTTAAGTAAGTCACATAGCCAGATAGTGCTCCATGGCAATTAGGAAACTGGGTTGGGATCCTCTGAGTCTCCTGGACCACATGCGTGATTACCTATGAAACAGTGTCTGAGCATCATTTTGTCAAATGACTTGTAGAGGCTTTCATCAGATTGCAGTTCAGTGCTTCAAAATATAAAGGGAAATTTAAGTTTCCAAAGGGACTCGGATTTTGGAAAAGAAAATCCATATGATGCCTGGTTCACAGCTGCCTATACTTGTATCAATCTCACGATAAAGAGCAGCTGTCATAGTAAGTGGAATGAATATTTTATGTCATGCATTAGCAGATTGTGCTGTAAAGCCTGCTGAATGATGTTGCAGTCAGACTACTTAGTGAGGCATGCACCTACTAATATTGGTATAGAACCACATTACATTATGTAATTATGGCCACAAAAGTATGTCTGCCCATTCAGTCTTCTTTGGTGCATTACTGAGTGGAAGCAGCACTCCCCCTGTCCCTCTGTCCCTCTGTCCTTTTTCCTAGTCATCCACCTATCAGGTTCATTGGAATGCATCCATGCTTTACATTCCAAGATTCCTTTTGTTAAGCTTTCCCACTTATCCACTACTCTCTCTGAAAAGAATTCCTTTCTGATGATCACAATGAAGTCTATGCTTCCCATCAGGTAGTTGTGTCTCATCTGGCCACTCCTGTGGTTTCCTTTCTAAATATTTGCCCCCAAAGTTCTCATCATGACTTTGTGGATCCATGTCATGTTTACTCTTTAATTCCTATCCTTAAAAGTAATCTTGCTTCACAACTCTTTTATATTTCACCCCCCCTTAATGCCCTAGTTGTCTTTATCCCAACTTTCTCTCTAGCCATTTGGCATCCTTCTGCCCACATGGCTACCAAGACTGTACATAGCACTTTGAGCTGTGGCCTAAAAAGATATCTTTATTGTACTAAACTTCTTCTTGGGTCTGTATGTCTTATACTTTAACTTCTAATTATGAGAATTCAAGGCACTACAGCAGATGAAACGTATTTATTATAGTAAAAATTCACTGCCATAACTTCGATCTTTAAATTTGCCCTTGTTCAAGTCGGTCACAATGCAGATTATTACAAAACTGTATACCTAAATATCAATTTTTTAATAAATAAAAATAATCAATACAAACTCAGCAAAAACATGCAAACTACGACAAAAAGATCTGTGTCTGACTTTAACTAAGGTTTTAAATGAGCGGATGTATTTAAACCACCATTGTTATGGACTTGGAATTTTGGAAAACCTCTTAGGGTACCCCCAAACATTTTTGACTTTGTCCTCTGCTTTCTATGCATGTTTGGTAGTCCATTTAAGAGTTGCTCAGCATGATCCCCTCAATTAGACTGGCACTGCTCTCTGTATACTTTGTATAACCCTGGTCTTCCTTTATTTACTCTGAGTTACTCAACATGACACCCACTTGGTACTCCACTCTGAAACTGATGGATTCCAGGTAAAGCATCTTGCACTTCCATGTGGTAAAACTTAGTTGCCATTTTTCTTCTTACTCTGGTAGTTTTGCTGTAGCTGTCTTCAAGCCTTACCCCATCATCAAACTGCCCCTGTTCTGGAATCATCCACATCCAGGATGATCATGTTGTTACGACCCCTCATGATATCCAAGATATCCTTCAGCTTGCCAATTAGTTGCCTGTGTTATGAGCAAAAGGGTTTTGTTGGAAAAGTCAGATGTACAACATTAAAGTGGTTTATATTACCAGGGTATACTGAATTCAGGACTAGAAGTACATAAGAATGGACTGACATGACCTGTTATCCACAGACAACTGCTGCTTTTCATCTCTAAGTACATTCACCTCTAGGAACTCTAATTACCTTTCTGACATATCCTTTTCATAGTTTCATAGTTTCATAGTATAGTACTAGGCTATCTGCCCTGGGGCATTTGTAAGCCTAGCCATAGTGATGTGGCTTTTGCCACCCCATGAAATGGTACAAAAATGTACAGAATAAATCTAGAATACTGTGCCTCTGTCTAGTAGTGGCACAATGAAGGTCCTCTTATATAATAGAAGTAGTTTACTGTGCCCCTGTCTAGCAGTGACCCAGATGTGACCCCTGGGGTAAATTTTCGATCTCCCATCCACTCATCAAGATTTCTCTTGAAGAGAGTTAGTGAGGGGCTCTGCCTAATACGAACTGGGATCCTGTTCCAAAGCATGGGAAGCCTTTGGGTTATGAATCTATCCCTCCAGCATGTCCTATTCATACTTGTGCCGAGGTTTAAGTCTTTAGCTCTCGTGGTCCTGATGGATTTGGATTTTTTGAGGTGGAGCATGTCCATCAAATCCTGATTGGACATGGCCTTGTACATCAGGCAGATATCACCCCTGAGCAGGCGGTATGCCACTGAATAGAGCTGAAGTTTCTTTAGTCTGGCGGAATAAGACATATGTTGGAGACCCTTGATCCTTTTGGTGAGGTACTTCTGTGGTCTCTCCAGTTGTTGCAAGTGCCGAGTGAGGTACATACCAAATGGGGCATTGTACTCAATCATGGGTCTGATGAGGGAGGAATATAAGGGTACAATGACATCCTTGGATCTGGATGTGAATCCCTTCATGATGAGGTGTGCAAGGTAGAATGTTTTTCTAACCACTTTGGCAACGTGGGTGCCAAATGAGAGGTCGCTGTCTACTTGGGTCCCTAGGTCTCTGATTACTTTTTCCATACTCAGTGGGTTGCTGTCTATGTGATAATTTGTGGGTACTTTGTTTTTTCCAAAAGGGATGACTATACATTTTTGGCATTTAGTTTAAGGCCGTGACTACGGCACCAGTTGTCCGTTTCAGTGAGGCATTTTATAGGATGTGTGTGTCAGCTGGTGTATCGACTATGGCGCCTAGTTTGCAGTCATCTGCGAACTTTGTCAGCCACAGCCCTCCCATGTTTGCTTTAACATCTGAGAAATAAATGCCGAACAAGAGGGGTCCCAGGACAGATCCCTGTGGGACACCACTTGTGACTGGCTTTGAGTCTGACATTGCTCCAGCGATTTTAACTTTATGGGTTCTGTCCTTTAGCCAGTTTGCAACCCATCTAGTGACATAAGGGTTTACTTTTAAGCTGTTTAGCTTATCTATGATGCCTGAGTGGGGTATTGTGTCAAAGGCCTTAGCCAAGTCCAGGTATGCTGTATGGACTGCTTTGCCCTCATCAATGGCTCTAGTGACTGTTTCGAAAAAGTCAACCAGGTTTAAAAGGCAAGATCTGCCCTTCACAAAGCCGAACTGGGTGGGGTCAAGTGTCTGTAGGTCCCCTATGTCTCTGTTTATGAGTTCCATAATGATTCTTTCCATAGCTTTGCAGACCAGGCTAGTTAAGCTTATGGGGTGGTAGTTTCCAGGGTCTGTAGAGGCACCCCCCCTTGTGGAGTGGGACCACTGTTGCTGTACGCCAGTGTACAAGTACATAACCCGAAGTAAGGCTAAGATTAAATAGCATTTTTATGTGTGGGTTTAGCTCCTCTTGGAGTTCTCGTAACACGCACCCCGGGATACCGTCAGGTCCCATTGATGCTGTATTTTTTGCTTTGTTTAGGGCGGTTCTCACTTGGACATCTGAGATGACCGGGAGATTACATTCAGCTGGGATAAGTATTTCTTCTTTTGGGGGTGAAGGAGGCGAGAAGTTTGCACTGAATCTGTCAGCCAGAATGTTAGCAATATCTGTGGGTTCAGTGTATTTTTTGTTGTTGTGAACCAACTCAGAGCATATCTGAGGGTTTCCGCCCAGGTTTCTAACATAGCTGAAGAAGGCTTTGTGGTTATCTTTAGTGTCCTTAGCTATTTTTCTCTCAAAGTTTGCCTTAGATGTTTTTATGAGAGAACGTAGTTTTCTGCTAATGTTGATCAGAGACGTCTTCCCTTCATGGGATTTCGCTCTAACGTGCAGTAGCTTCCTTCTTTTGTTATACAATTTGTTTATGGCTGAGGTCCACCAGACAGGACGCTTACATTTGGTGGAGAGAGACTTGGATTTGTTTGGGATTGCATGATCCATGCATTCCTGGATATGTCCATAGAAAGCATTTGTGAAGAATTCGGCATTGCGGGATGTAGTATCCACTGGCACAGTGGGCTTAAAGGATACCATCTCCTTCTTAAGAAGAGTGAAGTCTGCTTTTGAGAAGTTTTTCACTGTGGTCTTTTGTGCTGGGGGTGGAGGTGGGATATGTATATCCAGGGTGATTAGTTTGTGGTCAGATCTCACTAGTGAGGGGTATACTTCCGGTGTGGAGCATTTTGTCCCCATGTTTGTGATGATCAGGTCTAGTATATTTTCTCCCTTAGTGGGAGAGGTGACTAGTTGTTCCAGTGCATTTGAATTTATGAATTCCAGGAACCTTTGAGCTAGGGTATTAGGGCTAGAATAATGTACCCAATCTATGTTTGGGTAGTTGAAGTCTCCCAGTATGATGGTATTTTGTGATACATTCATATCCTCCAATGTCTTCAGGAAGGCTGAGTGGGGTTCTTGAGATTGGGAGGGTGGTCTGTAACATGCTACCAGTTGTATAGCAGTTTTGCCTATGGTTAGTTGCACCTGTATGGTCTCTGTTGCTTCATGTGTTGCTACTAACCTGGAGGTGTGGGTGTCCTTTATGAATATGGACACTCCCTCCCTTTGTGGTTCGCCCGGGTTTTGGGGCGAAAAGCATGATACGAGGTATAGCCTGGTAGCGCTGGGGTGCTCTCAGGAGCCTTGAACCAGGTTTCAGTTACTGCACAGACGTCGATGTTCTCCATGCTGAGGAGTGCATCAAGTGCCTGCATCTTGAGATTTAGACTTCTGGCATTGAGCAGCATTACCCTTAGTTTTTTTCCATTTTTGTTTTCTAAGGAGGTGGGTTTGTCTTTTGAGCCTTGCCTAAAAAAGGCATTATGGGGGTGGCAAGAGCCTTAGCCAATATCCGGAAGCCCAGTGGTGACAGGTGTAAGCCATCCCTTGCAAAGCAGCGTGGCTTGTCCAACATATCATCCCAGGCAGACAGATATTGGATCCCCTTAGAATGACACCAGTACTCGAGCCAATTGTTAAAGCTGATCATCTTGTCTTTGTATTGTGGTATCATTCTTGGTGAGGGCAAGATGCTGCTCAGGGTCAGGGTCATACCAGCCTGGGCTACATAATTGGAGAGCTCCTATATGTCTCTTTTCATGTAGTCCAGGGAGGTACGTCTCAGGTCATTCACACCAGCATGGACAATGATGGAGTCATATTTGTACTTGCTTTGGAGTGACCTGAGTGCGTGTGTTATGTGGTGGATCCTAGCCCCCAATAGACAGCTCACAGTCACCTTCTCCTTGTTCAGCCTGGTCAGTGGGACATCAGTGTGTCTGACTATGGAGTCACCTATTACTAGTGTATCAGGCAAGGTGTTTGGCCTTAAGGGCTGCGATTGGTCAACACACTGATTTATTGAAGTATGTGTTGCATGTGTTTTGTTTTGAGGTGGTGGATTTTTGGATGTCTGCTTTGGGAGCCTCTGTTGTTTTGGTAAGTTTTTTATTAGAGCCTCCGAGTATGTCTTTGTGTTTTATGTGTTTGGTTTGCAGTTGTGGTAGGTCTATGTGGGACTGGGATTGATGTGTGTGTGGTTGCCATCTCCTCCTGTCTGGTCATGCCAGCCCTGAGTTGAGAGAGTTCAGCCTCCAGTTTGGCTATATAGTTGCATCTCTCACACGTAATTGTGTTTGTTGGGAAGAGGAGAGGGTTGTCTGTGTACATGAGACAATTGTAGCATTGTCTCAAGATGCCCAGATTGACCAGCTGAACTGGAGACGACGCCAGTAATCTACCACTCGACATGCTAGAACAGTATAAGGGGGTGGTATACCTTTAAGGGAGGTGGGTATTCACAGGGGTGGTAAGTAGATGTAGTGCTTTACTTAGTACGAGAGTGCTTACTTAGTAGAGAAGTATTGAGAACAAGTGCTAGGCTTATAATACAGTGAGTAGTCTGGTTTTACTAAGAGTAGAGCTTCCTTAAGGGAAAATTTGAAGAACAAACTTGGCAGAGCCAGAAAAAGTTTAACCTTGTTTAACCGGTGCTGTGCTATGCGCACGACCGTGCAAAGCCATGCAAACGCGGATTTTAAGCAGTGAACTACAAAAGAGCTAGGAATGGTCCCAAACAACCAATTACTACAGCTTTTTGTGCCGAGGTCACTTCCTCCAAGGACAGGTAGGCTGCTCAAGGCTCCCCACTCCCACTGGTGAGCAAAGAAACTTCCTTCTATCCAAGTAAGGTAATGGACAACACAGGAACTACACCACAGCCCAGAATACAGCAATGCCTGTAAACTGGTCTAAACTAGTCGAGGAAGGCGGGAAAACAAGGATTATTTTTTTGTTTTTTTGGTAGAAACACACAGAAAATGCAGAGACAGTGATAAATTAGTTACACAGGCTAGCACACTTTAGTGGGCAGCCTCCACAGTTAAATTAAACAAACAAACAAGCAAACTTTCGATCAAATTCGACTAAATGTAACTTTAAGTGCAGATTTTAAAATAATGCAGCAATCAGTTAAAAAACAGTTCAGACTAGTTCAAAGTAAGCTACAGAAGCTATTTCCAGTGAAAAAAAGCAAAGATACTTAAATCCAGAAGGTAGTCGCTTTTTCGAGTTCCTTGCTGCTAGGACCACTCTGTAAACCCACGTGGAGCTTGTCTGAGCAGTGTAGCCAGGAAAAAATGCCCAGAGGCGGATTTTAAGCAGTGAACTACAAAAGAGCTAGGAATGGTCCCAAACAACCAATTACTACAGCTTCTTGTGCTGAGGTCACTTCCCCCAAGGACAGGTAGGCTGCTCAAGGCTCCCCACTCCCACTGGTGAGCAAAGAAACTTCCTTCTATCCAAGTAAGGTAATGGACAACACAGGAACTACACCACAGCCCAGAATACAGCAATGCCTGTAAACTGGTCTAAACTAGTCGAGGAAGGCGGGAAAACAAGGATTATTTTTTTTTTTTTTTTGGTAGAAACACACAGAAAATGCAGAGACAGTGATAAATTAGTTACACAGGCTAGCACACTTTAGTGGGCAGCCTCCACAGTTAAATTAAACAAACAAACAAGCAAACTTTCGATCAAATTCGACTAAATGTAACTTTAAGTGCAGATTTTAAAATAATGCAGCAATCAGTTAAAAAACAGTTCAGGCTAGTTCAAAGTAAGCTACAGAAGCTATTTCCAGTGGGAAAAAAGCAAAGATACTTAAATCCAGAAGGTAGTCACTTTTTCGAGTTCCTTGCTGCTAGGACCACTCTGTAAACCCACGTGGAGCTTGTCTGAGCAGTATAGCCAGAAAAAAATGCCCAGAGGCGGATTTTAAGCAGTGAACTACAAAAGAGCTAGGAATGGTCCCAAACAACCAATTACTGCAGCTTCTTGTGATGAGGTCACTTCCCCCAAGGACAGGTAGGCTGCTCAAGGCTCCCCACTCCCACTGGTGAGCAAAGAAACTTCCTTCTATCCAAGTAAGGTAATGGGCAACACAGGAACTACACCACAGCGCAGAATACAGCAATGCCTGTAAACTGGTCTAAACTAGTCGAGGAAGGCGGGAAAACAAGGATTTTTTTTGTTTTTTTTTTTTGGTAGAAACACACAGAAAATGCAGAGACAGTGATAAATTAGTTACACAGGCTAGCACACTTTAGTGGGCAGCCTCCACAGTTAAATTAAACAAACAAACAAGCAAACTTTCGATCAAATTCGACTAAATGTAACTTTAAGTGCAGATTTTAAAATAATGCAGCAATCAGTTAAAAAACAGTTCAGGCTAGTTCAAAGTAAGCTACAGAAGCTATTTCCAGTGGGAAAAAAAGCATAGATACTTAAATCCAGAAGGTAGTCGCTTTTTTGAGTTCCTTGCTGCTAGGACCACTCTGTAAACCCACGTGGAGCTTGTCTGAGTGTTTTTGTTTAGATCTACTGAGGCACAGTTCTCCAATTCTATTAATGCAGCTTCTTTATGTAGTGACAACTGCTAGAACTTTCTGCCAGCTCTCTCAAACATCACCACTGATAAATGACCTGTTGAAGAGCTCTGTTGGAAAATCTGCAGGAGTTCTGCCACATTTACTAGGGTTCTTGGAGGCATGACATCCAGGCCTTGTGTCTTGTCCTTCAAGAGTAGCCTGAGCTACAATTCCACATCATTTCTGAGAACTGTACAGTCAGAGAAGTATCCATCCCTGAACCTTCATTTCCACCTTTTTCTAGCTCTTCCTCCAAGATTCTGTTTATAAAGATGGAGGCAGAATGTTCATTGAGCATTTCTGCCCTCTCGGTAACTTTTCTGTACCCATTTCTCTCTTTCGTTATCACCTTTGATGTTCTATTTTCACTGCCTTACATTTCACTGTGTAGCTAAATAATTAATTCTTACCATCTTGCTTCATCTATAAGTTGACTTTCTAGTTTTCTCTTGGCTTTTCCATCCATGTCTGTTACCTTTTTCCTGACTTGAATTATTATTTGAATGGGATATCCCTGGAAAATCCCAACTCTTTGAATTTGTATTTGTTTGCAAGTCATATCATGATAATGTAGGTGTTTCTGGATTGCTCTTTGTGTGAGACCACTGTGCACTGTATTGGGATGTTTCTCCTTTCCTCACTGTCAAGCAGCCATGAAGTTAATAGATGTAAGTTAGGGGAGTGGGAGTGAAGCCTCCCTGCGTGATGTTTTTAAGTAAGTTGTGCTTTCGGTTATCTATGATACGGAAATAGTTTACAAATGATCGCATTTTGATTCTTTTTTACTGACTCCTCCTTTTCATTTAAAAATATCTTCTTATACTAACTAAATGAAACCTGCTTGATCTACAGGCATAGTTAATCCATTCTTATTTATTGATTTAGGTGCTGGAATATTCCAGTCAGTCTCTTGGACACTAACATCTCATAGGGTCTATATTACCATATCAAATGGTAAGACTGTCGATTGCTCATATGAGCGAAAATGCACGAGAACGAACTTGCTATTGTGGGGGGGGTGCACCCCCCACACCCCCCATTAAATATATATTCCAACTCCGAGGTCGCACTGCAGTGAGGAAAGGGCAAATATTCCAATCCTCATTGTACTGTGACCCCAAAAAAAAAGTTCATTCTTGTGCGTTTTCGCTCATATAAGCATTTGACATTCTTACCATTTGATATGGTTATATAGACCCCATCCCATAGAAGCCTAAAACTTTCACTCCTGTTTGTTTGCGATTTATTTAATAAGTATACTTACATTTGTTAACCAGATAAGTACAATAGTACGAAGACCCTTGTCTGGCATGACATCATCTAGAAGTCATTCGACAAAAAACATTTTCTTCATAAGAACTTGTAATAAAAATGACAGGTAATAGGTGTGTATAACAAATTGAAGCAGCAAACATTCGATGTTAGGTATAATATATAAAAAGAGTATAAAAGACATAAAAAGGAGTAAAGACACAGTCAGAAATGAAGTTGAAAGACTTTAGAAACTGATAGGCAGTAACAAGTAGATGTTTATTAAGAGGTCAAAGGATACAGATAATGAGGAAAAGAGAGACATTCAGCATACTACGTACAAAGATTATGATACATTAGTGTTATAGTATGGAGGTTACTAGTGCACCTAAATCATAATCTCTCAACTTTCCTTAATTACTAATATACCCTTGTATGTCCCTATCATTTTGTTATACTTCTCTCTCAGATTTACCCACCAGATCTCCTCTACCACTTTTTGTGAGAAAGCTGCTTACTATCCTGTCTCAGGAGAGGTATAGTCTTCATCACAGCATGACCTGCTAGCACTGCTGTCCTCTCTACTTTATGTTCTTTATAATCAAGCCTCACTTCACTGGATCTCCCCCATTCCATTTCATTGTCCTCTTATTACTGCATCTGCCTCTTTCCTAACTCTTCTCCTGGGATTTTTCAGCCTGTAACCTGTGTCTGTTGTATTCTTACTGCTCTAAATTAACCTTCCTTCTGCTGTTGAGTCCTTGCTCTTCCTTTCTGCTTTCCTTGCTCTTGAACAGCTCTTCCTTATCTTACCCCCCCCGGAACCTTTTCCCTTATCCTTTGTTTTATCCACCTCTTCTCATATTTGACCTACATCCTTTCAGTCCTTTCTTCCACGCTAGGTCCTTCATCAGGCATGCATATATACAGTGGATATAAAAAGTGTACACACCCCTGTTAAAATGTCATGTTTTTGTGATATAAAAAAATGAGACCACAATAAATCATTTCAAAACTTTTCCCACCTTTACTGTGACCTATAACTTGTACAATTCAATTGAAAAACAAACATATCTATTAGGGGAAAAATATTAAAAATAAAAAACGTACAATAAGCTGGTTGCATAAGTGTGCACACCCTTAAACTAATACTTTGTTGAAGCAACTTTTGATTTAATTACAGCATTCAGTCTTCTTGGGTACACACCTGCCATCAATTAAAGAGACTCTGATTAACCCCAAATAAAGTTCAGCTGTCCTAGTAGGATTTTCCTGACATTTACTCAGTTACCTGCAACATCAAAAGCCATGGTTCATGCAGAGCTTACAAAGCATCAAAGGAATCTCATTGAAGGTATCAGTCAGGAGAAGGGCACAAAAAAATTTCCACAGCATTGGATATACCATGGAACACAGTGAAGTCAGTCATCAAAAAGTGGAGAAAATATGGGATAGCAGTGACATTGCAAAGAACTGGACGTCCCTCCAAAATTGATAAAAATACAAGATGACAACTGGTCAGGGAGGCTGCCAAGAGACCTACAGCAACACTGAAGGAGCTGCAGGAATTTCTGGCAAGTACTGGTTGTGTACTACATGTGACAACAATCTCCCGTATTCTCTATATGTCTGGACTATGGAGTAGATTTGCAAGATGGAAGCCTTTTCTGACAAAGAAAAACATCAAGGTCTGGCTAAAATTTGCAAAACAATACATCAAGTCTCCTAAAAGCATGTGGGAAAATGTGTTATGGTTTGATGAGACCAAGGTTGAACTTTTTGGCCACAATTCCAAAAGGTACGTGTGGCGCAAAAACACTTTGCATCACCAAAAGAGAACCATCCCCACGGTGAAGCATGGTGGTGGCAGTATCATGCTTTGGGGTTGCTTTTCTTCAGCTGGAACTGGGGCTTTACTCAAAGTGGAGGGAATTATGAATAGTGCCAAATACTAGTCACTTTTGGCCCAAAACCTTCAGGCATCTGCTAGAAATATGAAGATGAAGAGGAATTTCACCTTTCAACACGACAATGACCCGAAGCATACATCCAAATCAACAAAAGAATGGCTTCACCAGAAGAAAATTAAAGTTTTGGAATGGCCCAGCCAGAGCCCAGACCTAAATCCAATAGAAAATCTGTAGAGTGACTTGAAGAGAGCTGTGCACAAGAGAAGCCCTTGTAATCTCACAGATTTGGAGCATGTTTGCAAGGAAGAGTGGGCAAATACTGCCAAGTCAAGATGTGCCATGCTGATAGACTCCTACCCAAGAAGACTGAATGCTGTAATTAAATCAAAAGGTGCTTCAACAAAGTATTAGTTTAAGGGTGTGCACACTTATGCAACCAGCTTATTGTATGTTTTTTATTTTTGTATTTTTTCCCCAAACAGATCTGTTTGCTTTTCAATTGAATTGCACAGGATATAGGTCACATTAAAGGTGGGAAAAGTTTTGAAATGATTTATTGCGGCCTCATTGACTTATATTACAAAACCCTGGGATTTTAACAGGGGTGTGTACACTTTTTATATCCACTGTATATGTATTGTATGACTGTTCACTGCTGTATGTAAATAAGGAGCCTTCTGTCTCCACGTGTGCTACTCCCAAAAGGAAATCACTGAACAATGGAACTTGGCAGTTTAATAAAAATTAAATGAACATATATAGAGATTCTGACTTGGGTTAAACTATTGTTTTGTTTCCATAACGTTTTCACATAAATAAAATCAGGATACCAAACAGCATGCTTTATTTATTTATTTATTTATTTTATTTGACATTTGTTTACCGGGGTGGTCCAAATGGGCATAGCCCTTTTTTAGTGAAGGCCTGGGGAGAAAACCTCCAGTTAAATCATAAGCAAAATATGTAACAGTACAAATACATAAAAGTATTTACAAGACTATTACAATATAACATCAGTAAGGATAAAATGTTACAGCACATGACAAAAGTTTACAATAAAAAGACAAGGTAAGAAAAAGAAGAATTTTACAAGAAAAAGACAATGCAAAAAGAAGTAAGCGTAAGAATAATACTTGAAGAAAGAATGACAGTGGAACAGATAAGGAAGAAGAAGGAACAGAGAATTGACTGGAGTGCAGTAGAAAGAAGAGGAAGACCTAGTTAAGGAAGGGGTTCAGGTTGGATGATTACAGAGACAAGACCAGGAGCTATTTAGGTGTAATTTAAGTGTTTTCTTAAATTCATAAACATTAGAGATAACTCTCAGGGGTAATGGGAGTTTGTTTCATTGTAAGGCAATAGAGGAGTTAAAAAGATACTGACCAACTGATTTTTTAGATTTGTTGATTTCTAGAAGGTGTTGATCAGAGCTTCTGAGAGATCAAGAGGGAGTGTAAAGGGCAAGTGGAAGGTTTACTCAGGATAGAATGAATAACTAGAGGTTGAGAGAATAAGAGTCAGTTAGAAAATTCTAGCCAGTCAAGTGAGCTCGGAGCTAGGCAATGATGAGATTTAAAAGACATGTTAGCCAAGTGACCTCGGAGCTAGGCAATGATGAGATTTAAAAGACATGTTAGCCAAGTGACCTCGGAGCTAGGCAATGATGAGATTTAAAAGACATGTTAGCCAAGTGACCTCAGAGCTAGGCAATGATGAGATTTAAAAGACATGTTAGTGGCAAACTTGGCTACTTTATTGTAGGTAGATTCCAATATGGAGAGGAGGGAAGACTGCAGCTCGGTTAGGACTTGTGAGCCATAAAAGAGATTAGGAAGGAGGTAGCAGTGGGTGAGTATAATTCTAGAGTCAGGGGTGAGGAACCGTTTATTTCTATACAATAAACCAAGCTTTTGGTGTGTTTTCCTAATACTGTGATGTACATGTAAATCAAATTTTAGCTGATCATCTATTAACACATGAAGGAGCTTAGATGCCCCCCCCCCCCCGTTGTAGAAGGAAGTAGTAGTCCACAAAAATGACAAAAATTGATTGGCCAAAGAAGAGCCATAAAGACAACAGAGTGGGCTATTGAGGATAAGAAAGAAATTATGTATTGTTACTATTATGCAAAAAGCCCAGAATTTCCAGACACAAGATATACAAAACGATTAAGAGAGAAATTAGAGGAAAGAAAAATACTTCCGCAGGAAAAACTGTCACAAGCTTCAAATAAAAATTTTCTTTCATTAATACAACAGATTTTTGAAAAACAGTATATAGATCAAGAGACTTTGATCTCTTTGGAAAAAGAAGCCTCTGAGGAAGTGAGAAAATATAAACAACAAAACCTAGAGATATTTGAAAAATATAAAAAAGAAATATGGACATGGGAAAGAAAGAGAGATTTGATATGGTGCAATATTTATGCAAAGGAGAAAGCCACGTTAACTAATATACAGAAGGCAGTTTCAAAGATATTCAAAGAAAAATACAGGCAAAGGCATCCAGATATGAAAAATTTCACAATAAAAAGATAAAAGCACAAAGATTTAATGTAGAAAAGATGATTAGTAAAGTAGAAGTTAAAGAAATAAAAGTTGAAGTTATGGAGTGCCTGCGAAGTGAGGGGATTTAATGTAGAAGGTCTAAAACAGACTACATCACAGCATGATGGAGTGAGTCCCCAGAATAAGGAAAAGCAAGAAGATCAGGAGACGTGAAGAAGAAATATGGACAGGGGAAAGGAAAAGAGAGTTAGTATGGTGTAATATTTATGGAAAGGAGAAAGCAAAACTAACTAATACAAAAAGAGCAGCACCAAAGATATTTGAAGAAAAATATAGACAAAGGAATCCGGATATGGAAAACTTTACAATACAAAAAATAAAAAGACTAAGAGGAAAAGTAGAAAAAGAGATTAGTAATGGAGAAGTCAAAGAAATAGAAATGGAGGTAATGGAACAGCTGCAAAGAGAAGGATTCAGTGTAGAAAATAAAATGCAGAAAGCACCACAACAGGATAGAGCAATGGATATCCAAATTAAGGGGAAACCAATGAAACAGGAAGCAATGATCAGGTGCCATATCAAGATATTTTGGAGCCTTCCACAGGAAACTGGTATAAAAGTTCACTTGAAGCTAGACAGGAAGGAAAGCAACAGGAAACTGTGGAAACTCTGATGCAGTCAATGTTGAGGAGTGATAGGCCAGTGAGTTTCCATATGACAAAACAACAGATGACACAGGATGAAATTGAAGAGCTTTATATCACATGGGATCACCCAATACCAACAGTCCAAAAGATAAATGCTAGAAAACTGGATATAGTGGTACAAGAAAAGAAGACAAAAGTAACATTGATCATTGAAATCACCACACCTAGTGACTATACTATCTTGCGTACAGAGAGATACAAAGTAAAAAAATACCTCGATCTGCAGGCAGAAACGAGAGCCATGTGGAAGAAAGATACCCAGACAGTTCCAATAGTAGTAGGAGCAACTGGTCTTATAAAAAAGAATTTACAATCGTATTTAGATATGTTACCAATTCATGTAACACCATATGAATTGCAAAAGGAGTCATTACTGGGCACATTGCAGGTGCTGCGAAGAGCACTTTTGGCTAACATCAAAGAGTGAAACAATGCTAATTTCATGAACTTTAATCATACTTTGACTTAGGAATGGGGTCCATTCCCGTCATGGTATTAGAAACCCAAAAGACTTGGAGAAATTAAAAAAGAGCTTAGTATGGGTTTCAGGGGTAATGACAATTTTATTTAGTGAGGTTATGGTAAATGAATATTTCATGTGGTAGACTGATTTTGGAAGGAAAAGGAGGAGCTTAGTCTTTTGTGGGTTAAGAATGAGTTTATTATTAGATAGCCAGGTGTCAGTAAGGTTAAGAAATATTTGAGTATAATTTAGTAGGTCTGAAGGGTTATCAGCAATAGAGATGATAGTGGAGTCATCAGCATACTGAACAAGGGTGGACTGGGGACAAGATTGGTATAGCTGGTTAGGAAAGATGTTAAAAAGAAGGAGACATAGAACTGAACCTTGAGGGGCACCCATATTAATCAGGAGAAAGGGGAAGAAGGTAGAGAACCATTTGAAAGATTGCATCCTATCTGTGAGGTAGCTGTTGAACAAAGAGATAGTAGAAGAAGATAAGTTGAGTTGGGCTAATTTAGAGAGTAGTATAGAGTGGGAGACAGTGTCAAAGGCTTTAGAAAGGTCTAAGAAGAGGCAGGACATAAGCTTATTGTTATCTCTTGCAAGACAGATGGAGTTAAGAAAAGAGATGAGAACAGTACTAGTACAGACATGTTGAAATTTGTTTGTGAATACAACGTTCCAGAATTTTGGAAAGAGGGGAGAGAATAGCTATAGGCCAATAATTTGAGAGCTCAGTAGAATTTCCTCCCTTGTGAAGAGGTATTATGTGGGATTCTTTCCAAATAGCAGGGACTGTAGATTCTGTAATGGAGCAATTTATAAGGATGGAGATGGTATGCTATAGCATTAGCTGCAATCTTAAGAAAGTGTGGAGAAAAAATATCAGCATTAGGTGAGCATGGTTTAAGCTTAAAAAGAAGGTTTTTGATATAGTTGGCAGGAATAGTTTTTAATGAGAAGGAAGAGCTGTGTGGTAGAGCAGTGGTAGAAGGTGAGAGAGTAGGAGGCTTAGAAGTGTGCATGAGTTTACTAATGGTATCAATGAAGTATGTGTTGAAGAGAGAGGCAGATTCTAATGGTGTGTTTGTTAGGACATGGGTTAGGAGTAGAAGGCTTACTTGGGTGAAGAATACAGTTTATGTTGTTGTAGAATTTTGTAAGGTTTCTAGGTGAGGAAGTTTGGTGAGTTAGATAAAAGGCCTTCTTGTCATTAATAACATTCTTTTTGGTCAAGTTCTGAAGTTCTCTATATGTTTGGAAGTTAGTGGGAGATTTTATTTTAGTCCAGAGTTTCTATGCCATGTCTCTTTTACACATAAGAGACCATGTATAATTAGAAAGCCAAGGAGCACATTGAGATTTAACTCTGACAGTTCTGGGAGGGGCAAGAGAGTCAAGAGTATTAAGGAAAATAGAGTTAAACTGAGATACTGCTTCATCTAAAGGTAGAAAAGAGAGAAAGGACCAATCAGTACCTTGTAGGCAGTTGCTAAAAGTCAGATGGTCAGAATTAGTCAGCTTACGACAAACTTTGAATTTATGTGGTCAAGACTGATGGGAGGAAGGACTGTGATCACTTAAGCAGTCTGGGAGGGATTCAGGGTAGTGATAGAAGTGATGATTAGAGACAAGAATGCAATCAATAATAGAGCTAGTATTTGTAGGCTTATGATGAAAAGTTGGAGTGGAGATAAGCTGAGTGAAGCCATAAAGGTTTATGCAAGAAGAAGGAGAGTTAGAACAAATGTTAAGCCAGTTGATATTGACGTCACCAAGTATTATGGTCTCATTACGTATATTATGAGACATCCAATGAAGAATCTGTTCGAATAATGGAATGTTATTTCCTGGGGGAATGTAAAATGGTGACTATAGATAAGGTTTTGTGTTTTTTAAGTTTGCATTCAACAATGAGAAGTTCAGCTGGGTGAAAATAGGGTTGAGGCCTGGAAGAAGGAGTAAGAGTAAGGAGATCACAGTATACAATGGTAACTCCTCCCCTTTTTGTATGTTCTGTCATAACGCATAACGATGTAGCGAGAAGGAAGAAATTCTTTGTTACTGATATATGGTTTTAGTTATATTTCAGATAAAGCGGCAATCTTTGGAGAAAATCAGTCTATCCAAGAATGAAATTCAGAAGTCTTACTGAGGATACTGTGAATATTAATGGAGTAGAGGGTTAAAGCTTTAGAGTGAGGGTTAAATGAATTTAAATTAGTAAGAAGATCAGAGCTGTTTGTAGATAGAGTAGGACTGGGACCAAGGTTAGGATGAATGTCTCCAGAGAGTAGTAGAGATTTAAGAGGATGGAAGAGGAGTAGCATATAGAGATAGATACAGAGTATTTTGTGTTTAAATATGTTAAGATGGGAACTCAAGAAAGGAAATTTGATTTTAGGGACAGTAAATTCAGTAAAAGAAAAAAGAGAGGATGATATGAGAGAAGAGTAATGGGAAATGGAAGCTGTAGTAAAGAGAGAAGAAGTGGGACAACAAGGCTGCAGGTTCAGATGAATGTGATAAGAGGTGAGGGTGGAAAGAAATAAAAGAATAAAGGATGAAAGGAAAGGGAGAAAAGGAGAGTGGAAGGGAGAGAGATAGACATAGTGTTAAGAAAGGAAAGGGAAATACAAGAAAAGGCAGATGGTAGGGGAAAGGAGGGAGATAAAAGAATAAATAAGAATGCAGAGGGGAGGGTAGTAGAGAGTAGAAAAGGAGTAATATGAGAAGTTAAAGGAGGGGCAAAAGGAAGAACATAGAAGACTAGATAGGGGTGTGAGACACTAAAATGAGAGGAAGGAGGGTGGAGAAAAGAGAAATGTTAGAATTTGAAGGAGGGGCAAAGAAAGAAGAGAGGGTTTAATTGGGGTTATGAGGAAAGGAAGTGAGGTATAGAGGGGTGGAGACAGGATGGATACCTATAAAGGGAATTGATCAGGGGGTGGGTGGGAATGGGAGTAGAGTAGGAGAGCGGAGTGAGCCCGAGCATAGCGAGGGTGAACCAAGATATCTAGAAAGTCAACTTAGAGGTGAATAGTGTATACAACACAACGACGAGCAAAACTATTAGTATAAAAAGAAAGATCATGAAAAGAACTGTTTAAAAGGAGAGGGTGATGCCACTGAATAAAAAGCAAGGAAAGGGAACGCTACAGATAGCGGCTTGACTAGTGTGCACACCTCACAATCCAGAATACAGCTAAAGTGTAAAATGATAAACAAAAGGTAAATGTAATACAAACTCCCAAGAAAGAGCATAGATTTAAGAAAGGGACTCCGTAGGTGAGGAAAAGACCAAAGGTGAAGGGGTTAGAGAGCAGCACTGATTGAGGAACTGTAACAGCTGGGATCCAGATAAAAGCTGTAAAAGGAGAACAAAGAAAACACCAGAGTAAAATTAAGAGCTAGTCAGGTAATAATACAAAATCACATGGTAGTCATTTTAAAACAATTACATGAAAATACAAGCCCAGAATACCCTCTTAACAACTAAAATGGCTAAGATGCTAAATGATTGTACAATATACTTAAACTATTTCAGCAGAATATGAACGGCATGAAAACTTACCTATACAAGAACGATATCATCCCTGTGAGCAACCTTATTACCAAATTAACCAAGTAGGTTGAACATGCTATTACATAACAAAATGTTAACAGATAATGCAGTTCTATAGCACTCATTAAACTAAACTCTCCAGGTAAAATAAGTGAAATTAATCAATATGAAGAGGCTAATAACACAGTAGTTAGTTATGGAGTGCATACTGTCCAAGGGCTAAAATGTGGCGTTCAGGTGAAAAATAACATTTAAAAAAGGCGCTAGGAGAGACAGGTCCTATTAGTAAAATTCTGCTGTATAGGGATAGGACGAGATGAGATAACTGACAGGTAGGAACACCAATCCTGAACGTGGAAAACCAACAGAGATACTTAGGCTAGAAAGGCAGAACTGAGATGAAAAGAAAGTACTTTATAGAAATAATCAGCCAAGTGAGGAATACCACAACCAACTTTGAGACCACAGTTAAACATAAAATATCAAACAAGGTGCACGTTTACACAAAGAAAGTGTGCAGGTAAGAAGACTAGATATTTAACTATGCACAGCAGCCTAACATGGAAAAGTACAAAAGGCAGCATCACCAAAGGAAATAAAAGCAGTACACTGCCTATATATTAATAAGGGATAGTGACTGCCTATATATTAATAAGGGATAGTGACTGCCTATATATTAATAAGGGATAGTGACTGCCTATATATTAATAAGGGATAGTGACTGCCTATATATTAATAAGGATAGTGACTGCCTATATATTAATAAGGGATAGTGACTGCCTATATATTAATAAGGGATAGTGACTGCCTATATATTAATAAGGGATAGTGACTGCCTATATATTAATAAGGGATAGTGACTGCCTATATATTAATAAGGGATAGTGACTGCCTATATATTAATAAGGGATAGTGACTGCCTATATATTAATAAGGGATAGTGACTGCCTATATATTAATAAGGGATAGTGCTAGTCATTGTAGAAGTGATATCCAGAAAGTCATCTTAGAGGTGTATGCAACAGAATGACAAGCAAAACTGTCAGTACAAAAGGAAAGAACATAAAAAGAGCTGTTTTGAAGGAGAGGGTTATGCCACTGAATAAAAAGCAAGGAAAGGGAACGCTACAGATAGCATCTCGGCTATTGTGCACACCTAGGTTCATAGGTTCATAGGTTCATACTAGGCTATCTGCCCGAGGGCATTTACAAGCCTAGCCCATAGTTTTGTGGCTTACGCCACCCCTTTAGTATGGGGAACTATACCCATTATTTTGCTGTGCCTCTGTTGAGCAGTGACACTGAGGTAATCCCTGGGGTATATCTGCGATCTCCCATCCATTGGTCAAGATTTCTCTTGAACAAGGCCAGCGAGGTGCTCTGCCTCACATATACCGGGATTTTATTCCACAGCATAGGGAGTCTTTGGGTGATGAATCTATCCCTCCAGCGCGTCCTATTAATAGCCGTGTCGAGGTTTAAGTCTCCCGCTTTGTGGCTCTGACGGATCTAGATTTTGAGGTGAAGCATATTCATCAAATCTGGGTTTGACATGGCCTTGTATGTTAGGCAAAGGTCACCTCTGAGCAAGCGGTAAGCGACTGAATAGAGCTGGAGTTCTTTCAGTCGGGCAGCATAGGACAGATGTTTGAGACCCTTTATCCTTTTGGTGAGGAACTTTGTGGCCTCTCCAGCTGCTGCAAGTGTCGGGTCAGATACATTCCGAATGGGGCATTGTACTCAATCATTGGTCTGATGAGTGATGAGTATAGGGAGACTATGACCTCCCTTGATCTAGATGAGAATCCCTTCATGATAAGGTGGGCAATGTAGAAGGTCTTCCTAACTACTTTAGCTACATGGGTGTCGAATGACAGACTACTATCAACCTGGGTCCCCAGGTCCCTGATAACTTCTTTTATGCTCAGTGGATTGCCACCTATTTGGTAGCTAGGGTAACCTTGTTTTTCCCGAAGGGTATGACTATGCATTTTTGGCATTTAACTTTAGGCCATGGCTCTGGCACCAGTTATCCGCTTCTGTGAGACCCTTCTGAAGGATATCTGTGTCAGATGTGTTTTCCACTATGGCCCAGTTTGCAGTCATCTGCAAACTTTGTCAGCTATAACCTCCTGTGTTTGCTTGTACTTCGGAAAAGTAGATGCCAAACAAGAGTGGGCCCAGGACTGAGCCCTGTGGTACACCACTTGTGACAGGCTTTGAGTCTGACATGGCGCCAGCAACTCTGACCCTGTGGGTTCTGTCACTCAGCCAGTTTGCAACCCATCTTGTGATGTATGGGTTAACATTTAAGCTGATGAGTTTTTCAATGATACCCGAGTGGGGTATTGTATCGAAGGCCTTCGCCAGATCGAGGTAGGCTGTATGGACTGCCTTTCCCTCATCAATGGCTTTGGTGACTGTTTCAAAAAAGTCAACCAAGTTTAGAAGGCATGATCTGCCTTTGACAAAGCCAAACTGGGATGGATCCAAAGTCTGCAAATTCCCTATGTCTTTATTTATGAGGTCCATTATGATCCTCTCCATGGCTTTGCAGATAAGGCTTGTCAAGCTAATGGGCGGTAATTTCCAGGGTCGGTGGAGGCACCGCCTTTGTGAAGTGGGACCACAGTTGCAGTGCGCCACCCCTGGGTATGTATCCAGAGGTAAGACTATGATTAAACAGCTGTCCTAGCTGTGGGTTTAATTCCTCGTTGAGTTCGTGGAGCACACAGCCGGGGACACCATCAGGTCCCATGGATGCTGTGTTTTGCTTTGGAGAGAGCAGTTCTCACTTGGGCGTTGGAGATGTTTGGTGGCTGCAATCGCTGGTATAGATATCTCTCCTTTTGGGAGGGGAGAAGTTTGCACTGAACCTGTCAGCCAGTATGTTGGCAATGTCTGTAGGATCAGTAATCTTCACATCATTTTGAACTAGTTCTGAGCATATCTGGGAGGTTCCTCCCAGGTTTCTAACATAGCTAAAGAAGGCCTTATGATTGTCTTTTGAGTCTTTAGCTATTTTTCTCTCAAAATTTGCTTTGGATGATTTTATGAGAGCTCTTAGTTTTTACTTATAGTGATCAAGGGTGTCTTACCTTTTAAGGATTTTGCTCTATCTTGTAGTAGCTTCCTCCTTTGTTGTAGAGTTTGTTTATGGCTGGGGTCCACCAGACTGGACGCTTGCCTTTGGTCAAGTTCTGAAGTTCTCTATATGTTTGGAAGTTAGTGGGAGATTTTATTTTAGTCCAGAGTTTCCATGCCATGTCTCTTTTACACATAAGAGACCATGTATAATTAGAAAGCCAAGGAGCACATTGAGATTTAACTCTGACAGTTCTGGGAGAGGCAAGAGAGTCAAGAGTACTAAGGAAAATAGAGTTAAACTGAGATACTGCTTCATCTAAAGGTAGAAAAGAGAGAAAGGACCAATCAGTACCTTGTAGGCAGTTGCTAAAAGTCAGATGGTCAGAATTAGTCAGCTTACGACAAACTTTGAATTTATGTGGTCAAGACTGATGGGAGGAAGGACTGTGATCACTTAAGCAGCCTGGGAGGGATTCAGGGTAGTAATAGAAGTGATGATTAGAGACAAGAATGCAATCAATAATAGAGCTAGTATTTGTAGGCTTATGATGAAAAGTTGGAGTGGAGATAAGCTGAGTGAAGCCATAAAGGTTTATGCAAGAAGAAGGAGAGTTAGAACAAATGTTAAGCCAGTTGATATTGACATCACCAAGTATTATGGTCTCATTACGTATATTATGAGACATCCAATGAAGAATCTGTTCTAATAATGGAATGTTATTTCCTGGGGGAATGTAAAATGGTGACTGTAGATAAGGTTTTGTGTTTATTAAGTTTGCATTCAACAATGAGAAGTTCAGCTGGGTGAAAATAGGGTTGAGGCGTGGAAGAAGGAGTAAGAGTAAGGAGATCACAGTATACAATGGCAACTCCTCCCCTTTTTGTATGTTCTGTCATAACGCATAACGCTGTAGCGAGAAGGAAGAAATTCTTTGTTACTGATATATGGTTTTAGCTATATTTCAGATAAAGCGGCAAGTTTTGGAGAAAATCAGTCTATCCAAGAATGAAATTCAGAAGTTTTACTGAGGATACTGTGAATATTAATGGAGTAGAGGGTTAAAGCTTTAGAGTGAGGGTTAAATGAATTTAAATTAGTAAGAAGATCAGAGCTGTTTGTAGATAGAGTAGGACTGGGACCAAGGTTAGGATGAATGTCTCCAGAGAGTAGTAGAGATTTAAGAGGATGGAAGAGGAGTAGCATATAGAGATAGATACAGAGTATTTTGTGTTTAAATATGTTAAGATGGGAACTCAAGAAAGGAAATTTGATTTTAGGGACAGTAAATTCAGTAAAAGAATAAAGAGAGGATGATATGAGAGAAGAGTAATGGGAAATTGAAGCTGTAGTAAAGAGAGAAGAAGTGGGACAACAAGGCTGCAGGTTCAGATGAATGTGATAAGAGGTGAGGGTAGAAAGAAATAAAAGAATAAAGGATGAAAGGAAAGGGAGAAAAGGAGAGTGGAAGGGAGAGAGATAGGCATAGTGTTAAGAAAGAAAAGGGAAATACAAGAAAAGGCAGATGGTAGGGGAAAGGAGGGAGATAAAAGAATAAATAAGAATGCAGAGGGGAGGGTAGTAGAGAGTAGAAAAGGAGTAATATGAGAAGTTAAAGGAGGGGCAAAAGGAAGAACATAGAAGACTAGATAGGGGTGTGAGACACTAAAATGAGAGGAATGAGGGTGGAGAAAAGAGAAATGTTAGAATTTGAAGGAGGGGTAAAGAAAGAAGAGAGGGTTTAATTGGGGTTATGAGGAAAGGAAGTGAGGTATAGAGGGGTGGAGACAGGATGGATACCTATAAAGGGAATTGATCAGGGGGTGGGTGGGAATGGGAGTAGAGAAGGAGAGCGGAGTGAGCGCGAGCATAGCGAGGGCGAACCAAGATATCTAGAAAGTCAACTTAGAGGTGAATAGTGTATACAACACAACGACGAGCAAAACTATTAGTACAAAAAGAAAGATCATGAAAAGAACTGTTTAAAAGGAGAGGGTGATGCCACTGAATAAAAAGCAAGTAAAGGGAACGCTACAGATAGCGGCTTGACTAGTGTGCACACCTCACAATCCAGAATACAGCTAAAGTGTAAAATGATAAACAAAAGGTAAATGTAATACAAACTCCCAAGAAAGAGCATAGATTTAAGAAAGGGACTCCGTAGGTGAGGAAAAGACCAAAGGTGAAGGGTTAGAGAGCAGCACTGACTGAGGAACTGTAACAGCTGGGATCCAGATAAAAGCTGTAAAAGGGGAGCAAAGAAAACACCAGAGTAAAATTAAGAGCTAGTCAGGTAATAATACAAAATCACATGGTAGTCATTTTAAAACAATTACATGAAAATACAAGCCCAGAATACCCTCTTAACAACTAAAACGGCTAAGATGCTAAATGATTGTACAATATGTTTAAACTATTTCAGCAGAATATGAACGGCATGAAAACTTACCTAAACAAGAACGATAGCATCCCTGTGAGCAACCTTATTACCAAATTAACCAAGTAGGTTGAACATGCTACTACATAACAAAATGTTAACAGATAATGCAGTTCTATAGCACTCATTAAACTAAACTCTCCAGGTAAAATAAGTGGAATTAATCAATATGAAGAGGCTAATAACACAGTAGTTAGTTATGGAGTGCATACTGTCCAAGGGCTAAAATGTGGCGTTCAGGTGAAAAATAACATTTAAAAATGGCGCTAGGAGAGACAGGTCCTATTAGTAAAATTCTGCTGTATAGGGATAAGACGGGATGAGATAACTGACAGGTAGGAACACCAATCCTGAACGTGGAAAACCAACAGAGATACTTAGGCTAGAAAGGCAGAACTGAGATGAAAAGAAAGTACTTTATAGAAATAATCAGCCAAGTGAGGAATACCACAACCAACTTTGAGACCACAGTTAAACATAAAATATCAAACAAGGTGCACGTTTACACAAAGAAAGTGTGCAGGTAAGAAGACTAGATATTTAACTATGCACAGCAGTCTAACATGAAAAAGTACAAAAGGCAGTATCACCAAAGGAAATAAAAGCAGTACACTGCCTATATATTAATAAGGGATAGTGCTATTCACTGTAGAAGTGATATCTAGAAAGTCAACTTAGAGGTGAATAGTGTATGCAACACAATGACAAGCAAAACTGTCAGTACAAAAGGAAAGAACATGAAAAGAACTGTTTAAAAGGAGAGGGTTATGCCACTGAATAAAAAGCAAGGAAAGGGAGCGCTACAGATAGCATCTCGGCTAGTGTGCACACCTCAGAATCCAGAATACAGCTAAAGTAAAAAATGATAAACAAAAGTTAAATGTAATACAAACTCCAGAGGAAGAGCATACATTTAAGAAAGAAAATTACATTTTCAGTTTTTCATTCAGACTTGAATAACCTAACGGCTCTGCCTCTAAGGACTGGATCCCAGTGCTGATCTAATTTCACAGTAACACTTGAGGCATGAGACCTTGTCTTGCCAATGTGAAGGAGTTTGGTCCAGGATTGCAAGTCTGTGTGAGCCAGAAGTCATGCTATACTAATGCTATACTGTGTGGCACCATTATGTGGCCAGATCACAGAACGTATTTACACTAAACTATTCAGTGCCATCATTTTAAATAATGACTAAATTGTTTCATGTTCACTGTATTATTTTCTAAATCTATCAGAGCCTATTATGATGGCATAATGTAAACTCTTCTCTAAATGTTTTGCAACCAGTCTGAGGTTAAAGTTATTAACTGGTAAACTGCTTTATACAGGGATAAGACATACTTTTCAGCTTATGCTGATTTCACAGAATGTTCCTGATTTTGCATTATAACGTTGTCTGCTCTTGACAAAGTTTGTGGCTTTCTGGCAAATTGTTTGGTTTGCAGTCACTATACAATGACAGACATTTAAGTTTCCAATTTTGAGTATCTCACAGAAAGCATGCTTATGTAGAGCCTATAATTCCATAGCAACTTTCTAGCTATATTGGATCAGTTCTTAAAATCTGTCCATATTTTTCCTTTGTCCTCCATTATTTTTTTGGCTTTGTCCTTGACTTTTGAGCTAAGAGGTTGAAAGCTATTAAGGGGGTATCACGTTCAAATTTACTTCTGTAGATAAAATCATATATCCTACCTAGTATTTCAATTATTTATCACGTAAACTAAAGGACTTTTTTATCTACCAGTTTTTCTCACCCACTACTAACCCTACCTCATAATTGTAGAGACAGACAATTAATGCATTACTGAAGTAGAGTTTTTCTCCCCCACTACTAACCCTGCCCCACCCTTGTAGAGATGCCCAGTTAATGCATTACTGAAGTACTCACCATTATTCTTTGGCCACTGACAGAAGAATGAAAGGCTTGAAAATTGACAAAATTAAAAATGTATGTTTCAGAGTCAGACCAATCTATTAACAAAGTATGGTGAAGCTGTAGGGGGATTTGGTATGGCAGAAAACTCAACTCTCATTCCTGAGAAAACAGGTTAATTGTTCAAACTCACCTATGTTCATTTAACTGCTCTGTAACAGTTCTCCAACACTGACCACTTCCTCCAAGCCCACTTTTTAAGTCATCCTGCAACTCTTCACTTGTCTTTGTATTTTAGGGCTGCAGTAACTATTATAACCACTACAGTCTCTAGTACACCTTTCTCTTGCCAGCCAGACTGTAATATCAGCCCCTTGCTTATTTTTAGCTGCACTTGGTTTAAACTATTGTCACTGTAACCTTTCGTTAAACGTGTAATGGTCATGTACAGAACATGTAACTGTTTAAAGGCTGTACTCACAGCACATAGTCTTGCAGTGCCTTTCACTCCTCCAGTCCAGTTTGTTAATGTTTCTGCAGTCCTTTATATTAGATACTGTTTTGCTATTTATGTAAAACCATCACTTCCGTATTAAGGATGAATGGGATAGGTCCATGCCCTTTGATCAGCTACCTAGTTGCAATCTTTTACATTTTCATTGTATTATTGTACTAATTAATCCCTTCTAGGTTGTGATAATCTCTTGAGCTATCTGAATTTCATAAATTCATGCCTCATAATCCAACTCAAAAACAGATACTCCATTATAACGGTAGTAAAATTCTTAGTGTTAATGCAGGAATCCAAATTATTTTTAAAGCAGTGAAGAATTTAGGAATCTCTAATATATAAAATGCACCTGTTGCAAACAATGGGAACAGACTTGCTTAAAATTTCTTCCTATTACTTGATTTGAATGAAACTTTAGTAAAACCCATACTTGTTGCTGAACAGCAGCAAATTATCATATTTCAAGAATATCACTAGCAATATTCCAAGATTTTTCCATATTATGCAAAACTAAGTTGTCTTGAATTATCAATATGCAGAGAAATCAGAAAAAAATCCCTGTTTCAGACGTTAAATGACAACTTAAGCAAATGGAACATATTTTCCTACTGTTTGATGAGATTGCATAAAGTAGTCAAATCAATTAAAAACAGTAAAAATCCTGCTCAGATGCATAGTTCATACCACTCCAACTAAAAGGCAACATAGCTAGAGATTATTCACCAACACATAAATAAAACATGCAACAGATACAACTTTACTAGCCATCATCTACCCCAACTCTGTATCAGGCTTTCCCTGTAAGATAAATGAAGTGACACCCTAGCATCCTTCAAATCAAAATTAAATTATTAGAAAAGTACCCATAAATTTATTCCAGAACTCACCTACTGTTGGATGGTTTCCCATAAATTTACTCCAGAAATGACCTACTGTTGGATGAGTACCTATAAATTTACTCCAGAACTGACAATGTGTTGGATGGTTTCCCATAAATTTACTTCAGAACTGACCTACTGTTGCATGTTTTTTCATAAATTAACTTCAGGACTGACATCTTGAGGAGGAGAGTAGAACATGCAGATGAATATTGTCAAGGTGTGAATCATCTTGTGATTTAATTGCCTTGTATTTCCTAACATTCTATGATGCTGATAACTATATAGTTCTAACCTCAACTTACATATGTGATTTTGGTAAGCAAAAATGGAATCTTTAACTTGCTTATTTGAGTTTATGCAAACCAGGTGCCTTCCCTTCTTTGCTATAGCTCATCAGAACCTCATATGAAAGGCAAAAGCTGATAAGCCTCATTCTTGATGTTAGATCTAGTCAGCTTTCTAAGAACAGAATGACATGCCATTTCTTCCAAGGAGTTAGATCACTGCAGATCTGTTTGGTAAAATAAGATTGGACTCTAGATATTAATAGACAAATTATAGCAAAATCAGTTGTTTTTTTAGCTCATAAAGCCACATAGTCTCTTACATGGAATCAAATATTTTATTTAGCAGTGTATACAGTGGAAGTTTTATACTCCAAGTCAATTGACTGCCATATTTAAGCTCGTACATTGTTGGATGTTAGGGACCAGTGCTGACGCATGGAAGGAGAATTATAGATGCTGCCTTTCTTTGCAGACTTACATTACTTCACTTAAACATTTTCTAAATGATTTATATTATAACAAGTTTAGATTATGCCAGGAACTAATTTTAACACCCTGTGATACAGTGTAATAGAATAAACCAGAAAAAACAAACAATGGTTGACATACTTCTCTTAATATTATTTTCTGGAATGTCAAAAGAACACACATGGAAGTTCATTATTACTCCTTCCACAATAGATTTACATAACTTATTAAGGATTATCTTAAAATGGAAATACTTACAAACTGAATCAAAATTTCAGACGTTAGTTTATTAAATGTTCACCCTCCTTTGAGATTTTGTATCAAGGGCACACTGACCTAGAAGTCAGAACTAATATTGCATGTATTTAATGGCACTGAGGAATATACAAGTCTCAGTTCAAAATGCATAATTTGTTAGTTTACAGTGTCAAGATCTGTGCAGTCTTACTCCCAAACTAACAACAGTACCTAAAGGTAAAACCACCATTGCTGTACTTTTATTCTTTTCTGTCTGATGCAATTGTAAAACATGGAAACGCTGAAATCCACATTAGAGTCTACATTGCAAGCAACTCTCCTCACTTCTGCTGCCTGCAAAGTGCAAGTGAACACATTCATCCCTTGAGCATCACAACTGCTGCTCTGTATGAACTGCTCCCAAAGCCATAAAAACAGTGAATTTTATTTCTCTTACATGAAGAAACAGCCTTACTTACCTTTCTGTTTTAATGTTAATCAGAGACTACAGTTGAATAACTTGGCAGCTGAGGAAGAATACATGTTGCAGCGTGCACACATTCCCCAGTGAAATGCACCATAGCAGCTTGCTTTTGTCTGGGGGAGTGCCATATGAAGTGCAAACACAGTCTAAGTTTGTATTCTAATCAGTAGCAAGCTAAATGTTGTATAAACCAAAAAATAGGCGAAATGCATAATTTTAGCACAGCTTTCTTAACAGCCTAGGGCAGTGTATAGTTTTGAATGTCAGTTTCTCAGTTAAATCCCTTATATGAAGTAGTACTCTAAATTATCTGGTGTTTGTTTTGTTTTATTCTACATGCATTGCAGCTTATCAAGTTCTGAGTACAACAGAGTTCCTCTTCTTAATGGGATACACTTTATGCCTTAATAAATGATTCTTTATGGCAGTAATGCTTACAGAAAAAAATAATTAAATTCATTTGCTATAACTGCTTTAAATGCTGCACTGCTATTTTGTATATGGTTAAACCCTCACTTTAGGCACTGTTTTAGTGCCATAAAACAAATCTAAGGCATAACGCAAAGAGAAGTAACCTTCTGCAGTATGTCAAGTGTTCATAACATGGTTGAGGGGCATTTTCTAACCCAGAAGGTGAAACTACCGAAGCTACAATAAGATGTGCATCTGAAATTATAATACATGCAACTGTTAACACCTTTGCATTTTTTGTACTGCATTGTTCGTGAAACAAAATAGTTCCTTTGCTGGGATGCTACTACCCTGTTATTCATCAAGAATACCACATTATCTTAGTAAATATCTTTAGCTTCTGCTCCCTTATTTGCTTACTTTTACAGGAACCTTACAGTGTGCAGGTGTTTGTTTACCTCTTCCACCTAACAATAACCACTTCTTTATATTACTTTGCATACATACGATAGTAAATTAACCTGCCAGATACAATCTTCATTTTGGATTGAGTATGCGAGTATCTAATACTTCCATTTCAAGAAGTGGACTGATACCACAAATCTGTTTACTGCGTCTTTCTGCATGAGTCTCTCAACATGTCTGACCCTATCTACCTGAAGTTAACTGTAACAGCAATCTTACCCAAGATGGACAACTAATTCTTGGCCTGATTACTTCAGTTGTTTACATTTCATCAAAAGACAAGTGAAACTTCATTCAGTCATGTTCATGTTGCAGGTTGTTGCTACATATTTCCTGACATAGAGCATGCATATTGTTGTTGTTGAGGAAAACAGCATGGAGTTAATGAAGCTGTCAACTGTAGCAGAGGTGACCTTGCAAGGACTGTACTCTAACATTTTATAGTGTAATTTAAGCTGCCTTAAATTATAGGTGTAAGATTGCTGGTCAGTGCAGTTTACATCTCCTGCAGACTAATATGGCCATACACCAAATCATTCCTTTAACATCTTAAATGCTGCTCTGTGAAAACCCTCTCAAATTACATAGAAACTTCCTTTTACTTGCATCGCTTATGAGAAGCAACATTCTTGCTTTCTTTAACTATTTTAACATTATTAAATAAACTTTGTTAATAAACTCTGTGACTTAATCAACCATGTTTAACAGCAGGCATGTTGCAAGACCTGGCCTTATTTCAAAGAAATTAATTACAAATGGTAATTTCTTTTGGAAAGAGCGGCACTGTCTAAACCTATATTTATAACATTTACAGAAGTGAAGTCTTACGAATTCACTAATTCAGGATAGTGCAAACATATATATTAAAAGGCAGCCAGTAACTATAAAATACACATTCTCCCCCTTGCTGCCAAGATAGAACTTCTGCTTCTGAATGTGAGCTCTGTTAGAGAAGTATCCTTTAATACAATAGAGTTGATTTCATGTTATGCTAGATGCAGTGTACCTTACCACACAGTAAACATATTCAAGTTCAGAGTATTTAATGTGCTGTCCTCTGCACCTTAGTGAACAATGTAGGTACAGCACAGGCAACAGAAGTGCTAAACTGAGGATGTTCTGTAAACCTTGAGTGTATACTGCAGCTCCATTTTGAAATATTACTGCATGCTGAAACATTCATTTTAATGTGGAGTCTAATTATTTTGTGTGCAGCTAAGCTCACAATTTAGGTGCTGACTTACAGACATATAATGTATGTGGCTGAGGTAAAAATGTACCCATAGCCAGCGTTAGGCACCCTGCAAAAACCCGTGGCCACAGGGAGCCCCCGATTATCTCCCTGCATATGAGGGCCCCTACATGAAGCAGCCACAGGTTTCTCTGTCTCCTCTGCTCCTTGCTCAGTGCCTGCTAGACATTTGACATGGCTTAATTTGCCTGTAAGCTGCAGTCAATCAGGTCCACTTCAGTAAAGCAAGGGACCTGATTGGCTGCAGCAGCCAGGGAAGTAAATTCTAGTTTCCTGATTGGTTGCAGCAGTGGCCAGGGAGTAAGCTGTAGTTTCTTTTTTTTTTTTTTCTAACATGGAACCTTGACAGGAGAACCTAGCAAGGATTGGTGGTAGTGGGCATTGGCTTTGCAAGACCTTCAAAAATTTGGGACAGTTTTCTTTATTTAAACAACACCAAGCAAACTGAAGTTTAGAAGCAAGAATGAAACCAGACACAGGTTATTATGACAATGAGCACTTCCTACAGGTCATTATACTGACCGCTTTTTGAACTCCAGCTTTAGTTAATGCTGTATGATGTTTTGCTTGCCAGTCTTAAGGAACATTGGTGTCCCAAGTCCAATCAGCTGTGGATAAAGGTGGCAGAGGCAGGCCACCCTTTTATACTGGCCCTCACCAGCAAGAATGTTTGTATTAAATACATTAAAAAAGCAGTGAGTAAGAAGTAAGACGTGGGATTTGCTTGGTCATGTTTTTTTCTTTTTAGTTTCAGATGGCCACCTTTTGAAGCTTAATGGTTCAAAAATGTGCTGACAAGGTTACTGGGTTTTATCAGAGCTCTTGTTCTGTCTATGGCAAAACTGCTTTAAGTTTGCAAACTGACCTATATGACACAGTGGTGCCAGTTCATCCTAAACAGCTGGCATGTAGTTCTGTGGTTACCGGTCATGGAGAGAAACATACCTCTGACCCGTAAAAATCAAAACACTTCAAAAAAAAAATATATATATATATATATATATATATATATATATATATATATATATATATTTTTTTTTTTTATTTTTGTGTTTTGGCTTTTCCCGGTTAGGGGTCGCCTCAGCGGAACTCCGGTCCGCTAATGATTGGCAGTAGATTTTTATGTGCCGAGTTGCCAGCCCTGACGCACAACCTTCAACGAACGTATGCCCATTCACGGATGTCTCCACACAGAAGACGCTCTAGCTGAGAATTGAACAGGACAATGTCTTACTGTGAGGTGACAAAGCTACTGCAGTACCACCACCGCAGTATATATATATATATATATATATATATATATATATATATATATATATATAGATAGATAGAAATAGATATAAGTATATGTATATACTGAAGGGACACAAATAAAGTAGCAGTTTCTTACTTTTCAAAAAAGATAGTGTTCAGACTGTACGTCCCATACAGATAGAGGCTGACAACTTTGCTTAGGCTTATTTTATTTATTTAATATAATGTATGTATCCTTAAATGGTCTGATCTGATGACAAACATGGATAAAACTAGGAGGAGCAAGGCTAAAGTTGAGGGGGAAAAATCACAATGCTGTGAGTATATCAGCACTTGAGAGGTTTGGTATTACACTGAAAGGACTGGGGAAGGTGTTGAAGGACTAACTTACTGATCATAAGTCTGTAAAAACATCTCACACTACACACGCTGAGTGGTGAGCCCCTATGTAGATTTATCATTTGTTGTGGTTAACAGTCAGCAGAGCTGAAGCATCTGAGGAGATGGGGAAGATAAAAGAAGGTAACAAAATGAGTCACTAGCCCAGTAAAAAGTAATATGATGAATTTAATTAATAAAGAAAAAGTACAAGTACTAATGCAACAGGAAATGCGCACAACTCAGGCAGAACATATGAAATTGAAGAGAAGGGACTATCTATTATTAGTACAAAGCAGTAATGAGAGGGACGATGGAGAGGAGTTGTACTGCTGGGTAAAAGTAAGCAGAATTAAACAGAAAGCACAATAGTCAGCAAGGGCGGGTGTTTAGTAAGATGCAAAGGTAGGGTGAAGAGAAAATGAATGACATTAATATCTATTCATCTGTCTTTGCAGGCAAAATATGCAGCTATCAGGAAACTAATCCTACAAATCAATGCTGTTGCTGAATGATTTTTGTTAATAGCTGGAGACTGGAACAGAATACTTAGTGAACAGGAAGTAGGCAAAAAGAGATACAGGCAGCAGACTAGTTCAGAAAAAAAAACTGAGATGATGGTGTCAATTGAAAACACAAGTGCAAAAAAAATTACATGAGTCAAGGAATATAAGAGAAGGATTTAACTGAGGTTTGAAGAGACAGCTTAAGGATTTACAAGTAGGTAAAAAGAGGGGGTCGTTAAATATTAGAATATGGAAGAAGGACAAACATGTCCAAGTACAGAAATGGAGGAAGAAAGGACATGGGAAAGAGAATGTCATTCAAACAAACATTTCTTGTGAGCACATCAAATCTTCAAAGCTATTGGCAGCTAGATTGCAACAGCAGGCAGTGCAAAGGGCAGTAGATTAATTAAGAGATTCTAAAAGGAGGAACTTACAGAGACCTTACCAGAAATAAGGGAAATATTCAAGTCCTATTTTGTGGCTCTGCAAGAAGGGTAAAACATTAGTATAGACAGGGATAGAAAGACAAGAACTTTGTTGTCAGAATGATAGCTTCTGAGCTTAACTTGGGAAATAAGTGCCAATCTCATAAAACCAACTGCAGTGGATTAAGTTAGATATACTCTGGGAAAAGAATTGAATGAGAAACTCTTGAACTTGACTTGCTACCTATATAAGTATGGGAATTATCAAAAGAAAAGGTAATGCAGATCTGGGTAAACTTTTGTTTACTAAAATCTTACAGGGAGATGAAGTTCAAGTTCTTGGAAAGAAGGTCTTGTAGCTGTGATAGCCAAACAGGGTAAGGATCTTAAAAATCTGAATCCCTATAGACTAATATCAATTTTAAATCATAATTATAAGACCTATATGGCAATTTTGGTGGCAAAGTTAGGCCTATTTCCACCAACAATAATACAGGTAGATCAAAAGGGATTTATAGAGGGAAGGAGCACTTTTAATAATACCTTATCAACACTAATGATAATCAAAGAGGCCAATCTAGAACACACAAAAATATCAATATTAGATGTAAAAAAAAAGCATGTGACAGAGTAGATTGGGGTTTCTTGACTATGATGCTGGAAAGCATGAACTTCTCTGATGTGTTTAACATTTGGTAGAGGTTGTATTATAACTAATCAACAAAAGCCAAGGTGATAGGGGATTTATCAGAATAATTTTGGCTGTCCTAAGGGACTAGACAGGTCTGCCATCTCTTCCCATTATTATTTGCTTTATGTTTGGAACCTTTGGCATTGTGGATAAGAGTTTTTCACATTAGGGGCTTTCAGTGGAACAGTCTACAACCTAAACTTGCATTATACACAGATAATATAATTGTCACACTAAAGCACCCTCTTGATGATATGCCACAACTAATGAATGTGTTGTAACAGTTCGAGGAAATGTAAGGGTATAAGATAAACAAAGGCAAGACTAAGGCAACTGGAATTAATCCAGAAACTCAGGAAGAACTTCAATTTCGATATTTGGGAATTTTACTTGTTAGCATGTACGGGATTTCTATGTTAAAGTCTTATCAGGATATTTTTGAAAAGATCATAGGAAACTTGAGAACATGGATATTATTAGATCTGGAATTAGATCAGAGGGTCCATGTGTTACATTGTCACATAGAACCCTCTTCCTGTACTTACGACAATCTTTCAGGTTATAGATAAAAGGGAATGTTACAAAAGCTAAAAAAAAATGGATGTGGGATTTCATATGGCATAGTGGTATGGTGAGAGTGAAATAGGAGAGATTAATATTTCCAAGGGATATGGGGGGGGTGGGGTGTATCTGATATAGACAGGTACTATTAGGAAACGATCTTGCTATGTTAGCCAAAATAAGCCGGAGCAATCTGGATCAACTTTGGAAAGGAATGCTGCTGGTAAATAATGACTGGTTAGGTTCAACTGATATAGTAGAATCTTTTTGGGGGAAGGAGGGCAAGACAGTACACTCACCATACTTAAATGATTTGTGTACGGCAGTTACCTCTCTTATGGTGGGAAGGACATATAATTAATTAAAAATACAAATATTGCCAATTGAAGTGCTAATAAAAAGCTTGGTTAGGCCTGACCCTGCAGAGGATTGGAGAAAATTAAAGACACCTTTACAGTATTGCGATCAATTACTGTTAAAATACAGAGTATTGACATGGGATGAAGTCAGGAGAACCTCTGGAGTACTGGAAAGGAAGTATTTGCAGCTTTATGCTATAAGAAGGCAATTGGAAACCTTTCCTTGGTTTAAAAATGTCTATAGCAGATTGCCCAGGTTTAATAAATTGGTGGAGAACACTATGCACCAACCCCCTAATTTGATAAAAGCATAGTCTGCAAGGACTTCCAAGATGTCTTCACAGTGATCAACAGCTTAATCAGCTCTACCACTGGGAAAACAGAAACTGATAAACTGCAGCCAAAGATACTATCAATTTGAGTAAAATTCTGTACTGTACTGATGTCTTAACACGTTCTAATACAATTCCAGTTCTACTATCTAAGTTTATCATATCAATGTTTTAAACTATCCTTGATGTTTTGCCTTTGTTCTGCAGTTTTTTTTTTGGCTATGTGTGGAATTGTTAAGCTGAGAGGTTAATAGAGCCGGCTATGTGTAGGGCTATGAGAATGCTGTTTCTATGTTTGCCCTGTATTTTAGTCTGTTCCTCATCAAAAATGTGGATTTACATAATGCATGCTACTGGAAAATCTGTTATTCTACCATCTTTATTAGTTCATAAGCACATTGTTTTAAATCCCTAATGTTATGTCTTTGCCTTGCTTTTCATTTTTTTACCTCATCTAGAATTGTGCTGTGACATTGGGGGGGTGAGAATTCTGCAGAATGCACTGATTATTTTAATGAATGCTAATGCAAACCCTATTATTCTAATACCCTTCTAAGTTTATCATAGCAATGTTCGTAACTATCCCTAATGTTACACCTTTGTTCTGTGGTTATTTTTGGCTTTGGAACTATACTGAGAGGTTAGGAGGTTGGTAGGGGCTGTGAGAATGTTGCACAATGTCTAGATATTTGGTAGTTTTGGTATGTTCATCAAAAATGTGGTTCACACAACACATACTACTGCAAAATCTTATTCTAGCATAATTATTACTTTATAAGCCAAGTATTTTAAATCCTTAATTTTCAGTCTTGCTTTAGTGCTGTCTTCATGTGTGGGTGTCTGTTCTGTGTGCGAGAGTCTGGGTAGCTCTCTCTTGTGTTTCATTCCTGTGCAAGGGAGTCTGTGTGGGTGTCTCTATTCTGTCTTGCTGTAGTGCTGTCTTTGTTTTGTGTGTCTGTCCTGTGTGTGGGTGTCTTTGTGTACCAATGTGGGACTGGCTACCTTGTCATAATGTAACAACATTGCTACTAAATGACAGTCTGTGTGTGTGTGTGTGTGTGTGTGTGTGTGTGTGTGTGTGTGTGTGTGTGTATACTTCTGTGACTGGCTGCCTTGCTGTGGTACAGAGGATTGTCATAATGTAACACAGGTGCCAAATGCCAATCCGGTTGTGTACCTTGTCACTTCGTCTTTTTAATGGTGTGAATGTAGTAATACTATACAGTGTTGTTAAATGGTGCTGGATGAGCTTGACAGGGAAGGGGGTGTGATAGCAACATGGTCACACTTTATATTTTTCTGGGTAGGGCCCCCAACTTGAAACTTGCTGGGGCCCCAAAATGCTAGCACCGGCCCTGTAAGTACCTGTTACTTTACTACGGAGTACAAAGCAAATAGACTGTTCACCCCATGCTCTCCTGCATTGTAATGCTTGTGCAGTAGGCATTTGCACTATACCGTAAATCAGTCATCACTGCTGCAAATGAAACTGGAATGGTACTTGAAACTGTGGACTTCAGTATTTCCCACTTGTCTGTTAAAATTCCTTGAAGCAACAGAAGGAGATAACTCTTTTTTTCAAAAAGGTCATCATTTTTCCTAGCAAGGAATTCCACCTTTTGATTGCCTTGAATCACAAATGTGATCATATTTCAAAATGTACCTAATTTCAACGTACGTCTCATTCTTTTTCTTGTACACTACTAAACTGATTCTAGTGAAATATGGGGGGGGGGCTTCCTACACCTGTTTCCCCCCACCCACGTTCAGAATTCAAAACATATACATCCACTGACTGATCTCATTTTACCACACCACACAAAGCCTTATGTCACCAAACAACTCCAGTGGCACAGTCCTTACTGACCAAATTATTCCAAAATAATAACCCCCTTGTCACCTGTACAGTTTCAGCTTCCTTTAAGCAGCCATTTAAAAAACCTTTGACATTGAATCAGTGGAATACCCCACCCCCTGCCATTATAAATTCTCTTACTTTTTCTAATTCTCATTAACTTATCAATTGTATTCTCTCTCCTCCTCCCTCATTAGCTGACATAATGTTACTCTGCCACAGTTTGCCAACTCCCTCTCATTAACTTCACTTCCTACATTCCTTTATCTTTTTTCCAGTATAGTCCCCGACTGAATACCATTCTGACTTCATAGTACCAATTGTCGCACAAAGTAAAATTCAGGTTGATCTGCTTTCCTGTAACACTGCTGACCAAGCATGTTATTCAGATTAGTCTTGTCCTTTGTCCTGGAGACATTTATCTGTATCCTTGTCTAGTGATAGCACTGTATTAATTATCCATCTATCCATCCATCCATCCATCCTCAACCCCTTTTTCCCATTTTGCGCATGCGGTCAGGGTGTCAACAGTGATAATCATCTCTAGCTTGAGTCTTGAGTTTACACTGCAGGGTGGCTAGCCCTGCCATGGTAGTTCATCTGTACCACTCACTTGCACACACACACACACACACACACACACACACACACACACACACACACACACACACACACACACACACACCTACAGCCAATTTAGAGTGTCCAATCCATCTACTGCTTGTCTTTGGAATGTGGGAGGAAACTGGAGCACCCAGAGGAAACCTACATGATCACAGGGAGGGCATGCAGACTCCAAACCATAGGCACCCCAGCCGAGAATTGAACCAAAGAACCTCTTGTTGTGAGGCAACAACGCTAACTGCTGCACCACCACAGCCATAATTATCCATTTGTCTGAATACTATAAACATATGAAGAATCAATAACAGAAGCCCATTTCCTAAATTGTGGCTACATTACTACTATTTGGACAATATAGCATTAACAGAGGCTTTTCATAAAAACCTTGATATGGGAAATCAGACATAATTTTTAAAACTATGGCACTCATACACTAGAAAGAACTCATAATAGCATTGATGGTTACTAACATCATCTCTGTCCTTGCTCAGGTTCATCAAAAAACATGGTAGACAATGGTATTTTCCAGATTTTGGACAACCTAAATCAGAGATAGATCTTTTCAAGATTAACTGGACTTAATCAGCTGCACAGTATTTCATTCCATTATCCTGCAATCACATTAATTAATTAAATAATTTATTTTTTAATAGATCACTGGTATTTTTTCACAAAAATTAATAAAAATACCTTCAGCAATTCACTGGTCCTTTTGCAACACACTTGAAAACATCCAGCACTGTTGAATAATGCCAAACAGTCCAAGCAACCACTTAACAAGATTCTAATGTAAAAACTCACAAATATGGCAGCAGATGCCATACCTTGTCAGTAACAACACTGATCAATAAATCTATAAATGAGAAAAAGATATTATTGTCTAGAAAGACTTCACAGTTATACCATCATTTAAGAACACATAACCACAGAATTCAGGTCCATTTTGTTTCTTGTCCTTTTGCAAAGAAGTCTGTGAAAAGCAGCATGTGCTAGCACATTGGCATAGGAGGATAAAGCCCTCACTGACTCAGGTGATCCAGGTTCAATTAGCAGCATGTCCTCGGAGGGGAGGGGGGAGAGATTATGCATAGGCCATGGAAAACTTTCTAGAAATCTTTCCCCGAGGGTGTACAGGGCAATTTGCTGATGGTAGTCACTTCTGGAACTGAGGGGCAGTTTGGTGTGGTCCACCCATGGGACATTACCTTGACACAAGCATGGAAAACAGGATTTAGAGAAGAAAAATCCCCAAAAGTAATATGATTCCACACCAGATTTTTCAGTCTCCTCAGTGGCCCTAAGCATAGGGCAGAGTAAGTTAAGGGTCAAAGGAATAATCACAGAAACAGTTGCTGCATCTAATATAGTATGCATCAAACCAATAAATTAATTAATCGATTAAACAATGTTTAAATAATCCATGAATTTAAAGAGACCATACAAAAATGTATACCAAGCTGAAAAAATCACATAAGTGAACAACATCAAAAAACAGTCACAGAATAAATATGAAAAAATAATCATAATTAATGACTATAATCTCAATATAAAAAATTTTAAAGAATTAAATAGTTGGTTTATTATTCTGCTGTTCGATGTTTTTTTTTAAGTTAAGGGTCAGTCAGGGGAATCCAATAGACCCAGTGAATGGGGATGGGCACTGGTGGCAGCAGAAGTAGCACAAAAATGATATCATATGTATCCTGAATAGCTCATAACATGGTTTTCTAACTATCCGTAAATGCACATTTTATAAGTGACACCACGTTTGCATATAGTTTCCTAGATATCTTAAAAGTATCCAGTACATGTCCTTTTATATTATGGCTTTAGTGACCCGCGAACCATCAAGCCACCCCACAAACATTCTACTGATCCATTTATTCCACTTTAGCTGTAAGTGGTGCAGTCATCTGAGTGAAAGGCTGGGTAGTGGCAGTCACCTGAGTGAAGGGCTGGGTAGTGGTACAGTCACCTGAGTGAATGGCCGGGTAGCAGTCACCTGAATGAATGGCTGGCTAGTGGTGCAGTCATCTGAGTGAAGGACTAGGTTGTGGTGCAGTCACCTGAGTGAAGGGACAGGTTGTGGTGCAGTCACCTGAGTGAGGGGCCAGGTTGTGGTGCAGTCGCCTGAGTGAAGGGCTGGGTAGTGGTACAGTCATCTGAGTAAAGGGCCGGGTTGTGGTACAGTCACCTGAGTGAAGGGCCAGGTTGTGGTGCAGTCACCTGAGTGAAGGGCCGGGTAGTGGTGCAGTCATCTGAGTGAAGGATCGGGTAGTGGTGCAGTCACCTGAGTGAAGGGCCAGGTTGTGGTGCAGTTATCTGAGTGAAGGGCCAGGTAGTGGTGCAGTCACCTGAGTGAAGGGCTGGGTTGTGGTGCAGTCACCTGAGTGAAGGGCCATGTTCTGGTGCAGTCATCTGAGTGAAGGGCTGGGTAGTGGTGCAGTCACCTGAGTGAAGGGCCAGGTAGTGGCACAGTCATCTGAATGAAGGACTGGGTAGTGGTGTAGTAATACACAGGAGACCAGGGAAACAACCAACCTCTTCAGGCATACAAGATGTCCTTCCTCTGAGAACAGTTCCTGATGTCCACTTGGCTCTTAAGGACCATATGCTAGCCATCATAAAGACATCTTGCTTCCATCTTACATTCACATGAAAAATATTGACCAGACTAAGAATATCTATCTGTCTATCTATCTATCTATATATATATATATATATATATATATATATATATATATAGACACACATATATATATATAGACAAACATATGTATATACAGACTCATATATGTATACACAGATATATTATATATATATATATATATATATATATATATATATATATATATATATATATATATATATATACAGAGAGAGAGAGAGAGGATGCTCAAGCCAAAAGAGGTGCACAGTATACAAAATAAAAAAAACACACTAAAAAAGAAATCCATCACCAAGGGAAATATTGACATAAACACTATGTTTGTTATTGTACTGCAATACTCTGCATTACAACAGACCTTGGTTTTGCACTTTGGTCTTGTCAATGACTATTTTCCCCCGTAAAAGCACTTCTTCAGAATGTCAGTGCAACTTTGTAAAGAACTTCTGCACATAGAAAATTAACCAGCAGTAGATGTTTGCTCCACAAACCGATATTGTAACTTTTCAGGATCAAGACAAACACATAACTTGAGTAGCTTAACTGAACTTTAAACAAATCTAGTAGCTTGCTTTTTATTTTATTTTATACTTGTTAACTGGGTATATACAGTGCTTTGAGAACTGTTTTAACCTACATCCTGTGCCATACAGCAAACAACTGTAACTGTAACACAGTAGGACAGTCAGTATAAAGTTACAACAGTGCAGTTCTCATACAAGTAAATGACAACGTTAGAACACCCATGTATGTACACAAACAACTGTAACTGTAACACAGTAGGACAGTAGGTATAAAGTTACAACAGTGCAGTTCTCATACAAGTAAATGACAATGTTAGAACACCCATGTATGTACACAAACAACTGTAACTGTAACACAGTAGGACAGTCAGTATAAAGTTACAACAGTGCAGTTCTCATACAAGTAAATGACAATGTTAGAACACCCATGTATGTACACAAACAACTGTAACTGTAACACAGTAGGACAGTCAGTATAAAGTTACAACACAAACAACTGTAACTGTAACACAGTAGGACAGTCAGTATAAAGTTACAACAGTACAGTTCTCATACAAGTAAATGACAATGTTAGAACACCCATGTATGTACACAAACAACTGTAATTGTAACACAGTAGGACAGTCAGTATAAAGTTACAACAGTGCAGTTCTCATACAAGTAAATGACAATGTTAGAACACCCATGTATGTACACAAACAACTGTAACTGTAACACAGTAGGACAGTCAGTATAAAGTTACAACAGTGCAGTTCTCATACAAGTAAATGACAATGTTAGAACACCCATGTATGTACACAAACAACTGTAACTGTAACACAGTAGGACTGTCAGTATAAAGTTACAACAGTGCAGTTCTCATACAAGTAAATGACAATGTTAGAACACCCATGTATGTACACAAACAACTGTAACTGTAACACAGTAGGACAGTCAGTATAAAGTTACAACAGTGCAGTTCTCATACAAGTAAATGACAATGTTAGAACACCCATGTATGTACACAAACAACTGTAACTGTAACACAGTAGGACAGTAGGTATAAAGTTACAACAGTGCAGTTCTCATACAAGTAAATGACAATGTTAGAACACCCATGTATGTACACAAACAACTGTAACTGTAACACAGTAGGACAGTCAGTGTAAAATTACAACAGTGCAGTTCTCATACAAGTAAATGACAATGTTAGAACACCCATGTATGTACACAAACAACTGTAACTGTAACACAGTAGGACTGTCAGTATAAAGTTACAACAGTGCAGTTCTCATACAAGTAAATGACAATGTTAGAACACCCATGTATGTACACAAACAACTGTAACTGTAACACAGTAGGACAGTCAGTATAAAGTTACAACAGTGCAGTTCTCATACAAGTAAATGACAATGTTAGAACACCCATGTATGTACACAAACAACTGTAACTGTAACACAGTAGGACAGTAAGTATAAAGTTACAACAGTGCAGTTCTCATACAAGTAAATGACAATGTTAGAACACCCATGAATGTACACAAACAACTGTAACTGTAACACAGTAGGACAGTCAGTATAAAGTTACAACACAAACAACTGTAACTGTAACACAGTAGGACAGTCAGTATAAAGTTACAACAGTGCAGCTCTCATACAAGTAAATGACAATGTTAGAACACCCATGTATGGACAGCATGAAATGCTGTCCATGCTAAGAACTGTGAACTAAGTTAATCGAATGAGTGTAACTCAGTAAGCAAACAGTGGCAGATGTACTGAGGAAGCAGAAGGGGGTAGAGAGTGACATAAGGAAAGTATCATGCATGCTGGAGCTGAGAACCAATCAGACTGTTCAGATGTGATATGCATGAGAGCATAAGAGAAGCCTGTGGAGGGGGTGCGTAACAAAGGTGGGAGGTAAACTTAAGGAAAAGAGGGAGTACAGAGGTACAAAAGAGGCTGCATAGTGGGAGTTACTTACACCATGTCTTGTGGATGGTGCCACTGATTAATACTAAAGTAGGGTAAGTCCAGGTGTATGCGTGAAGCAGTAAGGGGTAAGTTGTCAATCAGCAGTATTACGGAAGGCTCACTGTAAGGATTTTTTGAGGTGATCTTGCAGTAATTATTCTGAAGTCTAGGGAGGATTTGTCCTTTCTGATTTTAGGGAAAGTGGGTTCCAGGATGCTGGATCAGGTCTGGAGAGCTTCCAGCTATCTAGAGAGTGAATTATGGTCTAACCAGAAGGTTATCAAAAGTGCAATTAAGGATTCTTTCTAAATTGCATCTGTTCTTTGGAGGGGAACAATAGTTTTCATGGATTAGTGAGAATGTGAGTGTGCTAAGTAATAGAGGCTTTACATAAACAGTTCATATGGGTGGTAACATATCTTAATGCAAGTTATAAAGCAACAACCAGGAAGCCCAGTCTCACTTATAGGTTTTAAATGGCTGCCCGGAAGATTCAATCTTGCTTTACAGATTTTGTACAACATTCAAACTGGAAAACACAGTCTTACTTTCAGGCTTTGATTCAGTGCATGGTCCAGAGCACAGCTCTTCTTAGCCTCCATGTCACAGTCTTTTTTTAAGATTTCCAAATTGCAGTGCCTTAAGTAGAGAGAATGCTTCAAATGTTGGCTCCAAAATACAATTGTTTTAACCCAAATTGCTTTTCTCACCTAAACAGCACATAGTTTCCTTCAAGTTCTAATCTGAACTGAACTCATACACTGCTCAGATGACTTCAAGCACCTACTTATCCTTTCTGTTGTACTGTTTAAAGGGTACTAACCTCTATTAAACCAAGACATTCCTGTCACATCAAATATATAAAAGGTCTCTACTTGAGTTTTTTTCTCCATCTGTTTTACAGATGATTAAAGATTTTTATTCTCCTTATCTGCTAATTTTTTGTTTACAAGTTGCAAATGGCAGTCCATAATCTTAGTTCCCTTCTGTTGTTTTTGACTCAGTTGCTTTCTGCTAATAATTCATCCATTGTGTCTTTCATCTATTATCGCTTACACACATCTTCTCTTATTGTCTTTAGTCATTTTGTATATCTTTCTCATTTCCATTTGTGTCCCATTATCAGCACCTATTCTATATTTCCCTTTCCTCATCTTTATTCTGTCATTGTCGTGTACTGCCATAGTGTGGTACTACATTCTAAGTTCTTCTTTCTATCCAGAAATTTAGGGCCCGCAAAGTACTAAAATTATTAGACATACTTCTCTCAGTTCTATATTAACTTTTGCAGTAGCTTTTCTGTCGTCAGACTTTAGACAATATGGGACACTTACAGTGGTAACGTATCCAATATTACAACAAATTTATAGGACTACTTCATGGAAAATGGCTTTTTTCCCAGTTTCCTCATTTTCTTGTCTTACTCCTCTTTCATTCTTGCACTCTGTTCCTTTTTGGCATCCTCCCCTTTCCTGAGAATACCTGTACCAAAGCAAACTCCAAACCATGCTGACTCAGTCACATGACTCTCCTTATTGCAAGTTTAGGGAAGTTTCCTCAATATCATGGAAACATTTCCTTCTAAAAGTATACTCACTTAGCAAACTTGTAGAAAGTGCTGAAGGACCAGTGACCCGACCCCTATGTTGTAAAGAAAATGCAAAATAACAAAAGTATTTATTTTCAGTTGAAATACTATGACTGCATCATGCCATTATGTACACTTAGCTGGATGGCTGCAAAGAGTACAGCCTCCAGTATATACATATGTGAATGGTTTGATGAAGGATGAAACATGGGTTCACTTCCTAATTTCATTAAATCGGTACGTCTGTTTTTGGCTAGTTGAAATGTAATTAACAGAATCATGCACAGTATTCTAACTGAATGTATTGTACAAACTCAGAAAAAGGTCATGAATTTTCACAGAGAATGTGCTGTCTCAAACTTAGAATAATTACATTGAAGGAATAAAGGAACACATGGTGGTTGCAGGGCAGCTTGCCCCACCAAAAAAATTACTGTTGTGCTTTTTCTCACTGTTAGGTTTCCAGTCACTGGGATAATTTTTTCACTCATTCAGAACATTTCTGGCATTGTGGCTTTGCATTTTAGTTTTTTTGTCATTTTCTCCATTGATTAATTTCAAATATTTTGCATGTATCATTTTCTAACCTAACAGTGTTCCTGAAATGCCAAACACTTGCTATTACACTGGTCATTCATGTTGCTTCCCTAATTTACTAACAATGACTTTTTCACCATTGTCTTAACTGGTAAGTATTACATGCAAAACCAAATACTGTGACTTTCATGGAATAATGTAGTCTATCAGTGTTCTGCTCACTGCACAAAGCATGTTAAGTGACTGCTTTTTGCATAAACAGCATACTTTTGTTCCTGTCCATATTTAACAAACGTCATCCCATGCAGCATGAGTCTCTAATGCAATCAAGTGGAGGGATGCTACCAGATACTCATCTGCCATTTTTTGCTGGAGTTTGGTATAGGAACTCAAACTCCGAAGAAAACTGAAAAACCACTTAATAAAACAAAAAAAGAGGCAAACAAAACCCAGAAACAAACAGTTTTTTGTATATTAGTGCTTTCTTCAACTTTAATAACTCAACTTCTTCAGTCAAACAGAACAACCATATCAGTTACACTTAAATACCAAATACAAAATCACATGATCAAGAGTAAAAGTTGCATGACCAAGCAATGTTAAACTTTTAAAGTGACCACATTACTTTTCTGAGAAAATTTTTTTGAATACATATAAAATTATTTAAAATACATTTAAAATACCATCCGCCCTCTGAAAAACATTCAGCATCCTCATTTTTTTTAAAAGCTGCACAACCAAAATACACAAATAATATAAAATTATAAACTATTCAATGAGCACGCAGACTATAGAACACAGATCATTTAATCCTGTTGACTATAGGCATGTGATCTAATCTGTCAAATTGACTTGTGCTGCTCAAGTCTTAGGGTATGTGAACCTCCCCTTTCATCATACTCAACTTGATCTATCACTCTGAATAAAAATGAGTGGCCTGGCTGATTGATCACATGTTTAGCTAAAGCACTTTCCAACCTCCCTTTTCTAATATTGTATAGGTGTTCATACACATGCTCTCTTAATTTACGGTAAGTCTTGCCTATGTAAAAAAGGGCAAGACTGGCACTGGGCTAAATGCACCACTCTACTGGAATTACAGTTGCACTTGCCCTTGCAAGTATACTTTCTCCCTTTCAGTGTGTATGTATAACCCACATCCATATGCTTACAATAGGCACAGGCCTCACATTTAAACATACCTTGTTGCCTTGTCAGTCCAAATTTTTTTAATTCTAATAACCCTTTCAGGTTTTGAGCTCTTCTAACAATAAATTTAGGATTAACACCTAGTTTATTCACTAAGGACCCCTCTGATGCTATTACACTCCAATTCTTAATCAAGACCTGTTTAATGTTGCCAGCATCAATATTATAAGGGGTTATAAAAGTCAATGGACAGCTTACTATTTCTCTTTGTTGGATATCATCATTCAATGTACCCCCATTTTCCATCATACATTGTCCACCCCCCCAAGATAGCTTTGAAATAACCTACATTCCTTTTCATTTGAACTTCATTCACCAATTCTTCGAGTAACGGTGCCAGGTAGCCTCTCCTCAAAAACATTTGGACTAACAAGTCACATTCAGTCATGAAATCAAAATTAATTAATGATGCACATTCTGGCTGCTCTTACGAGCTGTCCCTTCACAACAGATTTTTTTCTGATACTAAGGGTGAGCACTAGTAAAGTGCAAAAAGGAGTTCGAATATATCTCCTTTCTATAGATCTTCACTTTATAATATCTATTCTGTCTAGCCTTAGACAAGTCCATGTCTAAAAATGCTATCCTCTCTGTATTGAATGTGTGGGTGAATGTTAGAAATTCTATTGTTCTATTACAATATTCAATAAATTAAACAAATAAATCATGTCTACCCTTAAGTATAATAAAAATATCATCCAAAAGCTTGGTGTAGCAAAAAATGTGCTGAATAAAGAGGTTATTATAAAATACAAATTCGCTCTCCCAGTAAGCCATAACTAGGTTACCCAAACTGGATCCTACTGGGGAGCCCATGGCTACACCCTTTTTCTGCAAATAATATTTACCCTCAAACAAGAAGAAATTATTGCTCAAAATAATATCCAATAATTTCTGTATAAGGGAAACATTAGTGCTACTAACACCCCTCTTAGCTAAATGTAGGCTCACCCATTCAATTCCTAGATCTTGCAGAATTACAGTATAAAGGTCCTTCACATATATAGTAGCAAAGTTAAAATCAGGTTTGAAATTTAAACTATTGATGTTCTCCAAAAAGGACCATGAGTCTTTGCAAATATAAGGTCCCTTCAATACATACTTCTTCAAAAAATTATCTACAAACTTAGCTAGGGAGTAGAAGGCATGGCAACTGGTTTTAGTTCTAGTGTACCACTTTTTACCCAAGTTGTCACAGGAAGGGAGGTTGGTTCCAAAATGGAAAGACTGTCTCACTTTATAAACGATTTAACCAACAAAGTGGAAGTTTTGGCAGAAGTTGTAAATAAGTCCCTGTTTTGAAGGAGAATCATCCGCAAGCAGCATCTTCTTTCAATCCAGTTTTTAATAATGACCAGTCTATGAATCTGGCAGGAAATTCAGATAATTATAGGGGTGGTACACTCATACTAAGTGACTGGCTTCAACCCCCTCCCCCCAGCATTTACAAGTAAATCATTTGAGTTCTACAGTGACTAATACCTTAGTTATTAACACTGTTATTATTAATGAGAATCTAAAATTTTTGGATTATAAATCATTTAAATTAAAGAATTACAGTTGGAAATTTTATATTTTCATGAATGTTTACAGCGTCGCCAGGTCCCAAAGGGCTTAAGGTCCTGACATTATCTTTTAGGACTGGTAGCAGATTCACCCTTTCACCAAGACATAGTCAAACTTTTTGACAAACAAGGGTTGGAACTGCTTGAGCTTTTTGTTAAACATTATCAGGAGATGGCTGATAATTTAATGACTGAGACTGATGTACTGGATACACTTATTAAACGTGATTTAGATTTTGAAAGGTATAAATTTGACTATAATCACATTTTTCTTGATGGCCAAATGATGAAATTACAGGCTATAAAGGTTAAAAAACTTCCCCGTGACCAGAATGACTATCAAAGGGGAGTGGCATACCCTAAACCACCCCCATTTCAGCAATGGAACGGTCGTAGCATCTCAGGCAAAGCTCAGTCAAGCTCAGAACTACATGACAATGTCAGAATCCTGCCTCCCAATAGCACAGAAGGAAGGCTGGATGAATATGAGAACCGGCAGCATAATGATGATGGTGGGGAGCTACAGGATGGGGCTCTCAATGACCTGCGATATGATGGTGGGGAGCTACAGGATGGGGCTCTCAATGACCTGCGATGAAGTGAAAGAATTAGAAATCGAAAATTTAGTCCTCAGGGTGATTACAATCCCCCAACCAACCAGAATAATTGAAATTTTTGCAGGGGCCAGAAATGCGGCCAACAGAACTTTGGGATGAACAACAACTTTGGGAGAAACAACAACAGGAGGAGGAATCATCGTCAGTAACAAGAGATGAGGTACTTGTTTTTAACACTGCAGTAACTGAATTGACTACTGAATATAGGGTTCCAAATGGAAGGGGAAATGATTTGTCCCTGAATATTAAAAAAATTCAGATGGGGACTTTAACATCTTTAATTAGTCAAGCTATGCAGTAAACAGTATCTTAGTAGACTTTTTGTCCAAAGGTTTGACTTTTGTGCCAAGTAAAAATTTTGATTTGAGCAGGACTTTGCTTGACCTGAAACTGTACACTCGTAAGTTGAACCTGAATCTGTTGTTTAATGGGAATAATTGTGAAATTTCTGAATTCTGGGTTCCAAGTATTTTTAATCCACCACTGAACCCAATATTGGATTTATTTGAGCGTATTTGTGAAATAGATTTAAGGTATATTGTTAGTAATAAAAAGAGTATAAAGAGGAATTGTATTAAAATTCAACCTGCTGAATAGGAAATGTTAGAAAATTTAAGAAAAAGTGGGAGTGCAGGTTTCCAAACTTGATAAGGGTGGGGGACTTGTGTTTATGAACATTTCTGATTATAATGAGAGAATGCTCAATATGTTAAACACTGACATGTAGATTTTGGTTTCCTTGAATGAATTAAACCAAGCATATAGGAGAATTAACATTTACTTGAATTACTTTTATATAGAGAATCATATTGACCTTAATTTACTGAATAATTTTTCTATAAGTTCACAAAGATTTGGTAAATCCCCCTTTCATATCAACTGTGAATGGAAGGAATTCCATTAAGTATCCCCTAGTTAAGTTTGCAGACACTGTTTTGAAAAAGTACACAGTGAAGTAACCTTATATTTGCAAAGACTCATGGTCCTTTTTGGAGAACATCAATAGTTTGAATTTCAAACCTGATTTTAACTTTGCTTCTGTAGATGTGAAGGACATTTATACTGTAATTCCGCAAGATCTAGGAATTGAACGGGTGAGCCTACGTTAAGCTAAGAGAGGTGTTAGTAACACTAATGTTTCCCTTATACAGGAATTATTGGATATTATTTTGAGCAATAATTTCTTCTTGTTTGAGGGTAAATATTAGGAGAGCAATTTAATAATAATCTCTTTATTCAGCACATTTTTTACTACAGCAGATTTTTGGATGATATTTTTATTATATTTAACGGTGGACATGACTTATTTGTTAAATTTATTGATTATTGTAATAGAACAACAGAATTTCTAACATCAACCCACACATTCAATGCACAGAGGATAGTATTTTTTAGACATGGACTTGTCTATGTATAGACAGAATAGATGTTATAAAGTGAAGATCTATAGAAATGAAGACATATTTGAACTCCTTTTTGCACTTTACTAGTGCTCATCCTTGGTATCAGAAAAAAATCTGTTGTGAAGGGACAGCTCGTAAGAGCAGCCAGAATGTGCACTACTAATTTTGATTTCATGACTGAATGTGACTTGTTAGTCCAAATGTTTTTGAAGAGAGGCTACCCGGCACCCTTACTCGAAGAATTGGTGAATGAAGTTCAAATGAAAAGGAATGTAGGTTATTTCAAAGCTATTTTGGGGGTGGACAATGTATGATGGAAAATGGGGGTACAGTGAATGATGATATCCAACAAAGAGAAATAGTAACCTATCCGTTGACTTTTATAACCCCTTATAATATTGATGCTGGCAACATTAAACAGGTCTTGATTAAGAATTGGAGTGTAATAGCATCAGAGGGGTCTTTAGTGAATAAACTGGGTGCTAACCCGAAATTTATTTTTAGAAGAGCTCAAAACCTGAAAAGGATATTAGAATTTAAAATTTGGGACTGACAAGGCAACAAGGTATGTTTAAATGTGAGGCCTGTGCCTATTGTAAGCATATGGATGTGGGTTATACATACACACTCAAAGAGAGAAAGTATACTTGTAAGGGCAAGTGCAACTGTAATTCCAGTAGAGTGGTGTATTTAGCCCAGTGCCAGTCTTGTCCTAGTTTTTACATAGGCAAGACTGACTGTAAATTAAGAGAGCATGTGTATGAACACCTATACAATATTAGAAAAGGGAGGTTGGAAAGTGCTTTAGCTAAATATGTGATCAATCAGCCAGACCACTCATTTTTATTCAGAGTGATAGATCAAGTTGAGTATGATGAAAGGGGAGGTTCACATACCCTAAGACTTGAGAAGCACAAGTCAATTTGACAGATTAGATCACATGCCTATAGTCAACAGGATTAAATGATCTGTGTTCTATAGTCTGCGTGCTCATTGAATAGTTTATAATTTTATATTATTTGTGTATTTTGGTTGTGCAGCTTTTAAAAAAAATGAGGATGCTGAATGTTTTTCAGAGGGCAGATGGTATTTTGAATGTATTTTAAATGACTTTACATGCATTCAAATTTTTTTTCTCAGAAAAGTAATGTGGTCACTTTAAAAGTTTAACATTGCTTGGTCATGTGACTTTTACCCTTCATGTGATTTTGTATTTGGTATTTAAGTATACCTGATATGGTTGTTCTGTTTGTCTGAAGAAGCTGAGTTATTAAACTTGATGAAAGTGCTAACATACAAAAAACTGTTTCTGTTTTTTTGCCTCTTTTTTGTTTTATTAAGAAGTTTGGTATAGATTTTCCATGGAAAGAAACTGACAGCAGTACTGTTCCATAAAAACTTGACATTATCACCAGTTCATGCATTTCCTTTATCTTGGTAACACTGCAGAGACAGCTTTTGAACCAACATCCATATTCTCCCTTTCTGGACCCCTGTCACTCTTGGGATTAATATTCCTTGCTAATGCTATACTTAAGGCACTGTCACAAAAGGAAATACTGCCACAGCACAGCTATCTGGAATTTTGTAACTAATTCTATGTTATTTTTGAATATTGATATGATTTATACAGAACTGTATGCTATGTGCTGGACTAAAATGTAACCACAGCATGCTCTGCTGGCTTAGAACAGAAATGTATATAAATTATTGTGGCTGTGTAAATGTATATATTTTTAACTGTGGCAACTGGAACATAAAAGGTTAACTTGAAAAAATTCAGAAAAAATAAGTTGAAATTAAATTGTTTCATGATTGTGCTATAAAAGTTATCTTTCAGTTTCAGTCAACAGGAGACAGGATGTTTACACTAGGGGAATCTTTGTGTTGTAAGTGATTTGTTGTTTTACATCTTCTAGCAGTTGCAAAGACCTGAAGGCTATGTATTTTCACCGAGAGTTGTTAAGTGTGGGTAGTTTCTGACACTGGGGGGTTTAGCTTGGGAACTGAAAGTCAGGTGACAAAAAGTGATGTCATCCAAGCTAACCCAGCAGTAATGTCTGATATTATTTTAAGAACTCTGTCAGAGAGAGACAGTGCATTTTGTATTTTGCCTGTGACCTAATAAGAACATCTACTCATCATCACATTCTGCACATGCCTTGCTATAAGTAAGTTTTTATGGTATAGTAACTCTTTTAGATTCAGATAGGAATATGGAAAAGTATAACTTAGATATTTTCTTTATTTATTTGAGACTGTCCTGCAATGTTGTTTTAAATATCTCCTGTGATTTTGAACTCTGAAGTTACTGTGCTGATTTGCTGTGTATTGTCTTGTTCTTTTATAATGTATTATTAAATATATTTAAACCTATATTTGTGGCTATTTCTGAGACATATTTAAGCTCTTAGAATACTTGCATATGTATTTGGTGACACTACACAGGCCACTCCTAAATAGCCTTGCTCTTGGTCAGACTACCATTTGGATTAATAGTAACATTACACAGTAGGATTGGACACCCTTTGTTAAGGGCCTTACATAGCTGATAAAGAGTTGGTTGGTGGCAGTCGGAACTACCTTATAGTCTACGCAGAAGGGGGTATTGTCGGTAAGCCTGTGCCAGCCTTTCCCAGGTGTGTGTGTGTGTATTTATATATAAATCAAACCTCAAAGTGTGTGTGTTTGTGTGTGTCAGATACTTGGGCAGGGACACAAAGCACTGATTGGACAGAGAGGGTGCTGGAGGTTTTGGCTTGGCCACTCAGCTGAGATCTCAACCCTATAGCTGTGCCAGTGGGGGGTCTTATTGGGGATATGGAGAGAGAGTTAGAAACCAGCCAGAGACCGACTGTGATATCTGTGTGCTCTTAAGGGAAATTGCACTTTAGTGTGTGTGTACTTGTTATCCTCCCACTGTGTGCACCCCCCACTGTTGCCAGTGGTAAGGATTGAGGCTCCTTGATTACTAGGCCAGTGCTGGGGCATCACAGGCACAGTTCTACTATATAATGTCAGGATAATACTAACAATATGTAGGTCAACCTCATTCATTAACTATCTGCCTTGCTATTTTATTTACAAGATTTGGAACTGGAGATGGTTAAAACTGTTTGGGAGGACATATGTACCTTATAATTGACCATGAATACTGCTGTAACTAAGTCTGCTCTTATCTGAAGGAGCTACAAACTTCACCTCATACAGCTGCGAGAACATAAATATGAAGTGTGAAGATGGATGAGCACAATTTATCCCATGTAGTTCAATTCTTCTACATGCTTTAATCCAATTACAAATCTGCTTAATGTCCAGCATCTCTTTAAAGACATTGTTCCCTTCCACCTTCCACAGGAATTCACACAGACGTATATGATGTGCCTTAAAAACTCTGGATTTTAATTTTCATAGCTAGTTTTAGTTATCATCAAGCATAGCTGCACTGCCTTGCTCAATGCACCTTAATTAATTAGAGTCTGTTGTTTTTATTTTGCATTTATATTAGAGTTTATCATATTTTAAAAAAATGCCTAATAGAACCAAGATGTTATCCTCCAAAAAAAGGAAGCCAATCTGGTGGTCCTCTGCCATAAACAAACTCTACAACAGAAGAAAGAAACTGTTGCAAAAAAGAGTAAAATCCCATGACTGGAGGAACTCCCTGGTCAACCTCAGTAAGAAGCTGAGATCCCTCATAAAATCCTCTAAAGCTAGTTGCGAAAACAAAATTGCCACTGACTCTAAACCACAAAGCATTCTATAGCTATGTCAAGAATCTAAATGGGAATACTCAGGTCTGCTCTGAGTTACAGCATAATGGCACTAAATATACAGAACCAACTGATATTGCCAACATCATAGCAGAAAGGTTCAGTGCTAACTTTACCCCCCTCTCACCCCCTAGAGGGCCCATCTCTATACCGGAAGAATGCAAAGTTCCTATAATCATGGCTGCACAGGTAAAAAACACACTCTCCAAAGCCAAGAACACAGCATCCATGGGACCAGACAATATCCCAGGCTGCATTCTACATGAACTACAGAATGAACTGGCACCCTACCTAAGCACCATGTTCAATCATAGCCTCACCTCAGGCTTTGTACCCACTGAATGGCGCACCGTGACAGTTATCCCACTGCACAAAGGGGGAGCCACGATGGACCCCGGGAACTACTGCCCCATTAGCCTGACGAGCCTGGTCTGCAAGGCCATGGAATGTATCATCATGGAACTCATAAACAAAGACATTGGTAATCTCCAAACTCTGGACCCTACTCAGTTTGGATTTGTAAAAGGCAGATCATGTCTCCTAAACCTGATTGACTTCTTTGAAGCAGTCACCAAAGCCATAGATGAGGGTAAAATGGTTCACACAGCTTATCTAGATCTCGCCAAGGCTTTCGACACCATCCCCACTCTGGAATTATAGATAAGCTCACTAAACTAGGTATAAATCCCTATGTCACAAGATGGGTTGCCAACTGGCTCACGGACAGAACCCACACTGTGAAAGTAGCAGATTCCAAATCTGACATCAGACCAGTGACAAGTGGAGTACCACAGGGTTCAGTCCTGGGTCCTCTCCTGTTTGGTATCTAGATCTCTGAAGTGCAGGCCAACACAGAAGGTCTTTGGCTAACAAAGTTTGCAGATGACTGCAAACTAGGAGCCATAATCGAAACTCCTAACAATGTGGACAAACTACAAAAGGGCCTCACTGAGACAGATACCTGGTGTCAAAGCCATGACCTGAAGCTCAATGCCAAAAAGTGTATTGTCATCCCCTTTGGTAAAAACTCTGTACCCATGAACTACTACATAGCTGGTAGTCTACTTAATGCCGAAAATGTGATAAGAGACCTTGTGACACAGGTGGACAGTAGTCTCTCCTTTGATAATCACATTGCCACAGTGGTCAGGAAATCCTTCTACATGGCTCATCTCATCACAAAAGGATTCTCATCCAGAAAAAAAGAGGTCATTGTTCCCCTCTACTCATCACTCATTAGACCCATTATAGAGTACAACGCCCCTTTTGGTATGTACCTCACAAGACATCTACAACAACTGGAAAGACCACAGAAATACCTCACAAAGATGATTACTGGCCCCAAAAAGATGCCCTATGCAGACCGTCTCAAAAAGCTACAGCTTTACTCCATCGCATATCGCCTACTCAGGGGCAATCTCTGCCTAACATACAAAGCTATGTCAAACCCAGAGCTGTTGGACATGCTCCACTTAAAGAAATCTCAATCCCTCCGAGCTACACGCTCTAGGGACCTTAACCTTGTCACCACAATAAACAGAACATGCTGGAGGGATAGATTCCTGTCCCAGAGACTTCCCATACTCTGGAACAGACTACCTATCTATGTCAAACAGAGCTCCTCATTAGCACTCTTCAAGAAAAATCTTGATGATTGGATGGGAAATGGGAAATTCATCCCGGGGATCACTTCTGTGGCTCTGCTCGACAGGGGCACAGGAAAATAATTTTCTTGGGTGGCGAAAGCAGGGTACATTTTTTGGTTAGGCTTGTATGGGCTCTAGGGCCGATAGCCTAGTACCTGCCTATGAACCTATGCACTGTTGTCTATTGCCCCAGGCAGTAAGAGGCACATTGATTTGGCAGACTGGAAGAACAGTTATAAAACACTCCTGACTCCCACTGAAAGTGAAATACAGTCTATATGTTAGTCCTAAGCAGATGAACATATCCTCCTGCCAAATATATGTGATAACCATAAGATGAGTAACCAGTTCTCCTATATTTTTTAATTCTGCAAACAGTCAATATTATACAGCTAGTTTAGGCCTGTTTACTGGAATGGAATTTAGAGCAGTTCATCTTAAAGCAGGAAATAACATTTGGATTTTATCTCGAAGCCATCAACAACCTAGCTTTATCTTGCTTTTTTCATTCAGTTTCCTGCATTTTGATTTATTTAATAATAAAGTTGCTATCAGGAGAAGCCTAGTCTGTCAAGAACTGACTGACCTCTCAGATACAGATCAAATATCGTGCAATGTTCAGTGCACAAAACTTGATAGAATTTTATATGTGGTCTGTTAACAGATGTGAAAGTATTTTAAAATAAATATATTTCTTGAAAAAATGGCATTAATCCAAGCAGGCATACAATGAGCCGATTAAATGACATGAGCATCCAATTACAAAGCAGCATTCAGCAAACCAAAACTAGCCATGCGACAATATGTGTGAGTTATAAAGAAATGCTTCAAAGGTCTTAAACATGAACTTGATTTAAAAGGTGCTATAACAGGTATGTAAATAATATTTAACAACTAAACAGGGGATGTTAGAGGTACACATAACTCTGTATGGAAATAATAGAATAATCTTCAACATTTTGAATGATTGCAAGTCCACTGTTAGTCTGCAAACAACATCTCATAACCCTCCACCTTTTTTATATTACCAATTAAGAAAAATATGTGATTTGTTCAATGTAGTTAGTTATTACCAAGATAATACAACCAGGTGTGGATACCTCCTTCATTTCTAATTCTCAGTTCTTTGACATTTCTTGTTTCTAACTTAAAACATATTCAGGTTTTACCATGGAGCAATAACAAACGATCCTCTAACTGCTTTCACATTTTGCAGACCACCTATATACACCAAAATTCAACTTTTTAAACAAGAAAGCATATGCAGAGATACTCATCTATGGTTACTAAAAAGAAATTCCAATTATACCTGTAATTTTGTCTCTAACTTCATGTCATTGTTACATGTTCTGAGGAACATTGAGTAAAGGGCAAACATGGTGGTTTTACCAGCAATAAATATAAGCAGAATTACAAGTTTTGGTGAATTCTTGTTGTGGAGTAAAATGCAAAATTCCATGAAATCTTAATTTTTCCCTTACTCTGACAACTCATATTGCAAATGTTTCAATATTTCTGAGAAAAATGCAAACTCAGTGTCCTTGGACAGATTGCTCCTGCACTAAATTCATATGTGCCTTCTTATTTTAATGCACAGGTATTTTAAAAACAACAAGAAAGCTATGAAATCCTAATGTGCATTAAGCATGAGCATGTGAGGTCATATATATTGGGGTCCATAAAGTTGCCCCATTTTGTCCCTATAATTATCCATCTGCAGATCACTGCCACGGTAATATCTTGCATTGAAATGATCATGTAATAACAACAAAAGCTGTTGCTGATGTTTCATAAGACTGTGATGAGGATAAAGAACTCATTTGTGGTTTATTTATGTTAATCTCATTTCTAACAACATCTGCAAAACATTTGTGATAGAAATAAGAAAATAATTAAGTGTAAGGATGAAGCAGGAAATAACATTAAAACACTCTACAACAAATGTGTTATTAATCTAATCTATGTTTCCCCTTTAATTTTTCAGTGTTGCTACAGATAAAACTAATGATCACTGAAACAGGATATTCATTTCATTACACAGGATGCGATCAGTCTCTGCTTTAAGAAGCATATTTAAACACTTGTATTAAAAAGAAAACATTCTGCTTTTACTTTGTAAGAGCTTTAGTTGTATGATGTTACCATGAGAACTAAATGCCTGCTAGAACACTAATGGATTTCCAGGCATATATATGCTGTGCTGTGGTAAGCATAGTCATAATTCTAAAATAAGGAATTTGCATATATGCCTTATTTACCAGCAAAAGGTAAATGTCTTACCTCTGTGTCTCTTTTGTGCTGACTGTGGAGTTTTCGTGGTACTACCAGTTCATAGGTTTGTATTCCCTGAAGCTGTCTTATAGCTATCACTGTAATAAAACATAGCAATGTAAACTTATGGCAGGAAATGGACAAACAACAACAAAAAAATTGTGCAAGCATGTTTTGCAGTAAAGTGTTAGCTAAAGAAAGTTAATATATACAATTATTAATGATAGGTAATGGCAGGTAATGCAGGTATGAAGACATAAATACTGGTTTTCAAAGTCAACTTCCTGATACAGTGATAAGGTTTCAGGGGAGGATGCTACTGGCTTTAATTAACTGAGCCTGGAAGGTCAAGTAATACACAGAGAGAGAAGTGACATAAGCATATTCATCCTGGAGACATTGTCCTTCCACTGGAGGCATCAAAAGCAGGAAACAACCTGAAAAGCCATGGCAGTAAATTATAGTCATTATATACTGCTAAAACGTTCCTGGGTTCCTTCACATTATAAACTGCTCGTCACAACTACATGGCTGGCACTGTTCCAAAGTGATGTCACTAAGAAGAAATATATTGTTCTTCTTAGATCCTCCACCCAGCCTCTTGTAAAAAAGGTAAATGTTAAACGAAAGATCTACTTTAGATCAAGACGGAGTAGCTTTCAGTGGTATTAAAACAGTAGAGGCTACTCTGTCTGAGGTCCTACTGCCAGCCAGTGTGATACTGTTGAATGCTATGGAGCAATATATCGTTTAACATTCACTTTCTCTCTCACCTTCCAGCACCACTGTGTTAGACTGACCTTGTCAATCAACCGGTATTATTAGAGCATAATGAAAACAGGTAAGAACGACAATGAAGTGAAAACAGGCATTATGTGACCTTTCATAAATACAGAGGGGAATATCTCAGCTGGAGTGAACACGTACCACATACCACATATCTGCTCATACACTGCATAGGCAGGGCCTTATATAGGACAGAAAAAATGGTGGTAAGTTGTTAGACAAAATAAAAACAATAATATGTCCCAACTGTTAAATGTTGTTCAGACCTAATCAAAACCTCCAAAAAGTGACATTAAAACATTTGTCATCAATGTTTTTTAAGATAGCTTCAGTGATAATTTTTAAATGCATCTTTTATTCCTATTCAATTCACTACACTTGATTTAGGGTTATAAAGCCATATTCCCAGTAACAGTCAAAAGGGTTAAATGAAACGCCAAAAAAGTTGCCTAAGCTCTAACTTAAAAAAAAAAGTTTCAAAACCTATGTGTAGACCACTACTTTCTTTAATAGTATCTAAAATAAACTAGTAAATGCAAAGCAACTGAAATTTTTATGAGTAGATCTTATTAACTGTAAAATATCATACTAAAGGAAAACTAGAAAACAAAGTCCTAAGAAATTCTGGTTTGCTTTTATTGTTCATTAACTAGATAAGATGAGGAATTTTGGCAGTCTTGCAACATAAAAGCAGAAGTTAAGACAATAATGTCCAGTACTAAAAGAATGTTTACAGAGCGTTACATTAACTACTGTGTTGTACAGAGAGCACATCAAAGACAGCAAATGCTTTTAAAGATGGCTGAATGTACACACTCTTTTATGTTGCACTTCGTCTATAAAGAAACATGCTTGGCTGTGGACCAGCAAATCAGCATGTCAGATTTTGTATGGTAATGGACAGAAAGTCCATGAAGCTATGACCCCTAAAAATAAAACATTTTTCAAGGGGCACACCTACTGCACACTAGATGTGGGGGACTTGGGTCTATATTACAATGTCGAACTCACAGGAGTTTGAACATTGTCATATAGAAACCAAATGTCCGAAATACGAAAATAGCGAAACCACAGCACACCGATTTTTTTCCCCAGGGAAAAAAATCAGTGGGCCAGTTTCAGGGCTTTGCTATTTCCTCCACTGTGGTGTGATCTCGGAGTTGTTATATTTAAGTGGAGGGGTGTGGGGGCCACAGCCCCCCATGTTGGGGAGGTGGGGGGTGAAGTCCCCACTTTAGTTTAAGTGTAAAAAGTGTGGGGTTTTTTTGTAATGGAACAGCGATTTTTTCCCCTGGGGAAAAAAAATCTCTGTTCTGTGTTTTCGTAATTATTGGGTTTCGAACTTCATGGTTCGATATTACAACATTCGAACTCCTGCAATGGGGAGGGTAAGTGAGGGCTAGTGTTCCTCATTTTGGAGATGGAAGGTTGAGAGCTATGCATGTATTTAACTCTCAATGCCATTTCATATAGGGACATACTTCTAAACACCGTGTAACACTATCCCACGACTTTATTCAGAAGCACATATTGTTCAATGTCCAGATAAACTACAAAACGAGAAATGTTACAATGAACACACGTGGGCATTGTAAAAGATACTTTTGCTAGAAGACATATGCGTTGCTCTTCTCCAACAATGTTTTAGAAAAACACATTTTAGGCAAATTACTTCAGCTAATTAAGTAATTTAAGAAAATACAATGATATGTTAGGGTTAGCTGTTAAAGCTGATGCCTCCTTGTTATGTTGGGATTTTGATAGCATGCATGCAGGACTTCTAAGTAAATAATCATCTGGTATGTTTAACATAAGCCTCCTCTATTTTGTGTATATTTCATTTAGAAGTATGCTTAGTTCGCAACTGTGATTCTGAATTTTCCGGCTTCAGCCTATGAATATTCATGCGGCCAAGCAACCAGAATCAGTAATTAGGTGGGAGGTTAAGAGACGTGGCTGTGATGCTATGTGTCAGGCAGGGTTTGGGCAGGGCTTGCTACTGCACATCTGGTGGGTTTCCAAATGTAAATATAACCCAACATTTAATCACATACCTTATGTTCACAAGTATGTTTTTTTTTTTTTTTTTAAATGTTTATACATTTGCCAACAGGGAAGCACACTACATACAAGTATCCCTTTTCAAGCACAAACTGGAAGCACACTGTGTGATCGTGTGACTTGCTCAGAGTCACACAGTAGCCAAATGGATGGAAGTGGAAGGAATCAGACTCTGCACCTTTCATATTAGAAAGCAATTTGTTAACAACTTGGAGCCTTAATTTTCGGCATTTACTGCCTTCCAATTTACAAGCACACAAACATACCCCATTTGCATGTCTGCTGTGTGTTTTGTTCAACATTTAAATGTTTTCCCACGCACATAGTGGTACATAGATTCATCTCTGCATCATGACACTCAGACAATCTGCAGAGACTGAATGATAAAGCCATAACAAAGCCCAGTAATGGAGGGCTCAGTAATGAAAGCACATCGGAGAAACAGGCTTTGTGTAATATGTGAATAAAGTTTCTACACAAATTGTACAAAGTACTACACTACTAATTATAGATTACTGTTTATTATTTCCCTTTCAGGACATTATAAAGGAAAATGGGCTTATATTTAATGCTTAACATTTTAATTTTGTTATACACAATGTAAGGGGAATCATATTTGAAAGCATAAACACTGTGACTAATGAATGACAGCGCATTGGATCTGGTAGTGGTGGCTGTGTGACAGTAGTTTTAAACTGACTCCTGGTTCTTAGTACAAACGTAATACAGTAATACTATAGTAATGGCCTGCAAGGATTCTTTTTGCAGAATACCTTTAATGAAACAGTTGCCTTTGCAAATGCTGATGGCCTTCACAATAATAAAAAATAAAGGACTCACAAAGTTGTAGCAAGAATGAATGGGTTACAGTGTTTGCTTACACATACTTGATTAAAGAAACAGTTTTGCAAGCAAGTAGGAATCACTAAAATATGGCAAGGTACAGTGCATCACTAAACACAACAAATCTACA
>NC_056743.1:578106133-578331133 GCF_019279795.1 Protopterus annectens
TTATTTCCACTCTGCATTTTAACATCCCAATTAAATCATACCTGTCAACAAAACGATCCTGATCCTGCACCATCACCATTACTAAGTCCGTTCCTTATGTACCCAAACCAAGTAAGTATAAAATCTTCATACTTTATATGTCTCAAGTGAATAGCTGTTTTCATAAAGCATGCATATGCCTCATGTGGTGTCCATGTACTACAAATTTCAATGTCACTTTATACATAAACTGTAAAATAACGTTGAATGTTCTTTAGATCTGTGTGACTTTGGCATACTATAAATATTGTACAGCATGCTTAATATGGTGAAAAACTGTTAAACACTACATATATATATATATATATATATATATATATATATATATATACACACACATACATATATATATATGCACAGACTTTTATAGAATGCCCAGATTTTGTCGTTATATTTTTGGTCCATTTTTCATAAAATTTTGATTTTCTGGCAAATTAGTAGAAAATGATTAAAGATTGAAGTTAGAAAATAATTACAGACATTTGATTTTAAGACTACATATCCTTCAGAAAATTCATGCTAATGAAAAAACTGTTTTTCTATCAACTTTCTAAGTTTGTAAGAGCAATATTTAAAAACTGTCCCTATTTCTGGGCCTTTGTCCCAATTTTATTTATGGCTTTGTACAGATTTCTTGCCCTAAGAGGTTGAGAGGTATGCTCAGTGTTATCTATTGTATTTTACTGTTATGTCATGCTAATTGACTGTGAATAAGTTTGTAAGATTTACTGTTATGTACTACCATAGACTTTAACTTCCTTGCTCAATAATAAAAGACAAAGTCAAAAATAATGTGAGGACTATGGCCCCAAATCAGGGAAAATCATTAAATGTTACCTTTATTTACATAAAATGATAGCAGAACAACTGGTTTTGCATTAACGTGCATTTTCTGAACAATAAGAAGAATGAAATTTCACTATCTACTATTACTGAATGACTGGCTGTAATCTTCAGTGATTTACCAGAAAATTAAAAGTTTACAAGGAACAGAGTAAGTGCATGGGGCAAAATCAGGGATGTTTTTTAAGATCAGGGGCATTTGAGAGAATACTGCATGTATATGCATTAGTAAGTCTAACGAACCTAAAATAGAAAAAATAAAAGATTGTTCAGTAATTGGAATCAGTAAATATCAAACAGTAGGTCCCATTAAAACTAGGCAGCACTGTGTCACTGTAGAGATGTATGTGAGGAATATCAAGCAATTGAGTATTAGAAAAGCTATGCTACTTCTCCAGTTCTTTACCTGCAAGCCCTAATCAGAGTGTAGAAAAGTCAGGAGCATTTTTAAATTCTACAAGCAGATGCTTCTATGTTTAGCTTTCCATAGAGATAAAAATAATCCTTGGAGTAACTGGAATGAGATCATTACAATATTACAGTCTAAGTAAACCAGTTAGACTGAGAGGTGAAAGAATGGAAAGGTCCATGTGCCAAGGAAGGGCAAAAGCATACAAAAAATTACTTATCAATTAAATGGAAAGTTCCACGTGCAAAGGAAGGGCAGTAGCATGAAAAAGTACTTATCAATTAAATGGAAAGTTCCACGTGCAAAGGAAGGGCAGTAGCATAAAAAAAAGTTATAAATTAAATGGAGAGGTCCACGTGCCAAAGAAGGACAGTAGCATAGAAATAAGTACTTATTGATTAAATGGAAAAGTCCATGTGCCAAAGATAGGCAGTAGCGCAGATAAAAGTACTTAACGATTAAGCAGATGATACAAGAGTTTTATCTATCTTTTAATCAGTAGACAGCAAATCTTGTTGAGATTTATTTAGTGGTGCACTTTCCTAAGAGATAGGCATATTTGTGCTTTTTTCAATGAAATTTGTGTGTAACTATAAAGTTTGTAGCTGAGGTTTTTGTCATTGCACGGTATCTACCTGTGGGATAAGAACACCCTTTTCCAATAGCCATTTAAGCTCTATACCAAGGTCAGTGGCTAATCTTTGTGACTAGCCCTAAGATGAGTGTTACGTTTTTCTGTATTCTCTAAACAAAGTTTCATTTTGTTCACATTGAGCTTTCTTCAAGATGTAGACACAACATATTATCTATGGTATAGCTAATTTGAGACAATTCAGGACTTTGTTGCATAGAAGTTAAGTATTGGATGTTGAAGTTGAGTGCTGAATGTTTAATAGGCAATGTCTTGACTTAGAATGTTTTACTGGACTGCAATTTCTGTATCAAAATGTAAAGATATTGTACAGGTATTATGATGATTACTTTAAACATTTTTTAAACTTCTGTGCATATTACCAAAGTGGGCATCCACTGAAAAAGAGATTTAGCTTTTCTGAATGTCAGCTACAAGTATATCATGTGCAGTACAAATGGGTAGTCTCTTGAGAGTGGGCCTGAAACTCATAAATAGGAAAAAAATGAGAAATGTGAATGGTGTTAAGGAGGTCAAGTGATTTTCCGCACTAAAAGTGTGTTTGAAGTTGGTTTTTTTTTGGTTTCTGTATTATCTGGATTTGTGTTTATTACATGTTTGAGTTTAGCTTGATTTTTGTTCAGTAAATGTACTGAAACAGTTAAAAGACAGGCAGCGGACATGGAAAAATCCAATGCAGAGTAGTCATCAATCAGACAAGGGCTAAGTCAAGGGTTTGATTAGAATAAGACGGTCACTGTAAAACGGTAGTAGTAAAAATGATGCTTGATGATGATGATGATGATTTTGGTAACAATAATAATAAGCAAATGGTGTATGCAGAAGGAGAGGAAACAGGGAGCAGCTGGGCAGAATGGGTGACTAACCATGAATTTTCTGTAGAAAATGATATTCCAATTAATTTTGCTTGCTTGTTTATGCCCCAGGTTTGTTTTGTTTGCCGTGAGTCAGCACTGGTGCCCTGCCCTACCTTATGCTGTCTACCCAAAGCTGCTCTTATGTTTCATTAGCCTCAGCTGCTGCGTAATAACCAGGTCAGCAGGAAGGAGAGGTAATGCATTCAGGGATATGCTGGTATTATACTCTCACTCACAGACATTTTGTAAGGGAACAAAATGAGCAGTAACAGCAGAGTACTGTTTATACCTTACATACTTACAGGCATGCATACACATGTACATTTATGTGCACACACTCTCATGTGCAAACACAAACACCCACATGCACACTCACACATACACAAACCACACAAACAGACTTACACACATGCAAAACACACACACACAAACATGTACACACACACACACACACACACACACACACACACACACACACACACACACACACACACACACACACGCACACACGCAAACACACACACGCAAACACACACACACACACATGCAAATACCCACACACAAACACATGCATATGTAGTGCACACACACACACACACACACACACACACACACACACACACACACACACACACACACACACACACACACATATGCATGCATGCAGACACAGATTGCTGCTTCATTGAGGATGCCCCTCAAATTAACTGCATCCAGTTCTAAATATTGCTTTCTTCTAACAACTGTGGAGATCAACCCACAATAGTGATGAGATAGAACAACTTCAAATTATATTACTCAGGTTCCACATAAGTGCCACCTTAAATTCTAATGCACACCAAAGAGAAACACATCAATAGTGCAACAGCATGGCGATCTAATAGTACTTGTCAGCATTCCATTGAAATTGTTTCCACAGATAGTTTGGAGCATCTGTTGACTCATCCATATTAACAAAACTGAGCCCAGCAAGCTTGGTGATTTATTAAACTACAAAAAATAGCATTTCCTTGTAGTCCTAGCAAGGCAGCAGGATTAGCATGGGGGTATTTTGTGCTACTGATTCTGCATTGTCAAAACTGGAGTTGCTAAATATTTTTGCAGTGAAACTGCTACTCAACAATACTGAAAGTAGATAAACTAGTTTTACAAAAGGATTGCTATGTTTTTCCCCCTTGTACTACAGAAAATAAGAATTGGCCCTAGGTGTGTGTGTGTGTGCCTTCTGTGGAAGGTTGGGCACCGGGCTGGCAACTCGACACTGTAAAACTCAACTGCCAATCATGAGCAGACAGGTGATCCGCTGTGGCGACCCCTAACCGGGAAATGCCGAAAGAAGAAGAAGACTACAGAAAATAAGAGAGTTTACACGAAATGAAGTCTTGGTATATTGAGGCTTCTACTAAGGAATTATGCTCTTTTCTCCCAAACTGCAGTGACCTTGGAGTTCATTTTATTCAGCAGAGGGTGCAGCAAACAGAAGTGAGAAGCCGTGTCTTACCATGCCAAATTGTTTAACTTTACTTATTGGTAAGCTTTTGCTAAAGTCATTTCCCTGAGTAGTAACTTCGGTACAGTAATGTTCTCTAATGTGACTGGAGTAGTTAAGAATTGTCAACGTGATATTGAGACATGAACTTGTAGTTGGTCAACTACTGGTATGAATTATTTCTCGTGACTGAATCCTTTTTGGTGACTCCATTATAGAATGGAATGGACAAACTAAAGTTTGCCAGGATAGTCTTCATATGAAAATGTTGCAATTCCTTTTATAAATCCAAACAAGGCAGAAGTTGCACAAACTTTATCTTGCATGGGAATCTATGTCTCTGGCCTTCCGTAAATTAATTTCTGTGCTATATATGAATGCATTTGCCTGCAGGGATTATAGCTGTCTGTCAGGTAGTATTCTTTTTCATTGCATTCTAAGAAGATATCACAGATGGATTTTATACAAGCAGTCTTTTTTATTATGAACAGTTATTAAATACATAATAATTTACACAGAGACTTTGAATTGAAGACAAATCCCTGTATACACTGCATAGATAGCACTATATCCCATCATCCTCTAAGAAGCAGGTCACAGAGCGCCTTCTGTAATTATAAATTAACATTTTTCCACAACACATAAATGTAAGTAAAGCCATGTCAGAAGCTTAGCAAGGCCTTTCAACAGACTGTTGCAAAAGCAACATGTGACCATCCAGACTTGTCGTCAACTTCACTTGTAAATTCAGCTGCATTTACATGCGAAGCGTGATCCAAATTTGAATAAGATTAAAGCAATGTGCTAAAACAAATTATAAAACAACACAAAATGTAAACATTCACAATAATGTAGACTGCTACTGTTGCTGCTGCTGAACTGTAAGACAAATAGGTCAGAAAGGTGGTCTTTTCAGGACCCCAAGCAAGCCACAGTGGAACATTCCCAAAACCACCACAGTAGTAACTTCCAAAGAAGTGGACCTTTGTAAGCAGAGGTACATGCATCACATGTTTCCAGCACCTTCAGAACCACTAACTGCACCACAGTAACAGCATGTGATACATAGACAGTATGAGGCAATTAACCCTTTCACATTCCCAGTCATGTTCTAAGGTATTAGGACACCCCCACCTCCTCATCCCACTATCCTTCCACAATCACTGTGAACAAATTCAGTGATCCGCTACCTCCTTGTTGTCATTTTCAGTGATGAAAAAAGAATATGCTCACATCACAACCCACATTAGCCGTGTTAATACCAACAGTGAATGAAATAATAACATACATTTCCAAATTTTCCACATTACTGTCACCTCATCAATGAAGTAGTAATGAAGATTCACACTTCTCACAGCCCTGTCATGCAAAATAAAACATAGTCCTACCTACTCTGCTCCATATCATATCCACAATCATTGCAAAATTCAGAATACTCCTGCCTCCCTCCTGTAAAGAATGCTCTTCTTCCTACTCTCACTTGTCATGTGCTGTTGTCCCACCTCCCACAATTTCATTAGCCAGTTGTTGAAATAATAAAGAATACCAACAATCCCACCCCCCCTCCCCCCGTTATGTCATGCCATGCCCTCATTCATTATAAAATACAGACCATCACCCTGTGCACTTCTTTCCCTTTTGTCAAGTCCTTGGCAGCATTAGTCTTCTATTATTAAGATTTCTACACAGTACCTTCAGCAACATGCAACTGTACAATATAAACCAGGGTGGAAAATACCGATTCATGAAAACAAATGTATTTTCTACAAGTTGTTATACTTCTTACATAGTGAGCATTTTAAAGAAACAACTAAATTGAAGCCTTGATTCCAATCAGTGTTATGACAACAAAAACTATTAAAGTTTAGGTTTACCAAGAATAATTTAATTTTGTTTTCACATGCATCCTATTTGTTATACACTAAGTGAAGGTAAGAAAGGGACCTCCACCCCCATTACTGTTTCATTAGAATACAGTTTGCTAACAATGCCTCCATGTAACCAGAAGCAGAATGTATCAAACCACTAAGAACAATCAAAAAATAGAATTTAAATGACAGTAAAACACTTTTGTCAGATTAATAATACAGACTTCATCAGAATGAACTTTAACATGCCATCCCATCTATTTAAATAATTGCACCAATTGCTTAATTCTTAACCCATTAATGCATTTAAAAATGTACTACAATAAAAATAAGACTAAGGCAATGCATTATCATTAAAACTTCTGGAAAAAAGATAAATATTGTAATTTATTATGGTGAGAAACAAAAAATATATAAAAATACAGTAATAAATGTACAAGTCACTTATAGGTTCATAGGTGTGTACTAGGCTAATGGCCCTAGGACCTTTACAAGCCTAGCCCATAAGATTACCCTGGCATCATACCACCCAACCTTTGTTCCCAATGCCTCTGTTGAATAAAGCCATTGGAATGATCCCTGGGGTGAATTTTCAATTTCCCATCCACTCATCAAGATTGCTCTTGAAGAGGGCCGGTGAAGTGCTCTGCTTGACATGTATAGGAAGTCTATTCCATAGCATGAGTAATCTCTGGGTTATGAACCTGTCCCTCCAGCATGTTCTGTTGATTGTGGTAATGAGGTTGAGGTCTCTGGAGCATGTGGTGCAGAGGGATTGAGATTTCTTTACATTTAGCATTTCTAACAGAGCTGGGTCAGACATGGCTTTGTAAGTCAAGCAGAGATTGCCTCTAAATAGGCGATATGAGACAGAGAATAGTTGGAGTTTTTTTACTCTGTCCATATAGGATAAATGTTTAAGGCCCAGGATCCTCTTTGTGAGGTACTTTTGTGGCCTCAACATTTGTTGCAGGTGTTTAGTGAGGTACATGCTAAATGGGCCATTGTACTCAATGATTCGCCTAATGACAGAAGAGTAGAGGGAAAAAATGACCTCTTTCTTACTGGATGCAAAACCCTTAGTAATGAGATGTGCCATATAGAAGGACTTTTTGACCACAGTCGCAATGTGGTGGTCAAAAGAGAGGTTGCCGTCAACCTGTCTTCCCAGATCTCTTATAAGACCTTCTGTGTTCAGTGGACTACCATCGATGTGCTAATTTATGGGAACCGGGTTTTTCCCAAAGGGAATGACGACACATTTTTTGGCATTGAGCTTAAGGCCATGGTTCTGATACCAGTCGTTGGTCTCAGTGAGTTCTTTCTGTAGGTTGTCAACATCACTTGGGGAGTTAATAATAGCTCCCAACTTGCAATCCTCTGTGAACTTTGTCAGCCAGAGTCCCTTCATGTTGGCCTGGACTTCAGAGAAGTAGATACCAAACAGGAGAGGACCCAGGACTGAACCCTGTGAGACACCACTCATGACTGGTCAGCAGTCTGACTTGGAGTCAGCGACTTTCACACTGTGGGTTCTACCTGTGAGCCAGTTTGCAACCCACTTAATAATATAGGGGTTGATGCCTAGCTTAGTGAGTTTTTCTATGATTCCCGAGTGGGGAATGGTATCAAAGACCTTGGCCAGATCAAGGTAGGCTGTATGAACCACCTTGCCTTCATCCACAGCTCTGGTGACTGATTCAAAGTAGACCAAGTTGAGCAGGCATGATCTACCCTACACAAAACCAAACTGTGTGAGATCCAGAGTTTGGAAATTCCCTATATCCTTGTTTATTAGGTCCATGATGATGATGCGTTCCATAGTTTTGCATATCAGACTCATCAGGCTAATGGGGCGATAGTTCCCAGGGTCTGTAGTCACTTCTCCTTTGTGGAGAGGAATGACTGTAGTGGTGCGCCATTTGGTAGGGACAAAGCCTGAGGTAAGGCTGTGATTGAACAGGGCACACAGGTGAGGTGCCAGTTCACTCTGTAGTTCATGTAGAACACAGGCAGGGATATTGTCAGGTCCCATAAAAGCTGTATTCTTGGCCTTGGACAATGCTGTTTTAACCTGTGCAGCAGTAAGGTTGGGTGCCTGGCAATCTACTGGTATTGTGACTGGTCCCTTGGGGGGGTAAAGTTAGCACTGAATCTGTCAGCCAGTATATTGACAATATCTGTTGGCTCGGTAGAGGAGGTACCATAGTGCAATAGCTCAGAGCAAATTTGGGTATTGCCATGAAGATTCTTTACATTACTATAGAAGGCCTTGTGGTTTTCTTTACTATCTGCTGCAATTCTGTTTTCATAGCTAGCTTTAGAGGATTTGATGAGGGATCTCAACTTTTTGTTGAGGCTGATAAGGGAGTTTTTCCAGTCTTGGGACATTACCTTATTCCGCATCAGTTTCCTCCTTCTGTTGTAGAGTTTGTTAGGCAGGGGACTACCAGATTGGTTTCCTTTTTTTGGAGGTGAGCGTCTTGGTTCTGTTGGGTATGGTGAGATCCATGCATTTGTGTACGTGTTCATACAGTGCATTGGTGTATGATTCTGCAGTCATGCAACTGATCTCCATTTGCATGGATGCCGTGTAATTAGCCACCTCTGTTTTTAGGAGCCCAAAGTTAGGTTTGGGGAAGTTTTTCATGGTGGTTACCTTTGCGGGTGGGGGGGGGGGGATGTGGATTTCCAAGGTGATTAGTTTGTGGTGGGTTCTAACCAGGGAGGAGTTGACTACTGGTGTAGAGCAACTGTCACCCTTGTTAGTAATAAACAGGTCAAATATGTTGCTATCTCTAGTGGGGATCAAAATGAGCTGGTCCAGGGTAATGGAATTAATGAATTCCAGGAAATGTTGGGCAAGTGTATTGGTACATGAGTAGTTTTCCCAGTTAATGGAGAGATAGTTGAAGTCACCCAGTATGAGAGTGTTAGGTTGGACCCTAATATTCTCCAGGGTGCTTAGGAACATGGAGTGTGAGTCTTGGGACATAGTTGGGGGACCTATAGCAGGCTACAACCTGAATCGCTGTCTTACCCAATGTTAGCTGCACCTGAAGTATCTCAGATGAGTTATGTTGGGCTACTAGTTTGGAGGTATGCATCCTTTATGAATATAGAAACACCACCACCTTTGGAGCTTTGGTCCAAGTTCTGGAGCCGAAAGGTGTGGAATGAGTTATAGCCTGGTAGTGTAGGGGTCTCTGTTATGACACAAATGTCAATGTTCTCCATTTTAAGAAGTGCTTCGTGCAAGTGCATTTTGAGATTTAGACTTCTAGTGTTGAGCAGCACAACCCTCGGATTGCATTTGTTTGCAGCTGTTATGTTGGTAATTTGGTCTTTGGGACACCACCTAAAAAATGCACTATAGTGGTGGCAAGAGCCTTGGCCAGTATCCAGAATGCCAGGGTGACAGATGCAGGCCATCTCTGGCAAAGCATAAAGGCCTGTCAATCATGTCGTCCCATGCAGACAGATACTGGATCCCCTTAGAATGACACCAGAAACTTAGCCAATTGTTGAAATCAATCATTTTCTGCTTGTACTGTGGTATCATTCTGAGTGATGGTAGGATGCTGCTCAGGGCTAGGGTCATACCTGCCTGGGCTACATAATCCGAGAGCTCCTCCATGTCTCTTTTCATGTAGTCCAGGGAGGTATGTCTTAGGTCATTCACACCCATATGTACAGTGACAGAGTCCTATTTGTACCTGTTGTCAAGAGACCTGAGTATGTGCATTATGTGGTGCATCCTGGTGCCTGACAGGCAGCTGACTGATACCTTCTCCTTATTCAACCTAGTGAGTGGGACATCAGTGTGCCTCACTATTGAGTCACCCTATGACTACTGTGTTGGGCATGCTGTTTTGCCTTAGGGACTTTGGTTGAGTGGCATGCTGTTTAGGAGAGTTATGTGTCTCATGATTAGTGCTGTGTTGTGGTGGTTGAGTGCATTTCTGCCTTGGAGGTCTCTGTTGTTTGGGTATATTTTTATTAACATCCTCCATGAAGATGGGCATGTGGTTTGTGTTTTTATGAGAAGGTAGTGCTGGTGTGTGTTCTGGAGGGGCTATGTGTTCCATATGGTGTGTTGCAAGTGTTGACCTTCTCCTCTTGACCAATTATTCCGGTCTTGGCTGGAGAGTGCATGGCTTCCAATTTGGATATATAAGTGCATCTCTCACAAGTCTAAGTATTGGGAGGTAAGAGGAGAGGGTTGTCAGTGTACATGAGGCAGATGCTACAATGCCTCAGGATGCCCAAGTTCATCAGGTTAATAGGAGAATGCACAGGGAACTGACCTTTAGACATGCCTGGAGGAGTGGGCATTAATAATAAGTACTGGTGCTGTTTCTTTGTAGAACGTTTAGCGCTGGTAGTACTTTTGTGTGCTGCAATAATTGCTACAAGATGTCTGGTAGAGTGCTAGACTAATAAGCTAGTAAATGTGCAGGAAATGTGAGAACTAGTAGATTTAAGGGAAAAATTGAAGAGCAGCCTTTGGCACCGCTCAGAAGTTTACAAACAGTCCTGGATACAGCAAATCTGTATCTGGACTAGACTAGTTACAGGAAAGGTAGGAAACTAGTGCAAATGTGGGCTTTTAAACCAGAAAGTTGAAAGAGATAGAAAAAGTGCCAAAGTGGCCAATAAACTACAACTGCTGGGCCAGAAACCACTCCTCTTGTGGTAGATAGGCTACCTAGTGCTTACCACTCCCACTGATAAGCTAGAAGGCTTCCCTCCAACACAGAAAGGCTTGGTGGGCTCAAAAGCTTACATACAGTCCTGGATACAACAAATCTTTATCTGGACTAGTCTAGTTACAGGAAAGGTGGGAAAAGCACAAATGCGGGCTTTTAAACTAGAAAGTTGAAAGATATGGAAAAACTGACCAAAAAGCCAATATACTACACTTTCTGGGCCAGAAATCACTCCTCTTGTGGTAGACAGGCTACCTAGTACTTACCACTCCCACTGATAAGCTAGAAGGCTTTCCTCCAACCCCCTTGGGGGGCTCAGAAGCTTACAAACAGTCATGGACACAGCAAATCTGTATTTGGACTAGATTAGTTACAGGGAGGGCAGGAAACAAGCTTAGATTTTTTTTTCATCAGTAAAGTGGAAAGGGAGAAAGGAGGGGCAGAAGATAATTCAAGGTTAAGAAACTAAGTGGGTTGGCCTTCTTAAATGGTCTCTGCATTAGGTAGAATGAGCTAATGACACTAGACTGGGAAAAGTGTTCCAAATCAAATTTAAAGTAGGGGCGGGCAACTGCAAAGCATGTGCTCAAACACACAGCCTCTGCAAACAATCAGTTATATGACACACTCCTTGGCAGGAAATCAGAACAAACAAACACAAACAGATGTTTAATAGAAAATTTCCATTTAATACCTTGCACACAGTAAAACTAGCTAGAAATTATTTACAGACAGTGTGACAGTAAAAACCTTATTTATCAGTCCCTGTGAGTCAGACAATTTTAATACAAGCGTGTAGATTAGTTTATAGCTATAAAATATAGTAAAAAGTATGCAGCAGACAATAAAAGTGCTATAAATAACTAGTAAAAATAAGCAAAAAAAGGATATTTGTATATCACAGATCAGAGTTTTGCTCAGTTGCCTTCCTCCCATTAGCTCTGTGTGAAATGGCAGAAACACTCACAAGGTAACTTCTTAAGTAACAGAAAGATGAAACCTGAAACAACTTTAATAAAAAGCTCAAAAGAACCAATGAGGTGCTTACTGCAAGCTGTAGTCCAGGTATCCCCAATCACCCGATGACCATAAACACTTCACTCTCACTGAAAATGCAAAATGTTTTTTGCTAAACTGAGATGGCCTGGAACATGTGCTCAGACACACAGCCAAGTCATAACTTAGTGCCCTGTGTTTTAAAAACACTACAAGCAGATACAAACATTTAAGCCAAAGTTAGCCCCTGCATTCAACCTGAATTGCCATAACAGGGCTAACTTGTTCATTTATTACTGTAGTTTTATGTTTGTTGTTTCAAGTGATAGTGCAAAATATCTAACTATATGAAATGACATGTTAAAGTTAGTTCTGATGAAGTCTGTATTGTTTAATCAAATGAAAGTGCTCAACTATTGATTAAAATGCGTCTTTCTTACCATTCTTTGTGGCGTGGTGTGTTTAGTTTCTGGTTTTGGACTTAACAAAATGCCTGTCTTTGCAGACACTGTGGTTTGTAGACAATACCTTTTCATAGTCACTATTTATTTTCAACAAGGTATAATCATGTGCTATAAATATGCAGCATATCTGCTTTTTCTCTTTAGATTTCAAAAGCAAGCTTGCTAATTTTAACCCTCAAAATAGTGGTTATGTTTGTGGGTTCAGCACAAATCAGTTTGCCTACCTTTTGACAAGGACATTCTAAGACTTTTTTCCTCTTAAATATCTGTTTATTTAGCAGAACAATAGCTACTCAGTGTACCTAATGAAGCATTGAATTTGAGGAACTGCATTTCCTTATCTGTTGTGAAATACTTCAAAAAATATTTCTTGAATAAGGAAATACTACAACCTGTGTTCTATTTTATGTTACTAATTGGAAAGTATACCAAGAAAAGTCATACTTGTTTTTTAAGCATGGTTAATTCAGCAAGAATAATCATTCACCCATGATTCCTGTGGATCGACTGCATGGATATTTGTTATTTTATTCTTTTGTGAATTGTTTTATCTTCATGATCATACTTTGGCAAGGTGATAATTATGTAGCAAGGGTAGGGCTAAGGGGGCAATTGCCCAGGTGCAAAGTGTTTGGGAGAGTGTGACTGACAACTCCTCAATTTCTTTCTGCATTAAAATGCCGGTACAGAAAGGCACTTGAATTCAGCTTTGATTTTTTTTTGTTTGTTTTGCACTTGAAGAGTTGAGGACTGTGGACTGATTGCCATCCTGTAGGCAGACAATCGCAGAATAATCTAAGTTGAAGACTTTTTTTTTCTCTGTTTTCTTGAGAACTGGGGGTGGCATGGATTTGTTGGGGCTTAACTGGTATCCTACATTAATCAGTCAGTTACCTTTGTACAGTAATTCAAAGGTTTGTTTTTTTTTTTTTTCTTCACACTTAGTAAAAGTATTTGAAAATTAAGCACAAATGATTTGGTAAATTTGTATGTTTTAGTAAAGCATTTCCATTATTTCATAGAAAAGTTTTTAAAATTATCCTAGTAAAAGTCTGAGACAGGTACATAAATGTTATTTGCAAATAAATATTGTTGTGATTAGTATTTACAAATTTATGCAAAGTATGCATGGATATATCCCAGAGGCATAACTGGCAACTGTCCAGAATTTCATACAATTTGTTACTTTTTGCCTCACACTTTTGGTCATTCCCTTGTAAAATTTGTGTTATTTTTTACTATAATTGAGGTTTAGTGTCACTAAATAATGACAGACATTGAGTTTCACGCAAAATAGGGTCATTTGAAGCTTTATATGCAACCTGTACAACACTGAGAAGAGAGACAATACTTTGAGACTGTATGCATAGTTTTATGATTTAGGCCCTTTTTTAATGAGAAAGTTTTGTGGTCATTCCAGTTGTGATGAATACTTGGACAGGTATATACAGAAACAGGCCTTATACTTGGTGATCAACCCAATGAGTGCCAGGTACAGAAGAATTATTACATCCCTGAATCTGGACACAATACCATTAGCTTTAATCTGTGCAATAAGAAAGGACTTCATAGGTTGGTACTAGGCTATTGGCCCTAGGGCCTATACAAGCCTAGCCATAACAATTCCATGGCTATTTCTTCCCAGAATATTTACTTCCCTGGTCCCTTGTCTATCAGGGTGACTGATGTGATCCCCGGGGAGAATTTCCTATCTCCTATCCAATCGTCAAGGTTCCTTTTGAAGAGAGCCCAAGAGGCGCTCAGCTTGACATGTATGGGCAGTCTATTCCACAGTATGGGGAGTCTCTGGGTCAGGAACCTATCCCTCCAGCATGTTTTGTTCAGTGTGATGACCAGGTTTAGATCCCTGGAGCATGTGGCTCTGAGGGATTGGGATTTCTTTAAGTGTAGCATGTCCAACAGCACGGGGTTTGACATGGCCTTGTATGTTAAGCAGAGATCGGCTCTGAGTAGGCGATATGTGACAGAGTATAGCTGGAGTTTTTTTAGATGGTCAGCATAGGACATCTGCTTTAGGGCTGTGGTTCTTTTAGTGAGGTATTTCTGTGGCCTTTCCAGTTGTTGGTTATCAATGGTGAGACCACTGTCCATCTGTGTCCCTAAGTCCCTTGTTACACTTTCGGTGTTTAGTGTTCTGCCACTTATGTGGTAATTCACTTCCTTACAACAGTGGATATGTGAAGATCAAAGGACATTTCATTTCTTTGTTTTGACACAGGTTGCAAGATCCTTAACTATGGGGTCAATTTTACAGGGAGGTGTTGTCAGTATCAATTACAGGGGGATCATGCTTGCCAAAGGATATGATTATACATTTCTTGGTATTTAGTTTTAATCCATGATTTTGACACCAGCTATTTGCTTTTGACTCTCCCTCTTGGTGGATCTTGGTATCCTCTGAGGGGTTTACAGTGGTGCCAAGTTTTGCAGTCATTTGCTAACTTGGTGAGCCACAAACCCTTAACAGTAGGTTTGATATCTGAGAAGTAAATGCCAAAGAGGAGTGGTTCAAGCACTAAACTCTGGGGAACACTGTGAGTGACAGATCTTTTGGAGATGGAAGAACCACTCATCCTAAACTGCTGGATTCTATTTGTGAGACAATTTGCTATTCAATGAGTTACCTAGAGATAGAAATTTAGCTAAGAAAGTTTATCTCCAACATCTCAGTGTGGGACAGAGTTGAATACATTTGTATGGTCTAGATAAGTGTTGCATAATGTTTTGTCCTCATCCATTGCTTCAATAATTTTTCAAAGAAGATAGCCAGGTTAAGTAGGCAGGACCTGCCTTTGATGAATCTGAACTCAGATGGGACAACAGTCTGTAGGTCACTTATATCTTTACTCATTATTTCCATGATGATCCTTTCATAGCCTTACTAATGAGGCTGGTCAGGCATATGGATTTATAATTACCTGGGTCTGCTGAAGCCCACCTTTGTGTAGAGAATGATTATTGCTGTCCTTCATTCAAATGTAAAAAAAATGGTTTTGAAGCTGATATTGAATATCTTTTATAGGAGTAAGATATTCCACTTTTGTTTTGATATTCTTTCCTTTGCAAAATGTACTATGTATGAATGTCTTTGTCTGTATACAGCTTTAAATACTGTTGTGGCTGCAGTTGCATACTGGATAGTACAACTTTCTTTACTGCATAAACATTAACAATATATTACATTCTTTTCTTTCCTCAAGTCCAAGCTTCTATTTTAAGCATTTCAATAGCCTCTGTTTTTTCATCTTTTTCTTGTAGCACTTGACAGTCTAATGTTTCTTTATCTAAATATTGTTTTGATCTGACTTGTTGAATTAAACACCTTGATTTTTTATTTGTAGCTTTTATTTGCACTTATTGTATCCTCATTTTTATCATCAGAAATTGTCCAATTCTTGACAGATGTACTACATTTTTGTGGGGTGTCATATAATATTGATTTGGTCTCACTTACATTGAGGATGAGATTGTGTTGGTTAAATCAAATATTGAGCTATGAATAGTCTTTCTTCAATTGATTTTTAATAAGGTTGGGAAGAGTCAGATTGGTAGATAACTATATCATCAGCATGAAGAGTGATGGGTAGTAGGTAGACATCATATGGCAGTTTATTCATAAATAGCAAGAATAATATAGAGGACAACAATAAACCATGGGACCTCTTTGGAAGTGGGTGCTGTTACTAAGAATCTAGCTAAAAGATGCATTTTTAAATTTCTACTGTTGAGAAAATCTTTGAATCATTTTGGAGGCTTGTGGGCTTATGTTGACTGTAAGAAGTGAGCTTATCGGGATTGTGTGATCAACTGTGTCAAATTCTTAAGTTAGGTCAATAAAGATGGCCCCCGTTGGAAGTTCTCAACCTCTATTTTGCTGAGTATCTTCAGAAGGACTATAGGGTAGTCATTGTGTTTATTCCTGTCCAGAAACCATGTTGGTGTTGCAAAAGGATTTTGTACTGTTGTGGGTTATGGAATATTTAGTTGCAAATTACAGTTTCAAGTACTGAGTGGGGAGAGCAGAGATACACCTAAAGTCATTGGCTGTACCAAGTTGTGGGACTTGATGTAACATTAGTTGGTTTCTATTAACAGAGCATGATATTATTAATATAAATTGCAGGGGTGTTTCAGAGTCTTCAGAATGTGATCTTAACAGAGGAATATGAACCAAGTGTAGGGATCCTGGTGGAGGATACCACCTGGTCCCTCTAATTTAAGATTTCCCTTCCTGACATGGTGGGATGGGGGCCAGCAAGAGTAAGAGAAGCAAGACAAAAAACACAGGAGGTCTGAGGTCACAGTAGGGCTCACTACACTGTACATGCTGCTGTGCAAGAATAGAGTTCTGATTTCTATTGCCTCAGGCTGCTTCATATGACTATGTGAGGCAGACTGAATGAAAGTGAAAGAAGTGAACAAAAAGGGCCATGTATGGGATTAAAGGTTTGTTTTCAATTCTTATTTCATTGCAGTATGTGTGTGTGTGTGTGTGTGTGTGTGTGTGTGTGTGTGTGTGTGTGTGTGTGTGTGTGTGTGTGTGTGTGTAATTTTTCTAATTAACATGGAAGAAAAACATAAATGTTCTTCTAGTCAATACAATACTAAAGCATTGTGGGACATCATTACTTGTTGGTGACCCATGTGGAGTTTAGTTTTTGTTTTTCATTGTACACATTATTTACATTACTCTGTTTTGTCTTGGTATGACTACAACTCACTGGAGCTACAGCCATTGTCCTCTCCAATTCCTCTACATTTTTGGAAGGATCTATCTAGTTTTCAAGAGCCAAGGACACATTTTTGATGTCTGCAGGCTGAGTGCGTGTTTATGGTGCCATTCTTGGGAGAAAACCATACTAATCAAGATATGGGACAATGGTTCCCAGTCTGCACAGGTTACAAGTGGAGGATGGCATTGTAGCAGAGGCACAAAAAATTCTCATGGATGCCTGAATGATGGACTCCTCTGGATGGGTCACTTCTGTACTGTACCAGGTATGCCCTTAGTGTTGGGCATGCATGGCCTGGATCTGACTGGCAAAGGTTTGATGACTGTCGGGTACAGGGTCACTGTGCAGATAGACAAAAGCAAAGAGAACTGTAAACAGAAAGCCTTCAACAAGCAAATCAATTAAAGAACACTATTACAAGAAACCAAATTAAAAAGGAAACAGACTCAAACTACACAAGGCATGGGAGGTACAGCAATTTCAGTGGAGACAAATCCACCAGAAGAATTTATTTAGCTCTAGATTAATCCACAAAAGCTTAAAATGGACACACTGATAAAACTAGGTGCAAAACAAGTCAGTGGATCCTGACATGTTCAAATACCACTGACGCATTTATGATAGGTAACTTGTATGCCTTAAAATGATAACCCTATTATAATTAAATCATTCACACCAATAGAGCTCAGGAAATTTGCACTGTAACTTCCAATGGGCAGAGCCTAAGTCTTTTGACAGAATAAAATTATGTTCTCACATTTCAAACAAATGTTCATATCTCTGGAATCATAGCAGTTCTGAAAGAAGTGTAAATGGCAAACTCTTCAGCACAAACTAGTTTTACAGTGGTGGTATTCTTTAGTTTCCAGCTCTTAAACATAATTTTATAAGTCACAGTAAACACAGTAACTATTACATTTGTAATATTTTATAAACAACTTACACTATCTCAGCACCCACTCAAGTTACACACATACTGTCAGAAACATTTTATTCATCTAGCTGAGAGCTTTCATATGAGGCTATGGAGTTATGTCCTTGTTACTTGGTTGTTGAGATATTTAGAAAAATGTGAAAATTATATCTATATAAATTAATATTGTAAAAATAACAGTTAATATATATTTGTCTGCACTAGGCAGAGGTCAAATATTAATGCAATTGTGTTTGCCATAGTGTAAGCTTTAAGATGAAATCTTTTAAAACCTTGTATATAGCATATTTTTAACCCAGCCACTGGGGATGCACAAGGTTCATAGGTTCATAGGTTCATACTAGGCTATCTGCCCTAGGGCATTTATAAGCCTAGCCCAAATGTGTGTGGCTCTCGCCACCCCTTGGAATGAGAATACTATGCCCATTTAGGGTTTAGTTTACTGTGCCTCTGTCTAGTAGTGACACAGAAGTGACCCCCGGGGTAAACTTACGATCTCCCATCCACTCGTCAAATTTCTCTTGAAGAGAGTCAGTGAGGGGCTCTGCCTAACATGGACTGGGATTCTGTTCCAGAGTGTAGGGAGCCTCTGGGTTATGAATCTGTCCCTCCAGCACGTCCTGTTTATTTCTGTGTTGAGGTTCAAATCTCTCGCTCTCGTGGCTCTGGTGGATTTGGATTTTCTGAGGTGGAGCATGTCCATTAATTCCGGATTGGACATGGCCTTGTACGTCAGACATAGATCGCCTCTGAGCAGGCGGTATGCGGCTGAATAGAGCTGGAGTTTCTTCAGCCGGGCAGCATATGACATATGTTTGAGACCCTTGATCCTCTTGGTGAGGTACTTTTGGGGTCTTTCTAACTGCTGCAGGTGTCGGGTAAGGTATATCCCAAATGGGGCATTGTACTCAATTATGGGCCTGATAAGGGAAGAGTACAGGGGCACAATGACCTCTCTTGATCTAGATGTGAATCCTTTCATGATAAGGTGGGTAATATAGAAGGTCTTCCTAACCACCTTGGCAACGTGAGTGTCAAATGAGAGGTTACTGTCAATTTGGGTCCCTAGGTCCCTGATTACTTCTTCTGTACTTAATGGATTACCACCTATGTGGTAATTTGTGGGTATTATGTTTTTCCCAAAGGGTATGACTATACATTTTTTGGCGTTCAGTTTAAGGCCATGGCTCTGGCACCAGTTATCTGTTTCTATGAGGCCTTTCTGAAGGATGCTTGTGTCCGCTGGAGTATCAGTTATGGCGCCCAGTTTGCAGTCATCTGCGAACTTTGTTAGCCACAATCCTCCTATGTTTGCTTGCACCTCGGAAAAATAAATGCCGAACAAGAGGTGTTCCAGGACCCAGCCCTGTGGGACACTGCTTGTGACTGGCTTAGAGTCTGACATGGCTCCAGCAATTCTGACCTTGTGGATTCTGTCCTTGAGCCAGTTTGCAACCCATCTTATGACATATGGGTTTACGTTTAAGCTGGTGAGCTTGTCTATGATGCCCGAGTGGGGGTATTGTGTCGAAGGCTTTTGCAAGATCAAGATAGGCTGTGTGAACTGCCTTACCCTCATCAATGGCCTTAGTGACTGTTTCAAAAAAGTCGACCAGGTTCAAAAGGCAGGATCTGCCCATGACAAAGCCGAATTGGGTAGGATCCAATGTCTGTATGTCGCCAATGTCTTTGTTTATGAGTTCCATAATGATCCTCTCCATAGCTTTGCAGACCAGGCTCGTCAAGCTTATGGGGCAGTAATTTCCAGGGTCCGTAGAAGCACCTCCTTTGTGGAGTGGGACCACTGTTGCTGTATGCCATTCTTTGGGTACGTATCCTGTAGTAAGGCTAAGATTAAACAGCAGCCTTATGTGTGGGTTTAGTTCCTCTTGGAGTTCATGTAGCACGCAACCCGGGATAACGTCTGGTCCCATTGATGACTGTGTTTTCAGCTTTGGAGAGGGCAGCTCTCACCTGGCCATCTGAGATGTCAGGGAGGCTACACTCTGCTGGGATAGATATTTCTCCTTTTGGGGGGGAGAAATTTGCACTGAACCTGTCTGCCAGTATATTGGCAATGTCTGTGGGTTCAGTGTATTTTTTGTCATTTTGGACTAACTCTGAGCATATTTGGAAGTTTCCACCCAGATTTCTAACATAACTAAAGAAGGCCTTGTGATTGTCTTTAGTGTCTTTTGTGATTTTTCTCTCGAAGTTGGCCTTCGATGATTTTATGAGTGATCGTAGTTTTTTGCTAGTACTGATCAGAGATGCCTTTCCTTTTGGGGATTTTGCTCTGTCATGTAGTAGCTTCTTCCTCCTGTTGTAAAGCTTGTTTATGGCTGGGGTCCACCAGACAGGATGCCTGCCTTTGGGGGAATGGGTCTTAGTTTTATTTGGGAGTGCATGATCCATGGATTCTTGAAGGTGTCCATAGAAAGCGTTTATAAAGGATTCAGCGGTGTGGGCTGTGGTTTTTACTGGCCCAGGGACCTTGAAGGATACCACTTCAGTCTTAAGAAGTGTGAAGTCAGCTTTTGAGAAATTCTTCACTGTGGTCTTTTATGCTGGGAGTGGGGGCGGGATGTGGATTTCCAGTGAGATTAATTTATGGTCTGATCTCACCAATGAGGGGTATACTTCCGGTGTGGAGCATTGTGTCCCCATGTTTGTGATGATCAGGTCTAGTATATTATCTCCTCTTGTGGGAGTGGTGACTAGTTGTTCCATCGCATTTGAGTTTATGAATTCTAGGAACCTTTGGGCTAGGGTGTTGGGGCTTGAGTAATGCTCCCAGTCTATGTTTGGGTAGTTGAAGTCCCCCAATATGATGGTATTTGGAGAGACATTCATACTCTCCAGTGTCTTCAAGAAGGCTGAGTGGGGTTCCTGAGTTTGAGAGGGTGGTCTGTAGCATGCTACAAACTGTAGGGCAGTTTTGCCTATGGTTAGTTGCACCTGGATGGTCTCCAATGCTTTGTGCATTGCCACTAACCTGGAGGTGTGGGTATCTTTGATGAATATGGATAATCCCACTCCTTTTGTGGTTCGGTCCAAGTTTTGAGGCCGAAAAGTATGATATGAGGTATAACCTGGTAGTGCTGGGGTGTTCTCAGGAGCCTTGAACCAGGTTTCATTCACTGCACAGACATCGATGTTCTCCATACTGGGGAGGGCTTCGAGAGCATGCATCTTGAGGTTTAGACTTCTGGCATTGAGCAGCATTACCCTTAGTTTTTTTCCACTTGTGTTTTCTAGGGAGGTGGGTTTGTCTTTTGAGCCTTGCCTAAAAAAGGCACTATGGGGGCGACAAGAGCCTTGGACAATATCCGGAATCCCAGGGGTGACAGGTGCAAGCCGTCCCTTGCAAAGCAGAGTGGCTTGTCAAGCATGTCATCCCAAGCAGACAGACATTGGATCCCCTTAGAATGACATCAGTAATTGAGCCAATTGTTAAAGCTGATCATTTTGTCTTTGTACTGTGGCATCATTCTTGGTGAGGGTAAGATGCTGCTCAGGGTCAGGGTCACACCAGCCTGGGCTACATAATCAGAGAGCTCCTCTATGTCTCTTTTCATGTAGTCCAGGGAGCTACATCTCAGGTCATTCAAACCGGCATGGACAATGACTGAGTCATATTTGTACTTGCTTTGGAGTGACCTGAGTGCTTGTGTTATGTGGCGGATTCTAGCGCCCGACAGGCAGCTTAATGTAACCTTTTCCTTGTTCAGTCTGGTGAGTGGGACGTCAGTGTGTCTGACTATGGAGTCACCTATTACAAGTGTATCAGGCATGTTGTTTGGCCTTAAGGGCTGTGACTGTTTGGCACACTGACTTTGTGAACTATGTGTTGCATGTGCTGTGTTTTGAGGTAGTGGTTGCTTGGATGTCTGCTTTGGAGGCCTCTGTTGCATTGGTAGATTTTTAATTAGAGCTTCTGAGTATGTTTTTGTGTGTTTATGTGTTTGGTTTGCAGTTGTGATAGGTCTATGTGAGACTGGGTTTGTGGTGAGTGTGGTTACCTTCTCCTCCTGACTGGTTCTGCCAGTACTGAGTCGAGAGAGCTCAACCTCCAGTTTGGCTATATAGTCACATCTCTCACATATATTTGTATTTGTTGGGAGGAGGAGAGGGTTGTCTGTGTACATGAGGCAGTTGTAACATTGTCTCAAGATTCTCAGATTCACCAGCTGAACTGGAGAGGACACCAGTAATTGACCCTTCGACATGCTAGAATAGTGTAAGGGATTGCTGTGTAAGTGAGTCAGAAAGGACCTGTAGGGTAATGGGTATTCAAGGGGATTGTAGGTGGATGTAGTGCTTTCTTTTTGTTTAAGAGTGCTTTACCTGTGTATAAATGCTTTAGGAGCAGGTGTTGGGATTTTACATAGAGAATAGACTGTTTAGATTGAAAGTAGAGCAGTTCTAAGGGAAAAACTGAAGAGCAGACAGTGCATTTCTTTGTGCCGGTGCCAAGCTTGCATAAATGGGGAGGGTTGCGTCAGGAAAGGCATCCGGTGTAAAAGTTCGCCAAAACATTTCATGCAGTCACCAAGAAAAATTTTTAAACCGGATCGGTCGAGGCCCAGGTTAACAACGACCACCACCAGTACTGTTAGCCTACAGGGTGCTGGCGGAAATTGGGCTACTGTTGGCCGAAGGAGAAGAAGAGGCAGAAGACATGGCCGAAGGCTGGAGGAGAGGAGAAAGGCTAGGACTGTGGTAGTGAGGATCGGAACTTTGAATGTTGGCAGTATGACTGGTATAGGGAGAGAGCTAGCTGATATGATGGACAGAAGGAAGGTTGGTATATTGTGTGTGCAAGAGACCAGATGGAAGGGGAGTAAGGTTAGGTGTATCGGAGGTGGGTTCAAATTGTTTTATCATGGCATGGATGGGAGGAGAAATGGCGTAGGAGTTATTCTGAAGGAACAGTATGCTGAGAGTGTTTTGGAGGTGAAAAGAGTGTCAGATAGAGTGATGTTTATGAAGCTGGAAATTGATGGTGTAATGATGAATGTTGTTAGTGTGTATGCTCCACAAGTTGGGTGTGCAATGGATGAGAAAGAAAAATTTTGGAGTGAATTGGATGAAGTGGTGATGGCTGTACCCAAGGGTGAGAGAGTGGTGATTGGAGCAGATTTCAATGGGCATGTTGGTGAAGGGAACAGAGGGGATGAGGAAGTGATGGGTAGGTATGGTGTTAAACAAAGGAATGCAGAAGGTCAGATGGTAGTGGATTTTGCGAAAAGGATGGACATGGCTGTGGTGAATACATATTTTAACAAGAGGGAGGAGCATAGGGTGACATACAAGAGTGGAGGAAGATGCACACAGGTGGATTATATCCTATGTAGGAGGGCCAGTTTGAAGGAGATTGGAGACTGTAAAGTGGTGACCGGAGAAAGTGTCGTTAGGCAGCATAGGATAGTGGTTTGTAGGATGATGTTGGTTATCAAGAAGAGGAGGAGGAGTGTGAGGGCAGCACCAAGGATCAAGTGGTGGAAATTGAAAAAGGGTAATTGTGAGGTGGAGTTCAGGGATGAGTTAAGGCAGGCACTGGGTGGCAGTGAAGAGTTACCAAATAGCTGGGTAACTACAGCAGAGCTAGTAAGGGAGATGGCTAGAAAGGTGCTTGGTATCACATCTGGACAGAGGAAGAATGACAAGGAGACATGGTGGTGGAATGAGGAAGTACAGGAGAGTATACAGAGAAAGAGGTTGGCAAAGAAGAAGTGGGATTGTCAGAGAGATGAAGAAAGTAGACAGGAGTATAAGGAGATGAGGTGCATGGCAAAGAGAGAGGTGAAGGCTAAGGATAAGGCATATGAAGAGTTGTATGAAAGGTTGGACACTAAGGAGGGAGAAAAGGACCTGTACCGATTGGCTAGACAGAGGGACTGAGCTAGGAAAGATGTGCAGCAGGTAAAGCTGATAAAGGATAATGAGGGAAACATACTCACAAGCGAGGAAAGTGTGTTGAGGAGATGGAAAGAGTACTTTGAGGGGTTGATGAATGAAGAGAATGAGAGGGACAGAAGGTTGGATGATGTAGGGATAGTAAATAATGAAGCACAATGGATTAGCAAGGAGGAAGTAAGGATAGCTATGAAGAGAATGAAGAATGGAAAGGCTGTTGGTCCAGATGACATACCTGTGGACACATGGAGGTGTTTAGGTAAAATGACAGTGGAGTTTTTAACCAGATTGTTTAATGAAATCTTGGAAAGTGAGAGGATGCCTGAGGAATGGAGAAAAAGTGTTTTGGTACCGATTTTTAAGAATAAGTATGATGTGCAGAGCTGTAGTAACTACAGAGGGATAAAATTGATCAGTCACAGCATGAAGTTATGGGAAAGAGTAGTGGAAGCAAGGTTAAGAAGGGATGTGATGATTAGTGATCAGCAGTATTGTTTCATGCCAGGAAAGAACACTACAGATGAGATCTTTGCTCTGAGAGTGTTGATGGAGAAGTACAGAGAATGTCGGAAGGAGTTGCATTGTGTTTTTGTAGACTTAGAGAAAGCATATGACAGGGTGCCTAGAGAGGAGTTGTGGTATTGTATGAGGAAGTCAGGAGTTTCAGAAAAGTATGTAAGAGTGGCACAGGATATGTACGAGGGTAGTGTGACAGCTGTGAGGTCTGCGGTGGGAGTGACGGATGCGTTTAAGGTGGAGGTGGGGTTATATCAAGGATCAGCTCTGAGCCCTTTCTTATTTGCAATGGTGATGGACAGGTTGACAGACAAGATCAGACAGGAGTCCCCTTGGACTATGATATTTGCAGATGACATTGTGATCTGTAGTGAGAGTAGGGAACAGGTGGAGAAGACCCTGGAGAGATGAAGATATGCTCTAGAGAGAAGAGAAATGAAGGTCAGCAGGACTAAGACTGAATATATGTGTGTGAATGAGAGGGAGGATAGAGGAATGGTGAGGATGCAAGGAGTAGAGGTGGCGAAGGTGGATGAGTTTAAATACTTGGTGTCAATAGTTCAGAGTAACGGTGAGTGTGGAAGAGAGGTGAAGAAGAGAGTACAGGCAGGATGGAGTGGGTGGAGAAGAGTGTCAGGAGTGATTTGTGACAGACGAGTACCTGTAAGAGTGAAAGGGAAGGTCTACAAGAGGGTAGTGAGACCTGCTATGTTATATGGGTTGGAGATAGTGGCATTCACAAAAAGGCAGGAGTTTGAGCTGGATGTGGCAGAATTAAAGATGTTAAGATTTGCAATGGGTGTGACGAGGGTGGACAGGATTTGGAATAAGTATATTAGAGGGTCAGCCCAGGTTGGAAGGTTTGGATACAAAGCCAGAGAGGCACAATTACGTTGGTTTGGACATGTGCTGAGGAGGGATGTAGAGTATATTGGGAAAAAGATGCTAAGGATGAAGCTACCAGCTAACAGGAAAAGAGGAAGGCCAAAGATAAGGTTTATGGATGTGGTGAGAGAGGACATGCAGGTGGTTGGTGTGACAGAACAAGATGCAGAAGACAGGAAGAAATGGAAACAGGTGATCTGCTGTTGCAACTCCTAACGGGAACAGCTGAAAGAAGATGATGACATAGCATATTTTTGGAATTATTGATGCAAATATGAACAAGTAAAATTTGACACCTACAGGAGTCAGTAGAAGATGCACCTGGAGGCATCACTCGGATGTAGTTTTTAAAACACAGAAATACAGTAAGTCTGAAGCATTGTTATGCTTCTGGGGGTGGGGTCATTTTGCCATTGGTATAATTAAGGATAAGAATATATGTAGTTAGACTCATGCATCCAAAGATTTTCCAAGAACTCAGTTACCTAAAATAATAACTTAATATCCATAGTCATATAAAAAGCCAAACATTAGAGTCTGGTGAATGTAACTAGAAGGCCATATTTTTATCTGTTAACCCCATGAAAAAGAACAAAATAATACAGAAAGTCTCTTTGTCAGCAGCCCATTACATGTACACAGCCTGTTTACTCCAGACTACAGCTTTGTCATTTCATATATATATCCACAAGTGGAGGATGAAACACACTTCATTCCTATGATATCAGAAAAAAGAACATAGGAAGGAACTACAGCAATATAGAAAGTGGAAATGGACACACAGCTAAGGCCTTGATTCAAAAAGACCAGAAAATATCAGCTTACAGCAGAAATAAAAATATTCTACAAAACAGAAGAAAGAGAGTGTATAAAAATGAACAAACCATGCAAGGCTTGAAACAAAGTGAGTAACAAAAAAAGAAAAACACATGCTGTAAGTATAAGGATGGACAGGGGGCCAAATTCTTTAAAGCCTACAATAAGTGTACACAATCTCTATTCAAGAACATCCCTACTACATTTTTAGTGCTGTTTATTCAAATATACTAAGTTTACACATAGTGTACACTTTGTGGTAGCCTTTATGAATCCCCCTCAATATTTAAGGCTGCAAGAAAATCAGTAAGAAAACTATAATTAGGAGGAAGAAGGTGGGAGTTACGTTTATGTTGTCTATTCACTCAGAACAGTCTACACTTAGTGTAGGCATTCATGAATTTGGACCAATGAAGTGTTATGCCACCTTGAGACAAAGTTTGAAGACCTTTATTTTCTCACATATCTGTGAGGGTATTATGGAATTGACAGAAGATGATAAGTTATACAAGAAAAAGGCAACCGCTACTGTATTTTCTATAAAGGACCATATGTGAGAAATTATTTTAAACCCTTATACTATTAATGCAATAATCTCACACCCTTGAAGCATAGCAAAATCTTGACCCTTTCATCTGTGAGTTTAATATGCCTCAGGATACTCTCACAGACAAGCTCAAAATGAATATACCTGTTCAAAAGTGTGTAAAGCATATAAAGATAATACAGCATCTAGCAGGCTAAAACCATTCAACAGTATTCAAGATAGAAGATCTTTACCTGTATCATCCAGATTTGATATAATTGTACTGTCCCTTAAACTACAGAATGGCAGACCCAATAATAACAGACCTACTGCTCTGAAATCTTTGGAAATAGGCACTAGCCAAAATTCTGGTCTCTAGGCTAAGTATGATATTACACAAGTTATCTACTCATACTAGAGCAGTTTTGTAAAGCATAGGGCTAGAAATGACACACAAACTTTGCTTAATTTAGACCACATACATAAACTCTGTTTTTCCTAAATACTGGGCCCAGATTCCAAAAGATTTGCTGTCAGTGCAAGTCTGCCCTGATTCCAAAAGACATGTTCTCGGTGTAAGTGATTTACTTCAGTGTAAGGCATACCTATAAACAGGCTTTAAATGGAGGACCAGATTAAAAAACTCCTCTTCTCAATGCAAGTGGTCCCTTACACTGAGAGCAAGTCTTTTGGAATCAGACCCATGGTATTGCAGGATATTGTTCTAGGTGCCTCACAGAAGACGTGACGACATTTCTTCTAAAACTATCTGGTATCAAATTCATGTAAAAGTTTATATAACATTCTCTGGAGAGTCCTCATGTAATCTTTACTCGGAACTTGGACTTCCTTGGTTGAAGATATCATTGCCGAAAGTCTTTCATGTCCTTTTAGTCATAGAGGAGCCCTGCTTTTTGCCATAAAGAATCAAAGGATGCCCTTAAATGGAGGAAAACCCAAGGGTGAGCTGGCCATTGGCTGAGCTCCAAATCAAGGGGTGGGAAGTGCAGCTAATTAATTTTGCATAACTCAAAGTTTGTGGCTTTCACTCATTGTTGAATGTTGTGTATAGAAATCCTGAGCTGGTATGAATGGCAAGATTCTATAGCTTTACATTTATCTGTTGGCAGGAGTGGCCTTAGGTAAACTGGTGCCCTAGGCAAAAGGGCTCCATGGCGCCCCCCACCACACCACCCGGTGCCCCCATCCTTGTGTACCTACACCAAATAAATACTGGAAAAGTGCCCCTGCTAGAGTGGTGCCCTAGGCGGTCACCTAGTTGGCTTATGCCTAAGGCAGTTGGTGGATTTTCATGATGATTTTATGAAAATTGAAGTTGTATTGTCTCTTTTGACTGTCTGTGTATTTCTTTGCATATATATAAAAAAGGCTATTACATCTGTGTAATAATACACCCCTTCACTCCCACATTAAATACTATTGGTGGGGATTTGCTCAGCCAACTCACAGTGAAATGTGATGATCTGTCATATTCTGTCACTCCAGTTCTGCAACATGGCAGTATGGGTAATGGTGGAAAAAATACTGAAGATGACAGAAGTTGGCTTTACTGTTTCAAATGGCTGCAGGTATGTTTTCCTCCTGGAAAAAAAAAAATTACAAAAGCGAGGGACAAGAACAGCTGAATTGTAAAACTAATTAAAATTATGAAACATGTTCATTAGAGATTCTAGTCTGCAAAGTTTTGATACAGACTGAGACACATACAGAATGTAGCCTCACAAAGGAAGAAGTTAGAAACAAAGTTACATAATTGTGCTTCGCCCCTATGTCTTTCCAAAGATAACATATTAAATACATTATTCTTGCTGGACAGAATGAGCTAGAGAAAAATGACCAGCAACACAAATACTGCACTAGTCCAGAACTCTAGCACAAAATTAAAGATCCTCTGCACCGTCTGTGTAATGGGAAATATTACCACACAGTGCTTCTCAGTTCTCTGACATGGCAGTTGCAATTTCTGAAGAAAATGGTCAGGATTTTGACTCAGGTTTGAGGCTTCAATAGCAAAAGATTTTACTATTGAGAAATTGACTCAAATATCAGTGTCCACAGGGTTCCAGAAGGGTACAAAGAAAGCTTCATACTTACATGACTGTGTTTATCTGTCACATGAAAATACTGATAATGCTGTTTCTTTCAAAAGCCACGTGAGAATGCTTCCAGCTGACATAACTATTATCTGTGGAGGTGTGAAATACTATGGATATTTTCCTTCAAGCTATATGTAGATGGGGAAATGGAACTATGTATTCATATAGCAGTTTAAGTGATTTAATATTTCGCAGATTAGAATATTGCCGTAAATATTTTGAACATATTTATAAATGGGTGTTACTAAAGCATTACAAAAGTGCCATCGGCATAAAACAAAAGCAATATGCCTTGAGATAGTATACCTATGTTATAAATACTAGTTCTCTGTCTGTGGTAAGAACTAGTCCTCTTCCTTCTATAAAAAGACTGACATAGTGTGACAAAATAATGCTGCCTAGTGCCTCACAGTTTGTCCAATACTTTTCAGAGAAAGATCTGATCATGTCGCATGCATAAATTGCCTACAAATGGCTTTCAGCAGCCTTAACTGGTGCCCACAACTTTGTTGGATGATGCTACAATGGCCGAGAGCCCAAGGTTGCAAATGTATTCACTGTGGAGGCTCACCATAGCTCTGAGACTTGCTTTCCCCTTACAGAATAATCGGTTGCTCTTGAATGGTAAAAGCATGAGTGTGGGATGGCTGTTGGCTATACTGTCAGTTAAGATGCAAGAACCTGGAAGTGCAACTAACGAATTATGCAACCATCACCATCACCATTAGTTCACCCACTAACAGTTCTGTTTTGCAACAGAATCATGAACTGGTTTGAATGATAATATTCTACAGGTTTCAATTATCTGTAGTTGTCTTTTCATGGAGAAATTATGAAGACTAAATTCTTGCTGTTCTTATAGTAGTATAAACTTTCTTGGCCATGTATTTTTCTTGTATGCCTTTAAAATGCCAAGCGAATCTTTGATATCACCATTGTATGTACTCCCAATATTAGATACTATTTATGTGCATAGATTTTTCTCTACCATCTCAAACATTCTCAGTGAGCTGGGTGTAACTTCTTTGCAGTGCATAGAGCACTGGGATTACGCCCAAAAACAGTTAAATAATAAATAGCCTGGTTAAGCTCTACTACAGAGCACGACCCAATCTTAAAATACTTAGAAGATTGTTAAGCACCCCCAGGTGCTGTCAACATCAAGTCTGCACTAAAAGCAGACAGGGTTGACCAGAAAAACAGCAGCAGCATTATTGCATGAAATGGCTTCGTTTCAACTCCAGTTTCCACCTGCTGTCTATTAAAGAACACCTAGTATTTTGGTTACAGCTGCTATTCTTACACATGGAATACGTAAAGTCATAAACCACTTCCCCATTGTTTTACCAGCTTTCAAAGCGGGTATAACACATCACATTTATTAATCTAATTTCACTAACTAGTATTATATGGAGAACATAAACCTCCATGCACTACAAAGAATTAAGATCAGATCTCTGTTAGTAATGAAAAATTAAGTGTTTGAGAAATGGATGCCAAGATTCACTCCTCAAGATTTTTAGCACTGGGTCAGGTATTACAATCAACTAATGCAAAAGGTGCAAAAAGCAGTTTTGCATTATAATAAACAGCGTTTGCATGCATCCTTAATTGTTAGCTTTTTGTAAAATTGCTAATTTAATAGGTTAGCACTGCATAATTTATGTACAGATGCTAATCCAGCATAATTACATCTGGAACTCAAACTGATGTAAAACCCTCCTCCCTACATACTAATATATATATATATATATATATATATATATATATATATATATATATATATATATATATATATATATATATATATATATATATGGATTCACTTCTTAATTTCGAAATTAAAAATCCCAAAGTTCAATATATCAAATTTACAATCTCGTGATTTTGTAATCTCGAAATTAAGAAGAAAAAGAAAACATATCAAAAATATGTTTTTGCAGGGGGGCACCCCACACACCCCCTGCAACTTAAATATACCAACTCTGAGATCACTGTACAGAGCAGAGAATGGTAATATTCACGTTCTGCACTGTACAGTGATCTGCATTACTGTTCTCTGCACTGTACAGCGATCTCGGAGTTAGTGTATCTAAGTTGCTGGGGGTGCAACACGTTTTTGATGTGTTTTTCTTTACTTTTTTTTTTTTCCTTAATTTCGAGATTACAAGATCTTGGGATTGTAAATTCGATATATTGAACTTCGGGATTTTGTAATTTCGGAACTAAGAAGTTAACCCATATATATATATATATATATATATATATATATATATATATATATATATATATATATATATATATATATATATATATATATATATTGTTAGTTTGCCCACTGTGGCTTTTTTAAAAGTATTTGTTTCAGAAATGGTTTTGCAAAAAACTTTGTTCTGACATAGAAAAGTGTTTGCGTGCATAAGGATGCAAGTGAACACTTTCTTTCTGTCAAAACAAAAGTTTATGTTGTTCCTTTAAACTTGATCTTTAAAACATTCCAAGTCCTGTATACATGATTCACATGATGCACACTTTCTTTACTTCCAAAAACAGTTTTACTCTCTGAGATGGGATTTCATGTGAAAATGTTTCCAGTTTATGGAGTAGGATGACATCTTGGAAATCTTTAAGCGATTACAGAAAGCTAACTGTTATTATTTGTCCCGGTAATTTCAGAAAACTATACATTTCTTCCTTTTCATTTGTCTAAATGGATCACTGAGGTATGTCCTTGTGTCTTTCATTATTTACGTTGGTAGTAGAAATACTATCCACATATATCAAATAACTTCCTAACTGGCTAAGTCAGATGGAAAGAATAGAAAACATAGCTAGTCAGCAGATGACAAGCAGGTAAATTCTCAGCCAGGTCTGGACAGGTTTTAGGACAAGTTTTGTGTTGATGCAAAAGTTCAGTGGCAGCTAGTTAAACTCTGTAAATAACAAAACAGAACAAAGAGTTTTCATCTGCAAAGTGCATTAGCAGAGGCACTTACGAATACAGACACACACCCCTGGATACTTAAACCAAGAGCACAGGCAACACTTCGTTTTGATACAAACCCAGGCATTTCCTCCTACCAAAAATGGCAAGAGCAGGATTTAGTGAAATTAGCATTTGACTAGCAAAGGTTGATCTTTCTGTTACTTGTATAACTAGTTAACATTCTTACCAAAGCTCATATAGCATGTTGAACCATAAATTAAAAAAATTAAAAAAAAATCAGAAATTCTCCATTAGCAATGCAGTTAAACTCTACAGGTTCATGTTGGTTTGAGACCTGGAGATGAGCTTAGCTCATAAGGATAAAGACTTTATAAAACATAGCAGCGCCACCCCAACCTCAATGCAGACTACAGTATACAAAATGTATGGATGAAAAACAACTATATGCATCGATACAAAATGTTAATTCTGATAAGTTATTACTGTTCAGCACATACTTCAATTGAGTTCACTATCAGCATGCAGAAATACACATTCAGAATTTTCATTGACAATGGCAGCATCCAGAAATTATAGAATCTATATACTAATGTATTGCTTATTTATTAAAACTTAGGTTAAATAAGCCCTCCAGACTTCAATCTTGTTTTAACTCTGAATCATTAAAGTTCATTCAGTATCCAACTCAGTATGGATCCATGACAAGGAAAGGCTCTGCCATATCTCAACCATGCAAAATAGTTTATTGCATTAATCCTAAACAGTTAAATGGTCCTTGGGACTCCCACTATAATTTTGAGAAGACCTTGATAAAAGTCTTCAGTAAAGTTAATGAAAACAAAAGGATGGAAATTACATATATATATATATATATATATATATATATATATATACATATATATATATATATATATATATATATATATGTGTGTGTGTGTGTATGGATCTACTGTACATCATCAAAAGAACACTTCTTCGAAAAAGAACAATAGACCCACACTTACACGAAAGTGCACTTAACCGAAAGTGCAGTTTCGCGAAGAATCTTTCAATTAACCGACCAGGAACACCAAAACAATGTTTTTGCAGGGGGCAAGATGCCCTGCACCCCCACACCCGCCCTACTTAAATATACCAACTCCAATATCCCATTACAGTGGGGAAACAGGTAAATTTCCTTTTCCCCATGGTAGTGTGCTTCGCTGCCTCAGTGTTCCTTAACAGCTCATTGAACCGTTCTTCGCAGAAGTGCACTTTCGGTAAAGTGCACTTTCACATAAGTGTGGGTCTACTTCTCTTTTTCAAAGTGATGTACTTTCGTTAAATCCACTTTCGCATAAGTGTGGGTCTACTTCTCTTTTTCAAAGTGATGTACTTTCGATGAAGAGAAGTAGACCCATATATATATATATATATATATATATATATATATATATATATATATATATATATATATATTTGCACAACTCATTTATAACCAATGGTGACAAGATGACATACTAAGAAAAGGCAATTACAGGATTTACATAATCATATCTGTGTATACCAAATACAATGCTTTTTTTTAAAGAAAGAAAATATTCAGCAAAAATAAAGGAATAAATTTAGCCATTTTGGTAAAACTTGCTGTAAAAATTATGTTTCTAAAGATTACACCATCTACAAATCATGGGTATTGACTTTTCACAGAACACAATAATTTTAAACTTGGCTACCAATCAGAAAATGCAATTATAACTTTAAACATCAGAGTCCAGACATATTCTAAAACTAATACTTACTAGGAATAAAAACTCAGCAGAAATTTTTAGATGACAAGCAGGATACAGTAGGGCTGGAAATGAAGTAGAAAGTCTACATTTTTTTATTTCACACACATTAAACTCATCTGTAAATGGAAAAATCCCCAAGTGATATAAAAAAGATAAATGAAGAATGCTAAAATAGATGGAGAATGGAAAAGTACAGTTGTGTACACTTACCATAAATGTAGATGTTTGAGTGTATTCATTGTTGCAGTCATTACATTACATTTGGGTTATCTGGTTGCAAGTAGCCCTCAGCCGGCCTGATTATCAAAGTCTTTGGTCCTGCGTTGGTTGCTGTCTCTTCTTCCATGACTTCAGGTAGTCAGGGGTATAAAGCATGAAGCCGACGCCATTACATCAGTTTTTCTTGCCCCAGATGTCAGGTGCCCCCATAATGGGAAGCAATTATATACAAGGTTACACCTCCAATTATAAGCAAATACACCAGAAAGCTTAAATACAGTAAACAAGAAGAGAGGTATAGCAAATAGAAGTCAGGGGGCTGGTGGGAGGGTAACCAGAACTGCAACAGTGAATACACTCGAACATCTACATTTATGGTAAGTGTACACAACTGTACTATGTTCTTTGTGTTTCACTGTTGCAGTCATTGCATTTGGGTAGATTCCCAAAGCTAAGGAAGGGAGGAGGCAATTAGAGAGCATTAGGACCAGCTATTAGGCCCTGCAAGACTGCAGTGGCAAAACCAGCTCTGGATTTAGAGAAAATAGGTAGGTGGTAATGCTTGGTGAAGGTATGAACAGAAAGTACAGTTGTGTACACTTACCATAAATGTAGATGTTCGAGTGTATTTACTGTTGCAGTCATCACTTTTGGGTTATCTGCTTGCAGTAGCCCTCAGTCAGCCTGATTAACAAAGTCTTGGGTCCTGCATCGGTTGCTGTCCCTTCTTCCATGATGTCAGGTCATCAGGGGTATAAAACATGCAGGTGCCCCCTTAATGGGAAGCAATTAAATCTATAAATATACAAGGTTAGACCTCCAACAAAAAAGCAAATACACCAAAAAGCTTTTGAAGATAGTTAAGGAAGTAGAGGTATATCCAAAAAAAGAAAATGAAGGGGGCTGGAGGGAGGGGAACCAGGACTGCAACAGTGAATACACTCGAACATCTACATTTATGCTAAGTGTACACAACTGTACTATGTTCTTCATGTTTTACTGTTGCAGTCATCACTTTTGGGTAGATTCCCAAAGCTAAGGATGGGAGGAGGAATTCAAATAGAATTAGGACCAGCTAGAAGGCCCTGCAAGACTGCAGTGGCAAAGCCAGCTCTGGATTTAGAGAAAATTGGCAGATGGTAATGCTTGGTGAAAGTATGTACAGAACTCCAAGTAGCAGCTTCTAGGATAGATACAGCCCTGGTAGAGTGGGGTCTGATCCCCTGTGGGATATGTTTTCCATGGTGTTTGTAGCAAAAAAGAATGCAATGGCCTATCCATTTGAAAATGGTTTGCTTTGAAATAGTCTTCCCCTCTGCCCCTGCAACAAATGCCACCAGCAGTTGATCAGATTTCCTTTGAGGTTTAGTTCTGTCCAAGTAGAATCTAAGATGTCTGTGCATGTCTAAGGAGTGCATAATCCATTCCCCTTTGTTCTGTGGATTAGGAAAGAAGGTTGGCAAATGTATGGACTGATTAAGGGCTACACTGGATACCACACTGGGCATGAAGAAGGGATTAGTCCTGAGGGACACCCTGTCTGCATGAAAGATGATGAAAGGCTCCACTGCCATGAGGGCCTGTAATTCAGATACCCTTCTTACTGAAGTGATTGCTAAAAGGAAAGCTGTTTTCCAAGAAAGGAATTTTAAGTCTGCAGTGGCAGCTGGCTCGAAAGGAGGAAGGGTGAGCTTTTCCAATACAAAGTTGAGGTCCCAGGCTGGAGTTGGAGCTCTCCTGGGTGGTCGTAGATTTTTGGCCCCTCTGAGGAACTGTTTAAGCAGTGGATGAGAGAAGAGGGGTGGTTCTGTGTTATAATGAGCTGAGATGGCTGAGGCATGAATTTTGATGGAGGAGAAAGACAGGCCCTTATGAAGCATCTTAGTTAAGTATTGTAAGATCTGAGGTAAACTGGGCACTGTTATGCTCATCCCTTGAGATTGGTTCCAGGCACAGAATCTTTTTCATTTTTCAGCATAAGACTTTCTGGTACTAGGCCTCCTTGCCTCTAAAATGATATCCATTACTGGTTTACTGAGGGATGGTAAAGGAGAAATTATGTAATTAGCCAGGCTGCTAGATTCAGTCTTTGAAGTTGAGGATGCAGAATTGGTTCTCCTGCTGAGATAATAGAGTAGGAGTCTGAGGCAGGTGCCATGGACCCACAGTGACACAGTGCGCAAGAGGGGGTACCAGTGCTGGTGTGGCCAGTCTGGTGCAATCAAAATTGTCCTTGGTTTGTCTTGTTTGATCTTTAGTAGTACTTTGTAGAGCAGAGGCAGAGGAGGAAAGGCATAAATGGATAGGTTTTTCCAGCTGAAGGACAGAACATCCACTTTCCAAGCTTGTTTGTGGGGAGTCCTTGTGCAGAATTTGTCCAACTGATAGTTTTCCGGGGAGGCAAACAAGTCTATATCTGGGCTCCCCCATTTGCTTGTCAACATGTTGAAAATCCTTGGTTCCAGTTTCCACTCATGTGGGTCCATGAGGTTTCTGCTTAGTTTGTCTGCCAGTGTATTTAGTTTTCCTGGCAGCTGGCAGGAAATGAGCTTGTAAATGTACCTGACAGCTCAGGGCTGTGTCCCACAATGCCATGGCTAGTCTGCTGAGGGGGTAAGAATGTGTACCCCCCTGCTTGTTTATGTACCACATAACAGTGGTGTTGTCCGTCTTTATCATTAATTGTCCTGGAAGAATGTGGTCCTTGAATGTTGTCAGAGCATTCTGTACAGCTAACATTTCTTTTTGAGTGATATGCAGGTGCATTTGACTTGGGTTCCATTTGCCCTGAATGCACTTCCCTGCCAGGTGGGTCCCCCATGCATAGTCTGATCTGTCTGTCATTAAGATTTGGGCGGTAGGGGATAGTGTGAATCGTAGTCCTCTGTTTTGGCGGCAGGCCTCTGCACACCAAAGGAACTCTAGGCGAAGGCAAGGTATGATAGGAAGCATTGCCTCTAGATCCTGTGAATGTTGACACCATATGAGATACCATTGCAGTTTCCTCATATGCAGCCTTGCATATGGAATTAGAAGAATGCAGGAGGCCATGAACCCCAAGTCTTGCAGTATTTGCCTTGAAGATAACTAGGTTTTTGTGGCCACTTGTTTGAAGTAGGTTGTCAAATGAATCCGTTTCTCTGGCATGAGGAAAGCCATCTGGGAAGTGGTATTCAAGCTTGCTCCAAGGAATATATTTTGTTGACAGGGTACCTGTTGTGATTTGTTTTCATTTATGGTGTACTCCAGACAAGTCAGTACCCTTTGACAAGGCCAGATGATTCAAAAGTATGTCCTGGCTTTCTGCCTGAATTAGACAATCGTCCAGATATGGGTTTATTTGAATATTTCTTTGCCTGCAGAATGCAATGACTGGAGCTAGGCACTTTGTGAATATCCTGGGTGCAGTAGATAAGCCAAATGGCAGTGCAGAGAACTGATAGTGCATGTAGCCTGCTTTGAAGCATAGGTATTTTCTGCAAGACTCCCTGATCGGGATATGCAGGTATGCTTCTTTTAAGTCTAGTGTTGACAACCATGCATCTTTGCCTAGCACAGGAAGCAGCTGGTGAAGAGTCAGCATCCTGAATTTTGGAATCACCAGAAAGGTATTTAGAGTAGAAAGGTCCAGGATAGGACGCCATGTATTGCATTTTATGGGTACCAGGAAAAGTCTCGAATAGAACCCTTGTCCCTTTTCCTCTTCTGGTACCAACTGAATAGACCCCATGCTTAAGAGAGAGAGTACTTAATTTTGAGCCTCTGCCCACTGACTTGGAGGTAGATCTGGCCACCCGCTTGGTGTTGATAAGGTGTGGAAGTGAAATCTGTATCCTTGGGACACTATATTTAAAACCCATTTGTCCTGAGTAACAAGTTCCCAGTTTTTGGCCTGCAGACCAATCTTTCTGCCTAAAGGAGCATTCAGTTGGGAAGTGCTTGGAAGTTTTAGAAGCAAGTCATTGAGACTGTTTTCCATAGGGGGAGTCTTACTACTCCCTGATTTGGGTGCGGAACCCCCCCCCCATGCTTAGTCTTGTGTGTCCCCTGGGACTAAAATCTGGGGTTTCTGCTATGTCTGGGTTTGGCTTGAGAAGACCTTGAAGAGGCTGGAAAGGACCAATTCTTAGAGGGACAGTGCCTACTAAATCTAGGAGGCTGAACTTGTAAGGAATCTTTAATAGTTTGCATAGATTTAGCTTTATCTTCCATCTTTTTAAGAACTTCCTCAGCCTTGTTGCCAAACAGGCAGTCCTGATTTAAGGGAGCATCCAACAATTTAACTTTAACATGATCAGGTAAAGATTGTTCCTTAACCCAAGCATGTCTTCTGAGCACAGAACCAGTAACAGCAGCCCTGCAAGAGGCCTCTAAAGAATCAAATCCACATTGCAAAGTATGTTTTCCAACCTGTTCAGCAGAATGTATTAAATCCTGTAATTCTTTATTTTCCGCAGTCAGAAATCAACATCATTTTCTGTTTAAGCAATCCAATAACATGTTGTTGATACTTTAACATATGAAACTGGCAGTTTAAAGCCCTAATGTCCAAGGTTGCAGAAGTGTAAACCTTCTTACCCCATCTCTCCAGCGCCCTGGAGTCTCTATCAGAAGGGGTAGGATTTTTAGCAGTAGAAGCCTTAATGCCCTTGGGTCCCTGAGAAATAGTCTCTGGATCCACAATAGAATTTTTAAAAAGGAACTTGTGGGACTCAGGGACCCTGTAGTATCTGTCAGGTTTTCTGGGAGCAGGAATCAAGGAATCAGGGGCCAAACTAGATTCCAAAAAAGCATCATCAACAATGTCTAGTACAGGAGGAATAGCTAAAGGCCTATGTTGAGGCAGGAGCAAGAAATCCCTAAGCCTCTTTTTTGAATCACTGGCTTTCCCAGTGGAAATGCTCCCTTAGAGCATGTAAGGTATCACCAAAAGAAAAATCCTCTGGAGGGGAAGCAGAGGGAATAGAGTCCTTTGCATCAGATTCCTCAGAAGTAGATATGTGCAAATCCAGATCATCAGAAGAATCAGAAAAATCAGAATCCTGGTCAGAAGATTCATAAACAACTTCAGTCCTAGGTCTCTTATAAGGGGGAGGCTGGCTTCCCCTGATTAGAGTTATAAGATCTTCAGCCACTCTTATCATTTGTTTTTTAGACATAGAGGCCTGAGCATGTGGCCTGGGCATCGGTTTTTTAGGCATGGTTCGAGATTTAGGCCTAAAAAATGAAGGAGGCATCAATTTAATATGCAAGTCCGTAGGCCTGAATACACCCTCAGAAGCCGGTGCCTGCACAGTGGCTCTGGACCCATCCAAGGTAGAGACATCCACAGGTTCCATAGCTGAAGCATCTCGTGGCATACCAGATTCCGAATGGGTCTCAGTAGAGACCTGCGAATCAGAAGTAGCGGGTATCAGGGGCTGCAAAAGCTCCTCACTGAGTACCAGTGAACTGGCGACTGGCTTAGGAGAAGTGTCGTTGGCAGTTTTGGACCTCGGTGGCCTGTCTTTGTCTTTATCCTTGCGTTTTTTCAGAATCCCGGTAGTTGCATAGCTAACCAATGACATTTCTGGATAATTAAACCGAGAACTGAAATATTTTGAGGCAAAAATATACTGATGATGGATAGTGCACTGATTAAATAAAGCACAAAACTGACAGCACGGTACGTTGTGGTCAGGGCCTAGGCAAGGAATGCAGTACGAATGAAAATCTTTATGAGGTATTTGCTTTCCACAAGTAATGCAATTATTAACTGTTACTGACATCAGTAAGGAGCAAGAAAAAGTTTCCCCAATGGGGTACTTAGCTTTAGTTGAAGACTTCGATTCTGAAACTTGAAAACGAAAATTTCAGGAGTCATCCGACCGGCACTTGCAAACTGTTTCTGCTTCGGGCACCACACGGCAAGAAAGACTGATGTAATGGCATCGGCTGCATGTTTTATACCCCTGATGACCTGATGTCATGGAAGAAGGGACAGCAACTGACGCAGGACCCAAGACTTTGTTAAATCAGGCTGACTGAGGGCTACTGCAAGCAGATAACCCAAATGTGATGACTGCAACAGTGAAACAAGAAGAACATCTCCAGGTATAGGCTTCTAGGATGTCCTTGGTAGGCACATATCTGAGAAAGGCTGTTGAAGTAGATGCAGCCCTGGTGGAATGTGATCTTATCCCCTGTGAGGTTTTCCATGGTGCTTATAGCAGAAAAGAATGCAATGGCCTATCCATTTAGAAATGGTTTGCTTTGAAATGGCCTTCCCCTCTGCCTCTGCAGAAAAGGCAACTAGCAGCTGTTCAGTTTTTCTGAGAGGCTTAGTCCTGTCCAAGTAAAATCTAAGTTGTCTGTGCAAGTCCAAAGAGTGCAGTATTCATTCCCCATTGTTCTGTGGATTAGAAAAGAAGGTTGGCAAATAGATGGACTGATTAAGGGCCACAATGGATACCACCTTGGGAATAAAGGAAGGATTAGTCCTGAGGGGCACCTTGTCAGCATGGAAGATGATGAAGGGTGCCACTGCCATGAGGACCTGTAATTCAGACACTCTTCTTGCTGAAGTGATGACTAGAGGGAAGGCTGTTTTCCAAGAAAGGAATTTTAACTCTGCAGTTGCAGCTGGCTCAAAGGGAGGTAGAGTGAGCTTTTCCAATACAAAGTTAAGGTCCCAGGCTGGAGTAGAGGCTCTCCTGGGTTGTCTTAAATTTTTGGCCCCTCTGAGGAATTGCTTCAGCAGTGGGTGAGAGAAGAGGGGTGGCTCCGTATTAAAATGTGCTAAAACGGCAGAGGCATGAATTTTAATAGAAGAGAAGGAAAGGCCCTTGTGAAGCATGTCTGTTAAGTATTGAAGAACCCCCTGAGTTTGGCTCCAAGAACAGAATCTTTTTCACTTTTCTGCATAGGATTTTCTAGTACTAGGCCTCCTTGCCTTCAGAATGACATCCAGCACCTGCTTACTGAGGGATGGTAATGGAGAGCTCAGGTAATTAGCCAGGCTGCAAGGTTCAGGGTTTGAAGCTCGGGGTGCAGAATCTGACCCTTCTGCTGGGACAGCAGGGAAGGGGTCTGAGGCAGGTGCCATGATTCCAGCAGTGACACACTGTGCAAGAGGGGGTACCAGTGTTGGCATGGCCAGTCTGGTGCAATGAGTATTGTCCTTGGTTTGTCCTGTTTGATCTTTAGTAGAACTTTGGAGAGGAGAGGCAGAGGGGGAAAAGGCATAGACTGAGAGATTTTCCCAGGTGAAGGACCAGGCATCCACTTTCCAAGCTTCTCTGTGGAGAGTCCTTGTGCAGAATTTGTCCAACTGGTAGTTCTGAGGGGAGGCAAACAGGTCTATCTCTGGGCTCCCCCATTTGTTTCTCAACATGTTGAATATCTTTGGTTCCATTTTCCACTTGTGTGGGTCCATGAGATTTCTGCTTAGGTCGTCTGCTAGTGTGTTTAGCTTGCCTGGCAGGAATTGAGCCTATAGGTGCACTTGGTAGCTCAAGGCTGTGTTCCACAGAGCCATGGCTAGTCTGCAGAGGGGGTAAGAGTGGGTTCCCCTGCTTGTTTATGTACCACATAACAATGGTGTTGTCTGTTTTTACCAATAATTGTCCTGGAAGGATGTGGTCCTTGAAGGCTGTCAGAGCATTTTGTACAGCTAACATTTCTTTTTGATTGATATGCAGATGCATTTGACTCGGCTTCCATTTGCCCTGAAAGCACTGCCCTGCCAAGTGAGCCCCTCCCATGCATAGTCTGATGCGTCTGTTGTTAGGGTTTGGGCAGCAGGGGGTAGAGTGAATGGCAGTCCCTTGTTGAGGTAGCAGGCCTCTGCCCTGCCCACCAAAGGAATTCTGTCTTTATACAAGGGATGATAGGAATCACTGAGTCCAGGTCCTGAAAATGTTGACACCATATGCTTTTTAGATACCATTGTAGTTTCCTCATATGCAGTCTTGCATGTGGCATTAGTAGGATGCAGGAGGCCATGAACCCCAGAGCTTGCAGTATTTTCCTTGCAGTTAACTGGGTCTTTGTGGCCAGTAATTTGAAGTAGTCTGTCAGATAAACTTGTTTCTCTGGAATGAGGTAGGCCATCTGGGAAGTTGTGTTCAGGCTTGCTCCCAGGAATACAATTTGTTGGCAGGGTACTAGGAGAGATTTATTTTCATTTATGGTGTACCCCAGTGAGGTTAGCAGTTTCATTACAAATGCCAGATGATTTAATAGTATGTCCTGGCTTTCTGCCTGAATTAGACAATCATCCAGGTATGGGTATATTTGAATATTTTTTTGCCTGCAAAATGCAATGACTGGAGCTAGGCATTTTGTGAATACCCTGGATGCAGTAGATAAGCCAAAGGGCAGTGCAGAGAACTGATAGTGCATGTAGCCTGCTCTGAAGCATAGGTATTTTCTACAAGAATCCCTTATTGAGATGTGCAGGTAAGCTTCCTTTAAATCCAGTGTTGCCAACCAGGCATCTTTGCTCATCATGGGAAGCAGCTGGTGAAGAGTTAGCATTTTGAATTTTGGAATTACCAAAAAGATTTATTTAAGATAGATAGGTCCAGGATAGGACGCCAGGAGTTGTCTTTTCTGGGTACCAGGAAAAGTCTGGAGTAAAAACCGTGTCCCCATTCTTCTGCTGGGACAAGCTGAATAGCCCTGATACTTAGAATAGAGAGAACCTGCTGTTGAGCCTCTGCCCACTGATTTGGGTGTAGGTCTGGCCAACCTTTTGGGGTTGGTAAGGTGTGGAAGTGGAATCTGTATCCTTGGGAAACTATACTTAAAACCCATTTGTCTTGGGTAATGAGTTCCCAGTTTTTTGCATGCAGGGTGAGCTTTCCCCCTAAAGGTGCAGTCAATTGAGCAGGGCTTGGAAAGTTTAAGGTTAAGTCATTATGACAGTTTACCATAGGGGGGTGTCTTACTACTTCCAGCTTTGGAAGTGGGAGCCCACCATTGCTTAGGCCTGTGGGTTTGGACATCGGTTTTCTAGGCATGGATCGAGTCTTAGGCCTTGAAGAAGAATATGGCATCAGTTTGATATGCAAGTCAGTAGACCTGAATACACCCTCAGAAGCCGGTGCCTGCACAGCGGCTCCGGACCCATTCAATGTAGAGACATCCACAGGTTCCATAGTCGAAGAAGCATCTTGCGGCATACTGGACTCTGAATGGGTCTCAGTAGAGGCCTGCAAATCTGAAGTAGCGGGTATCAGGGGCTGCGAAAGAGCCTCACTGAATACTGGTGAACTGGCAACTAGCTTAACGGAAGCGTTGTTGGCTGCTTTGCACCTATGCGGTCTGTCTCTGTCTTTATCTTTACGTTTTTTCGGGATGTCGATAGTCGGATGGCTTACCAAAGCCATTTCTGGATAATTGAACAGAGTACAGAAATAGTTAGATATGAAAATGAACTGATGACGAATAGTATGAGGATTGACTAAGGCATAAAACTGACAGCGAGGGAGGTCGTGGTCTGGGCCTAAGCAAGGAATGCAGTACAAATGAAAATCTTTATGAGGTATTTGCTTTCCACAAGAAATACAATTGTTAACTTTTACTGACATCGGTTTAGAGCAAGAAAAAGGATCCCCAACAGGGTACTTAGCTTTTTTGAAGACTTCGGTTCTGAAACTCGAAAACGAAAATTTCAGGAGTTGGCCGACCAGCACTTGCGAACTGCTTCTGCTTCGGGCACCGCACGGCAAGAAAGACTGATGTAATGGCATTGGATGCATGCTTTATACCCCTGACTACCTGACATCATGGAAGAAGAGACAGCAACTGACGCAGGACCCAAGACTCTGATAATCAGGCTGGCTGAGGGATACCTGCAAGCAGATAACCCAAATGTAATGATTGCAACAATGAAACACGAAGAACATCTTATAATGCCAACAAGAAGAAACATATTTCCATATATGATAGAAATATCCAGAGGCAATACACCATGGAAAAAGTCAAGACAATGAGTTGTAGATGTTGTAGGCATGCTGCATTTTAGACCCACTCACAAAAATATTCTCTTTCTGGGTGCATAATGGGTTACTATACACCTTTTACTTACAGTAGCCAAAGCCTTTAAAAATCTTACAAATAACTGAATGAAAATGGTATTCTGAGCATTCTAATATATTTACTAAGATTATATTTTTCAGAACGCACTTTAGGGCGAAAAATATATACAACAAATAATAAAGGAACCTTTTGTTTGGCTTATATCAAATAAATTGCTGCCTTTTTTGATGTCGTACTACCCTGCCAGATACACTTATTATGAGTTTTCTGTGGTTTACAGTACAGAAATGTCATGACTGTAAGCACTAAAGAGTATTAGGCAAAATACAGCAGTTACTTTCTGAAGTAGGTTTTGATTTATTTTCATAAAAAAAACACGACAGACCAATCATTGAGTGCCACTCCCCTTTTGGTATATACCTAACCAGGTATATGCAACAACTGGAGTCTCCACACAGGTTCCTCAAAAAGAATGCAGGGTATAAAAACATGTCCTATGTGGACCACATATAAGTAGTAAAAACATTATAAAGAGAAAACAACCAATAATAAACAAGTAACATTGGAATCAGGCAGTCAGCAATGCAATTGTGTAAAAAGTCCTTAACTGAGTGCTTTTGTCCTATTGAAAGGACTTCATCAGTATATAATTTTGAACTTCCTGTTTTTTCCATTTATATAGAAATGTATGTAATTAGTAATTGTAATGGGCTTCTCCCTATATCATCCTTATGTGGACCACTTCAAACTTTTATTCATGTACACTGTCTCCTACAGACTGCTAATAGGCAATCCATGCCTGGCCTACAAAACATCCTCTGACCTCAGAGTGAAACATAATTATCTCATCTAGGAAGGACATATAGGGACCTAAACCTTGTCTGCAACATAAATAGGACATGTTGCAGTGGTTCATCAATTTACAGTGTTAAAATGCTACACCAATGGCAACACTCCTGCTTGGCTGTTTCAATGGGGCTGGTTGAAAGCTAGCAAATGTTGGGCTTGTTACGCAGACATTGCAGGTTATCACATGTTATGGAATTTCACAATAGTGAACAAAAATGGTTTTACAGTATAGATGCAATTTACTGGGTGACTAGGACCAACCTCCCAGATTATCAAACAGCTGAATTTTGGTCATTAGGAATTCAGAGCATGGGCATTTCCATCCACTAACCTCTACATCTATGGATACAGATAATTAGGTTTTCTCTTTAGAAACTGGAATGCTATTCCAAGAGGGTGGAAAGATAATTTCCTATGACACTTATCTAGGATCACAGTTTGGGCCCTTGCTGCAGTTAATAATGAGGAGTGTAACTCCTGGTAGTCTAGCCTCCTATATGATTTTTGTGGGGAATAACTTGGAGTGCATATATACAACCACCTTGTGAGGTAAATGTTCTGGAGAGGACTTATATCAAACCAAATACTGGGTATAGATCTAAGGGAAAGCATCTCTAATGTTGCCATCATATATATGTTACATAAGCAGGAAAGTACTTTACAGATATGTTTGTGCTAACCATGTGACCAGGTTATATGGTATTAAGGTTCTGTTCCAGGCTTCACAACGTCACATGGTCAGGTATGCATTTTATGTTTTTTATGCAGTCAGGAATAGAATTTACAGTTTATGGCATTGTTCTAGACTACTGTAAGTTAAATAATAGTACATTATGTTCATAAAAATTATATAGTCAACCATATTATGGCTGGATAATAGATGACTGTGTTTATTCCTCTGGCATTGTTTATGTTTTCATCTCTACAAATAGTCTTTGGTTTGTTTAAATAAAGAGAGAGAGAGAGAGAGAGAGAGAGAGAGAGAGATAGATAGATAGATAGATAGATAGATAGATAGATAGATAGATAGATAGATAGATAGATAGATAGACAGACAGACAGACAGATAGATAGATAGGACATGATGGAGGGACAACTATATGTCTCAGAGACTATCCCTTCTCTGGAACAGTATTCCATTCATTTAAAGCAGAGTTCTTTCTTAACCCAACTCAAGCATAACTTGGAGCAGTGGATGGAGAATCAGAAATTTACTCCTGACCTGTCATCTATGTCTCTTGTAGAAGCAGACAACATACAAAAGCTTGACCACCCATGCCCAAGCCTACATATACCCTGTAAAACAACCTTAGGATATCAAAATATGTCAGAAACATTTGAGAAGCATGGCTAGGTTTTAAAAGGCCCCCTGGGGTAGATAGCCTAGTAATCACCCACATGCATTACTAATACTAAAGTATACATTTATTTGCTCAGTATATGCTGCACAGGTGAATGTGAATATAATTCCATAAGTGTTACACTATTCACAGCATGTATGCAAATAAAGGTGTCGTCTTAAAAAATAAGTTAAAGGAATGTAGGGAGATGACCTGCCCTCGAAGGAGGCAGTTTTCAACAGCTTCCATTCAGGTCAACTTTTTTTGAATTCAGTCAGATACTTGCTTTGCCATTCAATGTAATTTATAATAGTTTTGATATAATGCAGCTATTCAATAAGAAAAAAGCTTGTTTTGAAATGCTTGCTTTCGGAGCTCTAAATCAGTATTTTATTCACAGCAAGCAAATGCTAGTCAAGATATGGCTTCCTTTAAACCAGCAATAATTGCTGACTTCACCATGTATCCAGCATACTGTGGAAAAGAATTTCTTGTGAAATTACTAGAATTTGAGTCTCTTCAATTCCAAACTGCAAACCAAGTTTAGCTCATGCTGACAGCTTTCAGTTCATGCAGCTGCTTAAAGGTAAAGTGATACTGGTAAATTACTGAATTATCTTTCTTGAGTAATGATTATATGGAATACATTTATTCTCATTGGGTATTTGTCTAGAATACTCTTTTCAGTTAATTACCTTAAGATGAACTGAGTCATTTATTTGTTAACCATGAAAACTCACTAGACAAAAGTACCTCCTTTCAGGGTTGAGTAATTTACTCAGTCACTCGAATGAAGACTAAAGGAATCAAACTCAGAGCTACAGGATGAAATTTATAAAACAGCTACTATAACTCTCTGCACTGAACTGTTCAACTAAAGGACATACATCATCTAAGTATATTAATCCTGCATACCCTGGTTAAGTATATCCTCATTCGTTGATCACACCTGATATATCAGATATGGTGCATAAGTTAGCAATAAACCTATGCAAATATTCACATAATGCATGTAGGTCACACAACTGTGATATGAAGACCATCGTATATATATATATATATATATATATATATATATATATATATCCAGATGTGGTATGTCTGAATAACCCTACCCCCACCTCGGCAGTGATCTAGGACTGCATGCAGCTGCAGTACATCTGACTGCCCTCAGCCCACAGTGATGCGGTCAATCACATGGTTATTTGTACAGGAAGTCGGTACACATTGTTTATTTATTTATTTAATCAACTAATACCCCATTTACTGGGCTAATGGTAAAGGAACGTCTTTGTCATAGGAAATTATTGGAAAATTATTTTGTAGGGTACCCCCCCAATAGTGAAAACATACATGAATAATGTTTTAATCAGTGTAATTATAACATCCTTATCCAAGCAGTATCTGCATTTAAGGACTTCACTGCTTTCTAGGTAGGCTCCTCTGAAGATCACAGACTTTACATATGATATATAACAGGTACTTTAGATAGAGGGTGCCATGCTGTCCCAGCCAACATACAGCCCTGAGTGAGTTTTCACACACACACACACACACACACACACACACACACACACACACACACACACACACACACACACACACACACACACACACACACACACACAATTCACTTACTCACTCACACGCACATACACACACACACACACATGTAGTACATAAATATGTACAAATGTATATGGATGTAGATCTGTAAGTCAGTTACAGGTATAGTCAGATCCCAATCAGGTGACCATAAGCAATCAAATCCCAAAACAGTGAAAACACACACACACACACACACACACACACACACACACACACACACACACACACACACACACACACACACACACACACACAAACAGAAAAGCACTGCACATACCTCTCAACCTCTTAGAAGAAATCTGGACAAAGCCATAAATAATGTGGGGAAAAAGGTTTTGTGTTAGCATGAATTTTTTGAAGAGTATGAAATCTGAAACTTGAACACCTGTCATTATTTTTTTAATTCATTCTTTAATAACGTGCCAATAATTTGCCAGAAAAAACACAATTTTATGAAAATGGAACCAAAAATATGAGGCGAGAATCTGTACAGTTCAGAGGTATGGCACTGCAGGGGGAGCCAGTGTCCATTACATCTCCACATAATTAAATGCATGAACTCATAGATCATACAATACTGCAACTTAGTGCAAACATCCTTAACCCACTATTCTGTGATTGCAGGTCATAAGAAGGTATGTCAGAATAACATAATGTATTTGTTGGTGAGCAAGCCCCCCCCTCTTCACCTCACCTTGGCATCTGTGTGTGTGTGTGTGTGGTTATATATATATATATATATATATATATATATATATATATCTACACACACACACACACACACACACACACACACACACACACACACACACACACACACACACACACATATATATATATATATATATATATATATATATATATATATAAAATCACAAACACACACAGACACACACACACACACACACACACACACACCTTTTATATATTTGAATAACATTTAAAAAGTAAAAGAAAATTGTGCCTTTTCCCCAAGAACAATCCAGCAGGGTCTTGTCCTGAAGTAAAAGGGGACCCTCTGTAGACTGTGTAGCTACCAGTGCATGGTACAGACTGTCTCTGCCCTGACACTGAGTTTCTGTAACAGTTTAGCCCTACAGTAAATCGTTCTGCTCCTGTCTAACCCCCACAAGGTGCAGCATATATATATAATGCTACAATCAAATGCAGTTTATAGGAAATGGTATATTAAGACAATGTTTTTCCTCTTATCTGTTATTGCCAAAGAAAGATTAACAAAACAAACAATCCTTAATATGAAGACTCTATAAGCACCCTTCCTCATACTGACTACTGAGAAAGTAGTATGTTTCTAGTGTCTAATGCAGTGGGCAATCCTGCTCTGTTCAAGTTACTGTTTCTAAATCACAAGTCACAGATGCTGAACACAAGCTCTTCAGCTCTGCTGCTTCAACCTGAAATTAGCATTAATTAAAAAAGGATACATCTAAATCTCAGCACCTTCTGTAAAAGTAAAATATACTGCTATTAAAAATTAGTTAATTAATTTACGAATAATCTGTATACATGTATAGGAAACAAAAACTATAGACTGGAGACAGAAGCATATAGAATTTTCTTAACTCTAATCCTAACTAAGCCTATGACTTCTGTAAAAAAAGTGGTTTGAAGTAGATTTCACTGCATGATTGCCTGCACCACATACCCCATTTGTAGTTCTGGGAATAATAATAAGGTAAAGTTAATATATTGCAGTGTATATGAGTAATCCACTGGTTTAATCCAAGTTAAAAAAGAAAGGAACTGTGCAGTTCTAAAGATTAATCTCTAGGATATGATAGATCCAACAAGAGCTTTGCTGAAGTATTTCTTCAATGTTTCAGCTGCTTTGTTGGCACCCCCGGACTGCAGCATAAACTTTATACTAGTAAAACAGTATTAATTTATACATTACTAATGTTCATTTCGTGTGACTGCCTTTCTGTAACCTTTCTTTCTGACCTTATTCAGATAACTATACAATCTAGGTACATTGGAGATAACAGTAAACAGGAAGCAACAATGTATAGTGATAAATCTGTGAATTTCCTCCTTGAAAATGAATCATTACTCCAAATTGTTTGATATCCCACTCAGACTCTGAAACATATTATAGTCTTTGCTGTTGGGCCTGACTGAATTGTACACAGTTGATTTAAAAGGGAAAAAAATAGCACTGCACTGTAATGGATCACCTTTCCCGCACTTACTCTCTTACACTATTAATTATTAAAAGCACTTCTCTCAGTTGTCAAGTAACATGTTTCTTGAAAATTTTCCTCAACAAGCTCTTACAGGTGCATTCAATGTGTTAAGGTACCATCATGTTACAAAATATTTTTGTTATGTTAAGAAATGACTTGTGCGTCAGTACAGGCAGGTGTCATTATTTATGCACATGTATAGCATACTGTAGTGAATTAAATAACTACTCATTTTATATTGTTGTGTGTTTCAGAATAAACATTTGCTCCGTCATATTTTTGAATATTACTTTTATCTTTTCAACATAATCCTCTTTCAAAAAGTGAATGAAACAAAATAGCCTGTGTATAGAGCGTTGCTCTGTTAAAAGATTCTACAGCAAATTTAGTGAAAATATAACCGCTTATAGAAAGCCAATGTGGATTATGTTTATTATTTAATAACTTCACAAATATATGTCTATAAATAAACAAAAATAACTACATGACATCTCATCTTTAATGATAAAAACAATGAATGACGAAAAATATTTTTACAAGTTGAAAGTTAAAAGTTTAAAGAATTACAAATCGTGTATACACACCATTCAGATAATTATATGTAGAGTTCATCTGTCTTCAAAACTGATTTAATGGAAACTTGATTTTATGATTGCAGGGTATGTGTGCAGCCATTCTTAGTATCCATTTTATTTTCCTGTTTGTTTGTAGTAGAGAAATTATTTCCCCACCTTTTTTGTTGTGACTATTGTGAACACCTTGAACTCAAAGCTAAGAACTGATGTTCCTGTTTCCAAAATATGTTGTTTGGTCATTTTCGTTTCTTCTAGATGTGTAGATCATGTTAATAAGATGCCCATAAATTCTATCTTTCAAATTTCTTTTGTAAACACTAAAAAGTTTTTACATGTTTTTTTAGTGTGAAGATTTTAGTAATTTAGTTAGACAGTTACATAAAACCTTGGATAGAAACTATAGTTCAATGTTTAAAATCTACTTCTTTTACTTCTTTTGAGATGTTTCCAATTATAACACTTGGTTGATCACTAATGCATTTGTCATTACATAGTAGCTGTTTTAAATTGACCATTCTTAAACATAAAAATGGTTTTTTGTTCCTCAGTTGTTTAACAAAGGGATCTTATCAGTGTTGTCCTAATTACATGTTCCCTGTATTTTGTAACTAGCCCCTGGTCATAGCCTCTCTCTCTAAATAATGAGATCTAGATGATCTGCTTCAGTGTGTAAAATGTGGGTCCTTACAGAGTCTTTTTAATCTGATAAATTGACTCTTAATGATGCCAGGAAAAACGTGCCTAGGGTGCATACTGTCAAAAGATAAAGAGAAGAGTCATCCTTAGGTTTTTTAGATAGTAGTGGGATGGTTGGTACCATCCTCTTAGTGTGACAAGTTAATGGATTTGGCAGATAGTCAAAAACTTTACAAAGTCAGAGATTGCCTGCCTTTCCATACAAAAAAATATCATCTACAAAGCGTTTATAAGTTATGTAAACACCCCATTTTTTAGATAGTATTTCATTTAAAAACATAAATACATTGTGTTTTAGTATATATCTAAATAACTGATACATAAGTAACTGTCTATCATTAGAAAAAGTTTTATCCACATTAATATGTCTCTTATAGTTTTATCTTGGTAGAAAATAATTCTAAAACAATTCTGATAACTTTTAAAACATGATTATTCATGTAGTTGTACATGCCTGTCCACCACAGAGTGATGGAGCCCTGCCTGTGATCCAGATGGCCATGGTTTGATTGACAGCCTTGGCACTGGAGAAGCCTGGCAGATAGGAGAGAGGAGTGAAGGGGTATAGCCTGCTTGCCTTTTCCAGTGGGGTGGGGAGAAGTGCACACACTTGGTAGCACACTGAGGGATTCAGTTTCCCTAGTGAAGACCAAAAAACACATCTACTTGTACTTAAAAGTTACACATGGGGCAGGTGAAATAAAGGGCCCTCACGGAAGTGAAGGGATGGCCTTTGCGAACAGTCCATTACACATCCCCTAACACACGCTTTGTTGAGTGCACACAGGGGATGCTTGAATGAAGGCCCCTCCTGGGTGAGTCTTGCCTCAGTGATGGGGAACAAATCAGCCAACTGATTAGTAGGGGGCTGATGATCACCAGACAGTGATGACAAATTAGCATAAAAGTTAGATGGCAACCGAGACATTCTTCAAACTGATAAATTGTCATTTTTGTGAATTTCAAGGTTTAATGCTCAGAGTTACAGTGCTCTTCTCAGCTGGTTAAAGAGCAATATTTTAAACATTATATTTTTTTTTTATATTTTGCCCAAGATTTTTAATACACATTTTATAGGTCTTCCTCATGCACAAACAAGCAAAAATTTATTTATTTATTTTGTTTAAATATGTTTTACGATTTCCTCAAAATTAATTCAACACAACAATGTCACCATTGCCTTTTTATGAATGTAAAGGCTGCTTGGCCCACCTACACTTCCCATTTCTATGCTCATTGTGCAAGGGTTTCTATATAGTCAACCAATTTTTTCTTCTTCGACTCCCCTTAAGAATTGTCTTATGTTTATCCAGTATTTTTTAAATTCCATAACAGTTTTGAATGTATTACTTTTTCAGGAATGAAGTTAAAAACACACACTACCTTTCTGTGAAATCTAATTCTCCTACATCTGATTCTTGAATGATAATCAACAGTTATATAGGTTCATAGGTAGGTACTAAGCTATTGGCCCCAGGGCCTATATAAGCCTAGCCAAAAAGGTACCCTGGCTTTCGCCACCCAAGAAAATTATTTTCCTGTGCCCCTGTCGAGCAGAGACAAAGAGTTGATCCCTGGGATGAATTTCCTATTTCCCATCTAATCATCAAGATTTTTCTTGAAGAGTACTAATGAGGAGCTTTGTTTGATATACATAGGTAGTTTGTTCCAGAGTATGGGAAGTCTCTGGGACAGGAATCTATCTCTCTAGCATGTTTTGTTTATTGTGGTGACAAGGTTTAGGTCCCTAGAGTGTGTAGCTCGGAGGGATTGGGATTTCTTTAAGTGGAGCATGTCCAGCAGCTCTGGATTTGACAAAGCTTTGTATGTTAGGCAGAGATCGCCTTTGAGTAGGCAATATGCGACGGAGCAAAGCTGGCGTTTTTTGAGACGGTCTGCGTAGGGCATCTGTTTGAGGCCGGTAATCCTCTTTGTGAGGTATTTATGCAGCCTTTCCAGTTGTTGTAGATGTCTTGTGAGGTACATACCAAAAGGGGCATTGTACTCTATAATGGGTCTAATGAGTGATGAGTAGTGGGGAACAATGACCTCTTTTTTCCTGGATGAGAAACCTTTTGTGATGAGGTGTGCCAGTAGAAGGATTTCCTGACTACTGTGGCAATGTGATTATCAAAGGAGAGACTACTGTCCACCTGTGTCCCAAGGTCTCTTATCACACTTTCGGTGTTAAGTAGACTACCACCTATGTGGTAGCTCATGGGTACAGAGTTTTTACCAAATTGGATGACAATGCACTTTTTGGCATTGAGCTTGAGGCCATGGCTTTGACACCAGGCATCTGTCTCAGTGAGGCCCTTTTGTAGGATGTCCACATCATTAGGAGTTTTGATTATGGCTCCTAGTTTGCAGTCATCTGCGAACTTCATTAGCCAAAGACCTTCTGTGTTAGCCTGTACTTCAGAAAAGTAGATACCAAACAGGAGAGGACCCAGGACTGAACCCTGTGGTACTCCACTTGTCACTGGTCTGAAGTCAGATTTGAAGTCTGCTACTTTCACAGTGTGGGTTCTGTCAGTGAGTCAGTTGGCAACCCATCTTGTGAAATAGGGATTTATACCTAGTTTGGTGAGTTTATCTATAATTCCAGAGTGGGGGATGGTGTCAAAAGCCTTGGCGAGATCTAGATGGGCTGTGTGAACCACCTTACACTTGTCTACAGCTTTGGTAACTGCTTCAAAGAAGTCTATCAGGTTTAGGAGACATGAGCTGCCTTTTATAAACTGGGTGGGTTCCAGAATTTGGAGATTACCAATGTCTTTGTTTATAAGTTCCATGATGATATGTTTCATGGCCTTGCAGACCAGGCTCATTAGGCTAATGGGGCGGTAGTTCCCGGGGTCTGTGGTGGCTCCCCATTTGTGGAGTGGGATAATCGTCGCTGTGCACCATTCAGTGGGCACAAAGCCTGAGGTGAGGCTATGATTGATCATGGTGCTTAGGTTGGGTGCCAGTTCATTCTGTAGTTCGTGTAGAACACAGCCTGGGATGTTATCAGGTCCCATGGATGCTGTGTTCTTGGCTTTGGAGAGTGTGGTTTTTACCTGTGCAGCCGTGATTACAGGAACTTTGCATTCTTCCGGTGTAGAGATGGGCCCTTTAGGGGGTGAGAGAGTGGTAAAGTTAGCAAGTAACCTATCTGCCAGGATGTTGGCAATATCAGTTGGTTCTGTATATTTAGTGCCATTGTGCTGTAACTCAGATCAGATCTGAGTGTTGCCATTGAGATTCTTGACATAGCTATAGAATGCTTTGTGGTTGTCTTTAGAATCAGTGGCAATTTTGTTTTCAAAACTACCTTTGGAGGATTTTATGAGGGATCTCAGCTTCTTATTGAGGCTGACCAGGGAATTCCTCCAATCATGGGATTTTACTCTTTTTTGCAACAGTTTCTTTATTCTGTTGTAGAGTTTGTTTATGGCAGGGGACCACCAGATTGGCTTCCTTTTTTTGGAGGAAAGCATCTTGGTTCTGTTAGGGATAGCATGATCCAGGCACTCATGTAAGTGTTTATAAAGTGCATTTGTGTAGGATTCAGCAGTCATACCTCTATTGTCCATCTGCATGGGTGTCGTGAAATTTGCCACTTCTGTCTTAAGAAGCGTGAAGTTGGCTTTAGAGAAAATTTTTAAGGTGGTTTCTCTAATGGGGGGTGGGGGCGGGATGTGGATGTCTAGGGTGATTAGCTTGTGGTCAGATCTGACCAATGAGGAATTGACCTCTGATGTGGAACACTGGTCTCCCATGTTGGTAATGACCAGGTCTAGGATATTACTGCCCCTGGTTGGGGTATGGATAGGTTGATCCAAGGTGTTGGAATTTATGAATTCCAGAAAACATTGAGCAAAAGAGTTGGTATATGAGTAGTTTTCCCAGTTAATGGTGGGGTAGTTGAAATCGCCCATGATGAGGGTGTTGGGTTGTACCCTAATATTTTCCAGTGTATCAAGAAATGAGAAGTGGGAATCCTGGGGCATGGTGGGGGATCTGTAGCAAGTTACAATTTGGACTGCGGTCTTGCCCTGAGTTAGTTGCACTTGGATAATCTCGGATGCATTATGCTGAGCAACTAGTCTGGAGGTGTGGATATCCTTAATGAATATGGACACGCCTCTGCCTTTAGTGTTTCGGTCCAGGTTAGGTGGCCAAAAGGTGTGGTATGAATTATATCCTGGTAATGCAGGGGTGCTCCCTGAAGCCTTGAACCAGGTCTCTGTCACTGCACAGATGTCGATGTTCTCCATTTTAAGGAGTGCCTTGAGTGAATGCATTTTTAGGTTTAGACTTCTAGAACTGAGTAGCATTACCCTCAGATTTTTCTTGCTTGTACCTGTTATGGTGGTGAATTTGTCATTTGAACCTTGCCTAAAAAAGGCACTATAGGGGTGGCAAGAGCCTTAGCCGGTATCCGGAATCCCAAGGGTGACAGGTGCAGGCCATCTCTGGCAAAGCATCATGGTCTGCTGATCATGTCATCCCAGGCAGACAGATACTGGATCCCCTTAGAATGACACCAGAAGCTTAGCCAATTGTTGAAGTCAATCATTTTGTCCTTGTACTGTGGTATCATTCTGGGTGATGGCAGGATGTTACTCAGGGCTAGGGTCATACCTTCCTGGGCTACAAGATCGGAGAGCTCCTCCATGACTCTTTTCATGTAGTCCAGGGAGGTACGTCTCAGGTCATTCACACCAACATGGACAATGACAGAGTCATATTTGTACTTGCTGTGGAGTGACCTGAGTGTGTGCATTATGTGGCAGATCCTGGCACCTGACAAGCAGCTTGACAGTAACTTCCCCCTTGTTTAGCCTGGTGAGTGGAATATCAGTGTGCCTGACTATAGAGTCACCTATGACTAGAGTGTTAGGTACATTGTTATGCTTTATGGGCTGTGGTTGAGTGGCACACTGAGTTTGTGGGCTATGTGTCATTTGGGTTGTGTTGGGAGGGTGGAGGTTGCTTGCGTTTCTGCTTTGGAGGTCTCTGTTGCTTGAGCAGATTTTTATTGAGAGCTCCACAAATGTAGGTGTGTATTTTGTGTTTCTGTGTGTCTGTTTTGGTGGTGTAGGTTTTGAAGGACTATGTGATAAGTGTGGTGTGGTGCAAGTGTTTACCTACTCCTCTTGACTGTCTAGTTCAGTCTTGGGTGAAGAGAGCTTTGCTTCCAGTTTGGCTATATAAGTGCATCTCTCACAGGTTGTAGTGTTGGGTGCTAGGAGGAGAGGGTTGTCTGTGTATGAGGCAATTGCTGCATTGCCCCAAGATGCCCAGATTCATCAGGTAGACAGGAAAAAACACCGGGAGCTGACCCTTAGACATGCCTGGATAGGTGCATATTTATTAAGTACTAAAAACTGTTTTCCTCTAGACAAGTGAGAAAAGTTGAGTGCTGTAGTAATTTGTAGCTTATTTAGTGCTTACAACGAGTTCTGAACAAGTGTTGAGCTCAGAGAAACAGATTTGAGTACTAAAACTAAAAAAACTAGCTAGTTCTAAGGGAAATCTTAAAGAGGAGACTTTATGGCACCAGGAATAGTTTAATCCTAGCTAACTGGCGATGAATAAAGTGTATTTTTCTTTATATAACAGTAACAAATGAGCAAACTGATTTAAACAAATTTACCAATTAACCAATAAAAAGCTAAAAACTGTACCAGCAGTCTTCAATCAGACAAGTTCTAACTGCACACTCCTGCCACTAGGGTGCAGGGGAACCTTCTCCAAAAAATGATGGTTTGGATTAGTGCTCAAGTTGTACAACCAAAGTTAGATTCAGCAGGTCTGAATTTAGTCTATGCTACAGCAAACAAGGCTTACCAATTTCAGAAAGAAGCAGTTCAAATAAGCAGGTACAATAAGCCTTTAAAAAGAAACTCCCAGCTCAGAAGGGCAGAATCTACCCTCTCCTCCCACAAGAGTGCAGACCACATCTTCTTAATGTAAAATAACTGCCCTGAAGCCCAAGTGCTTAAACCAGAACTAATACACTTTTAGAGTGACAGACACTAAGCCTTCAATCAGCAACTCCCAACTTAGAAGGATGTAAGCTACCTGTCCTGCCACAACAGTGCAGACCACAAACCTTAATGTAAAACAACTGGTTTGAAGCCTAAGTGCTTCAACCAAAGGCTTAGAATAACAGTTAAAATTTAATCAGGCTACTAACAAGCAGTAATAAATGCAGCAGAATAAATGCAATTACATTAAACAGATAGCTATGAGACAAAAACATTCTATGATATTTACTTTTGCATTTACTCTTTAGGAGTGCATATATTACGTTGCTGTAGTAACATTTAATATGACTTCTAATGCATTTTGTGTTCCACTTTTGGTCTGTTTAGTTGAACCAACTACTATGTCACTGTCTTTGGAAAGAAATGGCTAACAATGAGATGGCTTTGCTATGTGAAAACTGTCAAACCCAGAAGTTTACATTTTGCGAAATTTTAATGTAAGCTACACACTTTATTACTTTTAGCAATGTAGTCACACAATTTTTTAATATACTCATATAGTAATTGTGTTTCTTAAAACATGGCAGCAAAATTCCACTCTTTCTGCCACTAAAATGATTGCAACCTTTAAGGAGATAATCACATAAAGGCAATAGAATGTTTCATGACGTAAGATAACATCCACTAAACACTCAAAAGGACGATAGCCAAATCTTTAGCGTGTAAAGTATTTAATCACCACTTTCATCCACAAAGGGACTTCTTCAGAACAATGCAATGGACTCAAACCAAAAGCAATATATATATGTATATATATATATATATATATATATATATATATATATATTTACCAGAAAGGCTAATCCAGACTCTGCTACACTTTGCTGTGAAGGAAAGGTTAGTTTGCTTTTATTTGTTGTATTTTGTATTACTTTATTGCCTTTTTATATTTTGAGTACTGTGGTTTGTTTTATTTACCTTGTGTTTTACTTGCATTCTGCTTTAACTGCATATTAAAACTTCAAAAGAGACCACAGCTCTGTCTCTTCTGAGTCAGGCAGAAAATTTTTCCCACCGTCCCACCCAGTTACAGTTGTCTTGTTAAATACCACTGTCTTTCTAGTTGCCTGTCTCTTATGTTAATCTGACCATATATCTCATTTCCTCTCTGCTTTCACTGGCTTGTGTGAGTAATCACAAAATCATTTTTGAAATCACTCTCCTTCAACTATTTAAAGTTATTGGCCATCCTACAGTATTTCATAGTACCAAAATACAAAAGTAACCACCCCTTTCAATCCATCTTGCTGTTTTAAAAATAGTAACTCTCCACTAAACCTTAACTTTTTAAACAGGTAAAACTTAAGTTACCTACTTTCACATCTAACATCTCTAGTGCACACTGCAGTGTGCATTTTTCTTCATCTTACCTTTAAGCATCCCTGTGACTAGCACTTGCTCTAATATCTGCTGGAAAGCACTAGAAAGCCTTAAACTGATACAAGCACTCTACTCTCCTTGTTAATAAGGAGAAATTAATCATAGGCACTAAACAGCCTATAATTGCAAAGTACCTTGCTAAGGTAATGGAAAACAGCTCCTGTACTTTACAAAAAAAAAAAAAAAAAAAGCACTAAACCAGGCATGTCCAAGGGTCAGCTTTCGGTGAGTTTTCCTGTCCACATGGTGAATCTGGGCATACTGGGGCAATGCAGAAATTGCCTCAAGTACACAGACAACCCTCTCCTCCTACCACCCAACACCACAACCTGTGAGAGATGCACTTACATAGCTAAAATGGAAGCAAAGCTCTCTCCACCCAAGATTGTGCTAGACAGTCAAGAGGAGAAGGTTAAAACCCACACTACACCTCAAGCACCACATAGCCCTTCTAAACTCACACCACCAACACCCACACATAGCAACACTAAATCCACATATGCAGAGGCCCTTAACTGTAATCTGCCCAAGCAACAAGTAACTCTGAAGCTGAAAAACAAACAAACACCAATCATAACCAAAGTGTCACATAGCTCACAACACCAGTGTGCCACCCAGCAACAGCCCCTAAGGCAAGACAATGTACCTAACACTTTAGTCATAGGTGACTCTATAGTCCGGCACACTGATGTCCCACTCACCAGGTTGAATATGGAGAAAATTACAGTCAGCTGCCTGTCGGGTGCCAGGATCTGCCATATAACGATACACTCAAGTCACTCCACAACAAGTACAAATATGACTCTGTCATTGTCCATGTTGGAGTGAATGACTTGAGACGTACCTCCCTGGACTACATGAAAAGAGACATGGAAGAGTTCTCAGATCATGTGACCCAGGCAGGTATGACCCTAGCCCTGAGTAGCATCCGCCTTCGCCCAGAAAGATACCACAATATAATAACAAAATGATTGACTTCAACAATTGGCTAAGCTTCTGGTGTCATTCAAAGGGGATCCAGTATCTGTCTGCCTGGGATGACATGATCAACAGACCATGATGCTTTGCCAGAGATGGTCTGCACCTGTCACCCCTGGGATTCAGGTTACTGGCTAAGGCTCTTGCCACCCCTATAGTGCCTTTTTTAGGCAAAGTTCAAAGGACAAAACCACCACCGTAACAGGTACAAGCATGCAAAATATGAAGGTAATGCTACTCAATGCTAGAAGTCTAAACCTCAAAATGCACTCTCTCGAGGCACTCCTAAAAATGGAGAACATCGATATCTGTGCAGTAACTGAGACCTGGTTCAAGGCTCCAGAGAGCATCCCTGCAATACCAGGCTACAACTCTTACTACACTTTTCGTCCACCAAACCAGGACCGAAACACTAAAGGTGAAGGAGTGTCAATATTCACCAAGGATATTCACACCACCAGGCTAGTTGCCCAACACAATGCATCTGAAATTCTCCAGGTGCAACTAACACTAGGTAAGACTGCAATCCAGATTGTAGCTTGCAACAGATCCCCCACCATGCCCCAAGATTCTCACTACACCTTTCTAAACATACTGTTAAATATTAAGATAGAACCAAACACCCTAATACTGGGTGATTTTAACTACCCTGCCATTAACTGGGAAAACTACTCGTGTACCACCTTTGCCCAATGGTTCTTGGAATTCATAAATTCCAATGCCCTGGATCAACTACTCCATAGTCCCATGAGGGGCTCCAATATCCTAGACCTGGTCATTACCAACATGGCAAATCGATGCTCCACACCTATGGTCACCCCCTCATTAGTCCAGTCTGACCATAAGCTAATCACCCTTAACATCCACATCCCATCCCATCCCCACCCCTCAGTAAGGAAACCTCCACAAAAAACTTCTCCAAAGCCAACTTCATGCTACTCAAGTTAGAAGTTACAAACTTCATGACACCCATGCAGACAGGAACTGAAAGTGTGACTGCTGAGTCCTACACTAAGGCACTGTACGAGCACATCCACTCATGCATGAATCGTGCCATCCCAAATAGAATCAAGATGCTCTCATCCAAAAAATGGAAGCCAATCTTGTGGTCCCCTGTCATAAACAAACTTTACAACAAAAGGAAGAAACTGTTGCAGAAAAGAGGAAAATCCCAGGATGCAAAAAACTCCCTTACCAGCCTCAGTAAGAAACTGAGATCCCTCATAAAATCCTCCAAAGCTAGTTATGAAAATAAGATTGCAAAAGATTCCAAAGACAACCACAAGGCATTCTATAACTATGTCAAGAATCTAAATGACAATGCTCAGATCTGCTCTGAGCTAAAACAGAATGGCATTAAATATAGTGATCCCAAGGATATTGCCAATATCCTGGCAGATCGATTCAGTGCCAACTTCACCCCCCTCTAACCCCCTAAATGGCCCATCTCAATACCAGAAGATTGCCAAATTCCAGTAATAACGGCCACACAGGTAAAAACGCACTCTCCAAAGCTAAGAATACAGCATCCATGGGACCAGATGACATCCTGGGCTGTGTACTACATGAACTACAATATGAACTGGCACCTCACCTAAGTGTCATGTTTAATCATAGCCTCACCTCAGGTTTCCTGCCCACTGAGTGGCGTGGAGCTACAGTTATCCCACTCCACAAGGAGAGATCCACCTTGGATCCCAGAAACTACCATCCCATCAGTCTGATGAGCCTTATCTGCAAGGCCAAGGAGCGTATTATCATGGAACTTATAAACAAAGACATTGGCAACCTTCAAACACTGAACCCCACCCAGTTTGGGTTCGTGAAGGGCCGATCTTGTCTCCTGAATCTGATTGACGTCTTCAAATCAGTCTCCAGAGCCATGGACAAGGGTAAGGTGGTCCACACAGCCTATCTAGACTTTGCCAAGGCCTTTGACACCATCCCCCACTCTGGAATCATAGATAAACTTACTAAGTTAGGCATTAATCCCTACATCACCCAATGGGTTGCTAACTGGCTTACTGATAGAATCCACACTGTAAACGTAGCCAGCTCCAAATCCAGCTCCAGACAAGTGACAAGTGGAGTACCTCAGGGTTCAGTCCTGGGACCGCTCTTGTTTGACATCTATTTCACTGAAGTACAGGCCAACACTAAGGGACTCTGGCTAACAAAGTTCGCAGATGACTGCAAACTGGGAGCCATTATTGAATCCCCAAATGATGTGGATACTCTACAACAGGGCCTTACAGAAACAGATGCTTGGTGCCAGAGCCATGGGCTCAAGCTCAATGCCAAGAAATGTATAGTTATCCCCTTTGGGAAAAAACATGTACCCGTGAATTACCATATTGGTGGCAGTACACTAAACACTGAAAGTGTGGTAAGAGACTTAGGGACATAGGTGGACAGTGGTCTCACCTTCAATAACCACATTGTAACAACAGTCAGGAAATCCTTCTATGTAGCACACCTCATCACTAAGGGCTTTTCATCCAGAAAAAAGGAGGTCATTGTCCCACTGTACTCATCCCTCATTAGACCCATTATAGAATACAACGACCTGTTTGGTATGTACCTCTCAAGACATCTGCAACAACTGGAAAGGCCGCAGAAATACCTCACTAAAAGAATCACAAGCCTAAAGCGGATGCCCTATGCAGACCACCTTAAAAAACTCCAGCTATACTCTGTCGCATATCATCTACTCAGAGGCGATCCCTGTTTAACATACAAGGCCATGTCAAACCCAGAGCTGTTGGACATGCTACACTTAAAGAAATCCCAATCCCTCAGAGCCACATGCTCCAGGGGTCTAAACCTTGTCATCACAATAAACAAAACATGCTGGAGGGATAGGTTCCTGACCCAGAGACTCCGCAGACTCTGGAATAGATTGCCCATACATGTCAAGCAGAGTGCCTCTTTGGCCCTCTTCAAAAGGAACCTTGATGATTGGATGGGAGATAGGAAATTCACTCCAGGGATCACGTCAGTCACCCTGCTAGATAGGGGTCGGGGAAGTAAATACTGTGTGAAGAAATAGCCAGGGAATTATTATGGCTAGCCTTGTATAGGCCCTAGGGCCGATAGCCTAGTACTAAACTATGAACATGCCAAATGGGGCATTAAACTCAATGACTGGTCTAATGAGGGAAGAGTACAGAGAGAGAGAGAGAGAGATGAAGACCTCTTTCTTTCTGGATCCAAAACCCTTGGTAATGAGATGTGCCACATAGAAGGACTTTCTGACCACAGTCCCAATATGGTGGTTGAGGGAGAGGTTGCTGTCAACCTGCATCCCCAGATCTCTTATAACACCTTCAGTGTTCAGTGGGCTCCCATCAGTGTGGTAATTAGTGGAAACTGAGTTTTTACCAAAGGGGATGACAATGTATTTTTTGGCATTAAGCTTAAAGCCATGGTTTCGACACCAGTCATTGGTCTCAGTGAGGCTTTTCTTTAGGATGTCTGCATCACTTGGGGAGTTAATAATGGCTCCCAGCTTGCAGTCATCTGTGAACTTGGTCAGCCAGAGTCCCTTTGTGTTGGCCTGGACTTCTGAGAAGTAGATGCCGAACAGCAGAGGACCCAGGAGTGATCCCTGTGGGAGTCCATTCTTGAGTGGTCGGCAGTCTGACTTGGGAGTCCTCTACTTTCATACTGTGTGTTCTATCTGTGAGCCAGTTTGTATCTCAGCCAGTGATATAGGGGTTGATGCCTAGTTTGATGAGTTTATCAATAATTCCCGAGTGAGGAATGGTATCAAAGGCCTTGGCCAGATTGAGGTAGGCTGTATGCACTGCCTTACCTTCATCCACAGCCCTGGTGACTGACTCAAATAAGTCAACCAGGCTGAGCAGGCATGATCTCCCTTTCACAAAGCCAAATTGCATGGGGTCTAGAGTTTGGAGATTTCCTATATCTTTGCTAATCAGGTCCACAATGATGCGCTCCATAGCTTTACATATCAGACTCGTCAGGCTAATGGGGCAATAATTCCCAGGGTCTGTAGTCGCTCCCCCCTTTATGGAGAGGGATGACTATAGCAGTGCCATTCGGTAGGAACAAAGCCAGAGGTGAAGCTGTGACTGAACAGGGCACACAGACGTGGTGCCAGTTCACTTTGTAGTTCATGTAGAACACAGCCAGGGATATTATCAGGTCCCATGGAAGCTGTATTCTTGGCCTTGGACAATGCAGCTTTAACCTGTGCTGCAGTAATGCTGGGTGCTTTGTGTTTTTCCAGTATTGTGATTGGTCCTTTAGTGGGAAGAGAGGGGTAAAGTTGGCACTGAAGCTGTCAGCCAGTATGCTGGCAATATCTGTTGGCTCAGTATAGGAGGTATTTTTATTTCAGTATAGGAGGTACCATTGCGCAATAACTCAGAGCAAATCTGGGTATTGCTGTGGAGGTTCTTGATATAACTATAGAAGGCTTTGTGATTGTTTTTAGTGTCTGCCACAATTCTGCCTTCATAACTGGCTTTGGAGAATTTGATGAGGGATCTCAGCTTTTTCTTGAGGCTAATAAGGGAGTTTTTCCAGTCTTGGGACTTTACCTTTTTCTGCAACAGTTTCTTCCTTCTTCTGTAGAGTTTATTAATGGCAGTGGACCACCAGATTAGCTTCCTTCTTTTGGAGGAGAGTGTCTTGCTTCTGTTGGGTATGGCTAGTTCCATGCATTTCTGTACATGTTCGTACAGTGCATTGGTGTATGATTTGGCAGTCATGCAGCTATTTTCCATTGGCATGGGTGCTGTGAAGTTAGCCACCTCTGTTTTTTAAGAGCCCAAAGTCATCTTTGGAGAAGTTACCTTTCGGGGTGTGTGGGTGAGATGTGGATTTCCATGGTGATTAGTTTATGGTCGGATCTGACCAGTGAGGGATTGGCTATTGGTGTAGAGCAATGATCACCCATGTTATTAATAACCAGGTCAAGGATGTTGCTTCCTCTAGTGGGGGTCAGAATGAACTGGTCCAGGGCATTGGAACTGATGAATTCCAGGAAGCGTTGGTCCAGTGTATTAGTGCTTGAATAGTTTTCCCAGTTGATGGAGGGTTAGTCGAAGTCTCCTAGTATGAGAGTGTTGGGTTGGACCTAGATAGATTCCAAGTGCTTAGGAACATGGAGTGAGAGTCTAGGGACACAGGTGGGGACCTATAGCAGGCTATGACCTGGATCACCATCTTAGCCAATGTTAGTTTTACCTGCAGTATGGGCTACTAGTCTGGAGGTGTGCATATCATTTATGAATATGGACATACCACTGCCTTTGGAGCTTCTGTCCATGTTTCAGGGCCGAAAGGTGTGGAATGAGTTATAGCCTGGTAGTGCAAGGGTGCTTTCTGCTGCTTTAAATCAGGTCTCCGTTACAGCACAAATATCAATGTTCTCCATTTTGAGGAGTGCTTTGAGTGAGTGTATCTTGAGATTTAGACTTCTAGTATTCAGCAGCATGACCCTCAGATTGCATTTATTTATAGCTGTTACAGTGGCAATTTGCTCTTTGGAACACTGCCTAAAAAAGGCACTATGGGGTAAAATTAATTGGGCTGGTAACCCGAATCCAGTCCAGGATAGATTGTTGAGAGTTATTTTTGCCATATCTTGTTAGTGTATTAATAACTTGAGTGAATCCAAAGTGGTTCATGCTGTTGATTGCTGATGTTTTGGATAAAGACTGCCAGTCAATGTTTATATCATGCAGGAGGATAATTTCATTTGTAATTGTATCTGCTATTCATGGTAGCATTTTTCAAGTATTGGAATGTTCTCTCTGGGAGGATATATAGCACAGCAATGCATATGCCCTTTGCTCTATTAAGTTTTAGGAATGAGATTAGAATTTATCTTTTACCAAAATTTGTAATTGTGGCTGTATAGGGAGTTACTGTGAGTACATTTGGGAGGATCACAGCTATTCCTCCTGCTTATGTCTAATATCAAGCTTAATAATATTATAAACAGGGGGTAGTATTTCAGCATCTTTTATTTCAGGCTTTAGCCATGTCTCTGTTGTGGTTATGATGTCCAAGTTGTGTTGAACTATCCAGGCATGAAAATCTGTGATTTTGTTTCATATGTTTCTAAGGTTTACACTGACTATTTTTAAACTTTTAGGGTGTATTCTTTGGTTTGGGGTTTGGTTGGGACCTGGTTTGGGGTAGATGTCACCACATTGGTGTTTGGTGGAGAAAGATGGTTTGTTTATTATGGTGTCTTTAGAAGAGATGTGTAAATGTATTACCTTGACATTGGGACTGACATTTTTTTAGTATTTTGGAGTTACAACAGTGGAAGTGAGTTATGGGAAATAAGCTTGAATAGATTTTTGAGTAACAAACAGATGAAAATGAAGATGCAGCCAGCCATATGAAGGAAAACTGAATTCTTTATTATTCACAAAAAAGATTTAGCACTTTTGTCTAGTGTATAACAAAAATACTTCATCAGAATCTAAACAACAGTAAATCACATTTGGTTTAAATAATCCTCTTGAAAAAAATCACGTTAGCAAAAAACAATCTAAACTGCTTTCCCTCACCACCCTATACACATGGCTAAATCTAATGTTAAGACCATACTTAAAGTAATACAAACATATAAAATGTTCTTACTTAAACCAAGTAAGAACGCAATTTTAAAACAATAGCAATAGAGAAAGGGCTGGATTCAGTAAAGCCTACACTAAGTGTACACTGTTCTGAGGAACAGACAACACAGACATAACACACTCCTTCTTTCTCCTAATTTTAGTTCTCGTACTGATATTTTTGCTGCTTTAAATATTGACAGGGATTCATAAAGGTAATCACAAAGTGTAGACTATATGTACACATAGTGCAATATTTCTGAGTGACTAGAAAACACAAAAAAATGAGATAAGAATTTTATTAAATACGTATCATGTGTACACTTACTGTAGGCTTTATTGAATCCCGGAGAAACTGTCATTTAAACTTGGATGTTTAAAGCCTTAAGCTTGATTTCCCATCTTAATTCATGGTATTCAATAATATCTTTCCATGGGCCACCTCTAGCATTTTTTGATACCATATCCAATACATAAAAACAAAAATTATGAGTAAAATATTGTATAATATGTTTATACAAAGCATTATTTAAATTTTTGTTTTTTGTCTAAATTATGTTCATATATTCTGTCCCTCAAGTGTCTCTTTGTTTTTCCTACATAAAAACATTTACAATGCTGACACAAGGCTGCATATATAACCCCCACTGAACTACAGTTGACACGATACTTAGAATTTATTTTACTCCCATTAATAATAATAGAATCACTCTCCAAAATAAACTTACATTGTGGGAAAAATCCTCATTTAAACATTCCCACTTTTTTTATTGGTTTTATACACTTGTTCACTCACAGCATGGTCAAAAAATTGTTGAAAGACTTAGCTTTCTTGTAAACCACCACAGGAGCTTCCCCCAAAACTTCCCACATATCATTAAATCATGAAAAAAAAATTGCAGTTTTTCTTGAGAATATATTTAATTCCATGATAATCACTGTTAAACTCAGTAATAAATGCCTGGGAATAATTTTCAGGTGGCCATTGACTCAAACTGGCATGAGCACAACTAATAACACTTCTTAGTAGTGGTCTAAAATGGCCACTCGTTCTTTTCCTAGTAACTTCTTCAAACACTTCATTAATAATGTGATATGGGTAACCCCTAGTCTTGAACCCTTACATCAGATATGTGTCATATTCAGATACCATATGAGCAAGTCTTACACACTGACCTTTTACTATTGCTGTCTTCTGATGTTGGGGGTGGCAGTTGGAATAATGAAGCAAACTGTTTGAGTATGTAGGCTTCCCGTAGATAGTACTAACGAACCTTTCATGGGTAATATCTTTACTAATCAAATCATGCAAAAAGCTGATCTCTCTATTATACGTGTAAGTAAACTGTCAGAAAGATGTAGTCCTTTTTAAATAAAACAAAATTCCTCTATATCCCAGTCATTTTCTTTCCAAAAAAAAAAAATATTGTCCAAATGTGCCAAAAAGCAGACATAAAAGGACCAGGGAGGGGAAGTAAATGTGTTAAGTAAATATTTCCTTTCCCATTTTAGAAGTATAACACTGGCAAAAATGGGGGCACAAGATGCCTCCATAGCCACCCCCTTCTTCTGCAAAATAATTTTCCATTCAGATATAAATAATTATGGTTCAATACTAACTCCATGAAAGTGTCCAGGACATATATTTCCCTGTCATCATACTCTGTATCTTCAACAATAAACTCATAGAACCATTCAAGTCCAGCATCATGAGGAATGACATTAAATAAATTAACCACATATGTAGTTACAAATATAACTTTCTCAGTATAGGTAACATCTCTACGTTTTTCCCAAAAATCCCAAGAGTCACAACATAAATGATGGAAAGACTTAAGGCAGTTATTCAATTTTACAACAATATACTTAGCAAGGGTGTGAGTCTTAGATTTACATGCATCTACAATGGGTCTCATGGGGGTCTTGCTATATTCTTATGTAACTTAGATATACCAAATATTTTCGGAACAGTAGGAAATGTTACATTCAAAAAATGGAATGTTTCGGGATTAATATATTCATTCATCACCATGTCTTCAAGTAAAAAAAATCAATATACTTATAAGACTTAGAAATACAATGCATAGTGTTGGCTTCATAAAAATCTTCATCAGATTTTTGAGCATCTAGTGGGAAGATGGCTGATAGGTCAGGATGAAGTAATGGTTGAGGAGTGCTTATTTATTATTACTACTGGTGTGGACATTAGTAATGAGAGGAGGAGGATGAATAAGGTGATACAGGAGGGAAACAGCTTGCTTAGTGTTGTAAACATCTTGTAGCATGGTGAGGTAATGAGCAATTATAATAATGTGGAGAATAGATAGGTTTTAATGGGGAGGGAGCAGAGTGAGATTTGAGAAGAAATTTAGAACACAGGTGGGCAGGGATGGTATAATGAGAACAGTTTGTGAATGGATGGTACAGTTAGGCACAGGATAGCAGGATGAGTAGAGGAAGCGAAGCAAGTGAGGTATAAGTTTTGATTTAGTGGAGGCAGGTAGGAATTGGGAGTAGGATGGGGCTGAACAGAATGGGTTAGCCCACAGTGGACTAACTACCAGGAAAATAATCTATAAAACTGCAGTGAGACAGAAAGTAAGACAAGTCCTGATAATTTTAAAGACAGTAACACAAGCTGCTAGATTAGTGTTAACATACCCCTAAGTGCAACAGGCAGTATTGCAGTGACTTTGGCTTGAAACGGGCCTGTAGTAGATGGAGAGCAACTGAGATGAGGGGAGAGCCAGTCAGGTACTTCACTGGAATGCAGTTACTCTCCTCACAGATGGTTCTTCACCAAAAACAATCAATGAGATGGAATGTTTATAGATACAAAGGTAAGGCTTTAGAACTCTAAATACGTGACATGAGTCAAAGCATTTAATTTTATTGTTACGGGCTTTTGTTGCTTTTCTGGGGAACTTTTATACTGCTAGAGTAAAATATGCTTCTTCTTCCTGCTTTTCCTGGTTAGGGGTCACCACAGTGGATCGCCAGTCCACTTATGATTGGCAGTGGAGTTTTTACAGTGCTGAATTGCCAGCCCAGCGCCCAACCTTCCATAGAAGGCACACACACACACATGCACTCACACCTAGGGCCAATTTAGAGTGCCTAATCCACCTACAGCATGTCTTTGGGATGTGGGAGGAAAACAGAGCACCCAAAGGAAACCCACACAACCACAGGGAGGACATGCAGACTCCGCACAGAAGGCACCCCAGCCGAGGATCGAACCAGAAACCCTCTGGCTGTGAGGCAACAACGCTAACCGCTGCACCACCACGGCCACCCTGCTAGAGTAAAATATACTAAAGCGTTAATTTAGCTTCACCTTCAGCAGTATAAGGCCTGGGGAGGCGGGGGGTCCCTCCAGCAGATTCAACACTACAGTACAGAACACACTGATGCAGAAGTGAGGGAAAACAAGATATTTCGTTAAGTTTAATTTGATTCTTGGAAACTGCCTTACACAGGTTTTGACTGAAGGTATTTCTTCTTTTGTACTTTTGCAACTGCATTGAAATTCAGCTGTAGACATTCCCTTTGTTGTGAGATTATGTTAACTTTTGCAGCAGGAATTGTCAGGCAGTGCATGTGCTCAGTACAATGAGAGAGAGGGAGATGAAATAATTAATATTGTTAGATGGTTAAACTGGCTAGATAAAGTACTATTTTTCTATACTCTGCTACATTAAGTAGAGGTTGGCCAACATTAATATTGCACTATATTTCACAGTTGTGGATTTCTTCTTTACAGCCTTTAAACAATAAAATAAGGCAGCTAACAGGAGATATATCTAGGTATGCAGCTTTTGGATTACTAAAATGGAGGCTTCCACAGTTTGGAAAGATCAATGGAAAATAAAGTAACTAACAAGACATATGTGTTGGTATGCAAGTTTGGGATTACTGCAATGGAGGTTTACATATTTTAGAAGAAGAGGTAGAACGCCTATGTCAGTTAGTTCCTGGTCATTGCTATACAACATTGTTGTTGTTTGTCTTTCGGCTTTTTCTCGGTAAGGGGTCGCCACAGCGGAACTCCAGTCCGCTAATGATTTGCAGTAGATTTTTACGAAAAGCCGAGGTGCCAGCTTGACGCCCAACCTTCAACGAAGGCACTCCCATTTACGCATGCATGTCTTTCGAACGCTACCCATCTGCAGGGAGGACATGCAGACTCCACACAGAAGGCACTCCCGAGCCAAGCTGAGAATCGAACGGGAGAACCTCTTGCTGTGAGGTAACAACGCTACTGCTGTACCACTGCGGTCATTGCTATACAACATACAGTCTGTAAATGTGACATCTGAGCAATTTAGAATAAGCACCTTGACTTTTAACATATATGAAAAAAACTAGTAAATGACCCAACTCTTTCCAGAAACAGAACAGTCTCATATTATTAACAAATGACTAGACCATCAGTAACTGTGCTGTTCATAAAACATAAAATCAGGTACTACAATTGAAACCTTCAACAGAAGCCAGTACAAACAATCGAATCTATATGCTAGATATTAGCAGCAGAGGGGAAAAAAATAACACTTAACCAGACAGCAACACACTAGAAACTTACTTGCTGAACTCTGCAGTTCATAAAGAAAAAAAAGTTAGGTGTTCTCACTGAATCCTATAGCAAAAAGCCAATAGAAACTTGTTAATATATTTGCTAGACATTAACAGCAGGAAGACAGCACTTAGCCAGTTTATAACACAGTACAAGCTTACTTGTAATTGTTTCTATAACAAGGTTGAACCAGAATGAAATAATAGACCGAAATTCAAAAACAAAATTCAGTGTTCCTTACTGTAGAGTGAATCAGCTGGATAGAGAAGAGTTCACTTGGGTAACAAGATAGAAAAGTGATTCTGAATTGAGAGCCACAAAGGCAAAAGTTGGAGAATAACTGAGATGGGGGAGGGCCAATCAGGTACTTTAATGGAATGCAGTTACCCCCCCACACACACACATTTTTCACCGAAAATTACAAAGACAAGGTCTTTCAACACTAAATACTTGACATGGGTCACATCATTTAATTTTATTGTTATGGGCTTTTATTAATTTTCCAGGGAAATTTTACACCGCTTGAGTTAACTATGCGAAAGTGTTAAAGAGAAAGCCTGAAGTAGAAAATTCACCACTAAACTCAATAAGATGGATAACTGATTTTGTTACAACCATGTAACGAGCAATCAGAAGGGTGTTTTTTTTAACCCCTGTGATTAAGCAAAATTTAGACAAATGCACAGATTGGTATTTTGGAATAAGCTTTTGAGGGACAAGCATGTACATTCATGGCTGACATCTAAAGAAATATATGAGGTGGGTGATTCTTATAGAGGGCAACATAAAGGATGCTTCTAAGCAAATACTCATTACCAAGAGGAAGGCAGAGTATCCTTTACTGGTAACCTGGTTTATGGATAAAAGAACAAGTTAATATCTAGCATGGTCTGCTAGAATTCAGATATATGAAACACAGGGATAGGGCAAGTCGCATGCAAAATAAAAAAACAAAACAATAAGAATGATGATCAGCCCTACATTTAGTCCATCTTTATGCTACAAGATCTAGAAAATAGCATTTTTGGGTGGCAAAGTGTGTTTAAATATTTTTATTCTCCATCTTGGCTGGCAAAGATAATTAGGGGGATGCCAAAGAGTAGCAGATGTTTGGCTGAGGGAATGGGAAACTGGTTCCACATTTTGTGGAGCTGCCCCATGTTGGGATTGTTTAAGAAAATAATACAGGAGCACCTGGATACCATCTGGAATGATAAGATAATAATCACTCCTCATCTTTTGTCTTTTATATCTGATTACCTTGCCTATGATAGCAGAGCCTAGATGTTCATGGATAATTTCTGTCATATTTTGCTATGTGGAAATAGAAAATCTGTTTCACGGGCCATATAGTATTCACCGTTTCATCCATCTTTTTTGAAGTAGGGGTTCCCAAGACTTGGTAGTCATTGAGGATCTGCACTTTGATGTCCACTGGCAGGGGATGAAGCCCCAGATGGGCATGCCTGCATTCAGAGCACCATAGCTACTGTCCTGGACACTGCAGTTACAGCAGCATAGCCACACTTTATACAGCATAGCCATCTCAGGTCTGGATCAGACAGCTCTCTGATTCTGCTCATCATTTAGTCAAGGGTGAGGAATTTGAAACTTTGTCAGATGTGTCTGGCAGTTAATGCCTCTGAAGGCAGAAGGCCAGCATGATAACTGTGTACACTTTTGTCCCAAAGCAGTCAAGGACACTGATTTCCTAGTCAGTGGGAGCAATGACAAATTTAGACCCCTTACCTGGATCCACAGACTAAACAGATTAATCTGCCACATGATTTTTATAAAGGAATGTATAGGATTTCTGAAGACTTTGGAATGTATTGGGCTTCTTAGCAGCAAGGGTCTGGCTGTCAGGTTTACTGGACCCACCCAAGAAGGTATTTCCTAAAGTTGTCTGGATAGGAATAATTGCTTCTGGTTCAGTGATGTCCAGAATCAGCAAGTCAAGTGTCTTTTTCTGTCCATCTAATACATTTTTGGCTTCCATTTGAAGTACTTTTTCCAAATAAGATTTCTTTTTTTGGGAGAGGGACAAAGGACATGGTGTCTATGTCATCCCATAAGAGAGAAGACATCTGCAAATGTATAATCAAATTTGCCTCCCCTCCTTCTCAGAAATAAGAATCCTTCCCTGGGGAGGGTTGTCTCCTGCTTTTAGCAGAAAGGACTTCAGACACTGAGGATTGATCGGCAGTTTGCTGTATGTTCTGCAAGACATATAGGAAATTTTGAGCAAAAGAGACTTATTCCCAGGGAAAAGCCTGAGCAAGGAGAGGCACTGTGGGCTCACATGTTCTCTAAAGCATAGACAACTGTAGGGAGCTTAGAGTGGGCAAATGTCTTGTACTTGGACTTTTGGTCCTCCTGGCATGGGGACCTAGGTCTATGTTTGGCCATCAAATTAAAATTTCATTGAACAGCTAATCATCAAACATTAAACACTGAAGTAGAAATTACTGAAGCAGTGTATTTATTGAAAATAATACCATCAAATGGCCATAGTTGGCCAACAACCAGGAAGTAATATGATGTATAAGGTAAGCTAAATAAACCCTTTTATAAATTTGCCCTAGTCCCCACCGTATTGCAATCTTGGAGTTGATATATATAGTTAAGAGAGGTGTGGGGGTGTAGCCCCCCCACACTGAGAGATATGGGGGTCGGAGCCCCCCAACTTAGTTGAAATGGGACTTTTATGAAGGCCGTTCATTATGTTGACCAACTATGGCCATTCAATGGTATTATTTTTAACGATAAGCTTGTTTGATAATTTCCACGTTCAGTGTTTAACTTTTGCTGATTAGCCATTTGCTGAAATTTTAATTTGATAGCTGAGCATAAAAGCTGGGGAACCACCCTAGAAGGGAAGTCTCAAACTCACAGCTATTGTCCATGGATGGCCTCCCTGATCAAAATCTTTGATTAACTGTCCTCCCCATCTGAAACAACAAAACAGTCTTTCATAGTGCATGTCCATGTAGTGGCATCCAGTCAGAGTTCTGTATAAGGGCCTTTAACCTGGTGAGATCTGCCTTGGTCCACAGGTGTGATGATGTACAAAGGGGCTTCATCAAAGAATTAAAGCAACTGCAGTGCATGGGCATGAGGTTGAGAAAGCTCCACAGTGACACTCATACCCTCAAGCCATCTCTGGAGTACCTGACCACTTTCTCCTTATGTCACTTCTCCACACTCTTCCTTCATGGATGTTTGAGGTCAAGAACAAACTATTAGATATCATAATGGCATTGGTTAAGGACTCAAGCCTTTACTTATCTAAACAGCTTTAAATATAATGTTTCCTTCTCCTAAGTGATTTGGATGTAAAGTTCTGACAAACACTAACGTTTTTAATGTCATATTTTAGTCCATGTCCAAATACCAATACCTGTGGAAATCTTTATAGTTAATTTGCCTTCAACATGTATACAGTCATTCCTTTTTTAGGAGGAGATATACCCATTATGTATAATTTGTCATCTAACCATGGTTATATAATACAATTTGGTATATTACAAAACCAAAAAAACAATAATAAGGCAATAAAAATATATCCCTAGTGGGGCACTTATCATAATGAGCTCTGGAATAGGTTTATCAATGCCAAAATACAAATGCCATATCAGAGGTTCATGCATCTGTGACAAGAAAAATTAACAATAATGCAGACAGATTCCAATTTTACACAGGGAATATGCTAACAGTCCCTAAAGGACAGATATTCACCTGGCCAGGAGGGGGAAGGGTGCCAAGCTCTTGAAGCCTTTCCAGAGAGTGGGCTTTCAGCAACAGATGTCTCAGTCTATCAGATGAACATCTTCAGTGATATTTATACTTTCAGCTTAGAGACATCAAAGTCATTAGGGGCAAATTATATCACATTTCCAAATAAAACCACTGGAAGGACATTTTGCAAGCCATAAAGACCACATGGGGATGCAAGCAACAATGTATTTCTACCAATATATGAATTTCATAGAGATGCTGATTACACACAGTTCATGGTCAGGTAATGTTTTGGCATTCAGTGACAAAAGAGTCTTAAAAATATCTGTCTTCGATGTATGGATTAATTTATATTTATTATTCAATAAGAAAGGGAAGATGGAGGAAGAAAGAGAACTGCTTCGGGATAAGCAGACCAAGGAGGTAGAAAAGTATGAAAATGGAGATTCTGTAAATGTTGCTTCTCTTGTGGATGCTGTATATACTGCGTGTATTTTCTGACCATGAAGCTATGTGTGTTGAGGTACAAGATGATGTACAATGGATTACAGAAGGTAAGAGTATAAAGAGACTGGTGAAAGAAATTAGTATTAGAAAAAAATTTAAGAAGGAAATGGAAGTTTTGTGGAAGGGCCATTGATCTATGAGTACTTTTTATAAAACTTAATCATGCTGGTCGATAGTATACAAGAAGTATGTGAAGATGGAAAGGGACTTTTGGAGGAAGAACCTCAAAAATAAGAGTGCATATTGTGCAACTATAAAAAAACAATAACTAAAAGAAAAAGGTCCACATAGTCCCAGGCAGCACAAGAAGGAAAAACATATTCTAATGAACCACCAGTTGAAATGAGCCCAAAATGATATACAAAAAATTGCTGTATTTATACAATCGCCTCACAGCAAGAGGTTCTCCAGTTCGATTCTCGGCTGGGGTGCCTTCTGTGCAGAGTCTGCATGTCCTCCCTGTGGTCATGTGGGTTTCCTCTGGGTGCTCCGGTTTCCTCCCACATCCCAAAGACATGCAGTAGGTGGATTGGATACTCTAAATTGGCCCTAGGTGTGTGTATGTGTATGTGTGTGTGTGTGCCTTCTGTGGAAGGTTGGGCGCCGGGCTGGCAACTCGACACTGTAAAACTACAGTGCCAATCATAAGCGGACAGATGATCTGCTGTGGCGACCCCTAACCGGGAAAAGCCGAAAGAAGAAGAAGAATTCAAAAATGTATAGCTGGGAGAACACACTGCTAGTGGTGTCCCAGAGAGAATAATTTATATACAATAGACAAAGGCACTGAAATTTACAGAATCTCCATGTAATTTTGTAGAAAACAAACATTTCTCATGAATGTTAAAAACAAACTATGGCTGGGATTCAAAAGTGCATAACACACTGCATGATCCTGTTCTGAGTAGGCTTGCACAATGCATTTTGCCTGAGTGATCCAGAGACCATTATATCATTATAATGATATGAAGGCACTGATCTGTAGCACAACAGTGCTTGTGTTGGTGAAGGCCACATGCAGAAATGGCAGGATGAGGATGGGTGCAAATGCTAATTAGCTATGCTGGAAATTTCCATCCATAATGGAACAGCATCATAAAATGATTCAAAGAATTGCTCTTCCATGTTACATAGTATGAAAATAAAAAAAGGTACACCACCTTTTAATAGAATACATCTATTACTTCATATGGCAGGAGTGGGGCTCTTCAAATCTATCTATGTGTGCTTAAGCAGGAGAGTGTGTGTGAGTGTGTGTGTGTGTGTGTGTGTGTGTGTGTGTGTGTGTGTGTGTGTGTGTGTGTGTGTGTGTGTGTGTGTGTGTAAGTGTGCAGGAGTACAACTGTAACCCAATGGTTGCCTTTTTGCCTTTGAGTGTATGTGACTGCCCATGTGTGTTTGTGTGTGTGTATATATGACACTATATGCCTACATATGTGTGTGTGTGTGTGTGTGTGTGTGTGTGTGTGTGTGAGTGTGTGTGTATATGCAGTGGTATGACTGCAACCTAGTGATTGCCTGTGAGTGTATGTTTGTGTGTTTGTGAGTGTATATATGTGTCCGAATATGTCTACGTGTGTGTGTGTGTGTAGGATTATGACTTTAACCCAATGAGTGTATGTGACTGCTCATGCGTGTTTATGTGTGAGTATATATATATATATATATATATATATATATATATATATATATATATATATATATATATATAGATATATATATATATATATATATATATATATATATATATATCTATATATATATATCTATATATGGCTCTACTTCATTACAATGAAATCCCACTTCACCGAAACCCAAAACAATGAGACCACATCAACAAAACCCCACAACAACGAACATTCACAACAACAAAACCCAAAACCATGAAACATTAACACACAAATGCACACACAACAACCCCAAAGTACCTAACACACAATACATGCGTTTTGGCACCAAAACTCGGACCGAAGCACAAAAGGAGGGGGAGTATCTATATTCATCAAAGATACCTACACCTCCAGGTTAGTGGCACTGCACGAAGCATCGGAAACCATCGATGTGCAACTAACAGCAGACAAAACTGCCTTTCAGTTTGCAGCCTGCTACAGAACACCCTCCCTATTACAGGAACCCCACTTGGCATTCCTGAGAACACTGGAGAATATGAAGGTCTCTCCAAACACTATGTTATTGGGTGACTTCAACTACCCAAACATTGACTGGGAAAACTACTCAAGCCCAAACACCCTCGCCCAATGGTTCCTTGAATTTATAAACTCTAACACAATGGAACAACTAGTCACCACTCCCACAAGAGGGAACAACATATTGGACCTGGTCATCACCAACATGGGGACTCTATGTTCCACACCAGAGGTAAACCCCTCATTGGTAAGATCAGACCATAAACAAATTTCCCTGGACATCCATATCCCGTCCCCACACCCAGCCAAGGAAATCACTGTAAAGAATTTCTCCAAAGCCAACTTTGCACTTCTCAAGACTGAAGTGGAATCCTTCAAAGCCCTGGGCCAAAGGATAATACAGCCCAATCCGCAGAATCCTTTACAAATGCATTCTATGAGCACCTGCAGGAATGCATGGATCGTGCTATCCCAAATAAAACCAAGACTCACTCCTCCAAAAACAGGAGACTGGTCTGGTGGACCCCGGCCATAAATAAGCTATACAACAGAAGGAGGAAGCTACTACATGACAGAGCAAAATCCCAAAAAGGGAAGGCATCTCTGATCAGTATTAGCAAGAAACTTTGATCCCTCATAAAATCATCAAAGGCCAGTTTTGAAAGAAAATTTGCCCTAGACACTAAAGATAATCACAAGGCCTTCTTTAGTTATGTCAGAAACATGGGTGGAAACTCCCAGATATGCTCTGAATTGTTGCATAACGGTACAAAATATACCGAACCTACAGACATAGCCAACATCCTGGCAGACAGATTCAGCACAAACTTCTCCCCTTCCCGCCAAAGGAGCAAATGCCTATCCCAACTGAATGTAACCTCCCTGACATCACAGATGCACAGGTGAAAGCTGCCCTCTCCAAAGCAAAAAACACAGCATCTATGGGACAGGACGGTGTCCCAGGCTGTGTCTTACATGAGCTCCAAGAAGAACTGAACCCTCACATTAAGTCACTGTTCAAACTTAGCCTTACTACAGGATATGTACCCAAAGAATGGCGTACAGCTACAGTGGTCCCACTCCACAAAGGTGGTGCCACAAGGGACCCCGGAAACTATCACCCCATAAGCCTGACTAGTCTGTTCTGTAAAGCTATGGAGCGTATTAACATGGAACTCATAAACAAAGAAATTGGGAGCCTCCAGACACTGGACCCTACCCAATTCAGCTTTGTTAAGGGCAGATCTTGCCTCTTAAACCTAGTTGATTTCTTTGAAACAGTTACCAAAGCCATAGATGAGGGCAAGGTAGTCCATAGAGCCTACCTGGACCTCGCAAAAGCCTTTGACACAATACCCCACTCGGGCATCATAAATAAGCTTACCAGCTTAAATATCAACCCCTATATCACAAGATGGGTTGCAAACTGGCTCAGAGATAGAACCCACATGGTCAGAATCGCAGGTGCCATGTTTGAATCCAAACCAGTTAACAGTGGAGTCCCACAGGGCTCAGTTCTGGGACCTCTCTTGTTCGGTATATACTTCTCTGAGGTTCAGGCTAACACAGGGGGATTATGGCTGTCAAAGTTCGCAGATGACTGCAAACTGGGGGCCATAATCGAATCTCCAGCTGACACAAGCATCCTCCAAAAGGGTCTCACAGAGACGGATGCTTGGTGCCAGAGCCACGGCCTCAAGCTAAATGCTAAAAAGTGCATAGTCATCCCCTTTGGGAAAAACAAGGTGCCCACAAATTACCACATAGGTGGTAATCCATTAAGTACGGAAGAAGTAATTAGAGATTTGGGGACCAACATAGATAGTAATCTCTCCTTTGATAATCACGTTGCCATAGTGGTTAGAAAGACCTTCTATATAGCCCACCTTATCACGAAAGGGTTCACATCTAGATCAAGAGAGGTCATTGTGCCCATCTACTCATCACTCATCAGGCCCATAATTGAATACAATGCCCCTTTTGGGATGTACCTTACCCGACACCTGCAGCAACTGGAGAGACCCCAAAAGTGCCTCACCAAGATGATCATGGGCTACAAACAGATGTCCTATGCAGCTCGACTAAAGAAACTCCAGCTCTACTCAGTTGCTTACCGCCTACTCAGAGGCGATCTATGCCTGACGTACAAAGCCATGTCAAACCCAGAATTAATGGACATGCTCCACCTCAAAAAATCCAAGTCCCTTAGAGCTACACGCTCCAGGAACCTAAACCTCAGTACAAAAATAAATAGGACATGCTGGAGGGACAGATTCATTTCCCAGAGGCTCCCCTCACTCTGGAATAGAATCTCAATTCATGTTAGACATAGCCCCTCACTGACCCTCTTCAAGCGAAATTTGGGCGCGTGGATGGGAAATCGCAAATTCACCCCTGGGATCTCTCCTGTGTCCCTGCTAGACAGAGGCACAGTAAACTAATCTTAAATGGGTACCTTCTGTGACCTACTTTACGGAGGCACAGTTGGCTAATCTAATAGGGATGCGGAAGCCAAATACACTCTGGCTAGGCTTATAAATGCCCTAGAGCAGATAGCCTAGTATCTACCTATGAACCTATGAACTACAAACCATATAGGCAGGGGAGCAAGCACCCCTGCACCCCCCACACACCCCCTTCTTTATTATTCTAACTCCGAGATCGCACAAACAGACACACAAGGCACACTCACACCCACACATTACATTCCCTCACAAACACACACCACACTCACAACACAGACTTACACACACCACTACCCCTCAAACACATACTTACACATTCATACTTACCTGCATCGCAACACCAGCACCGCTAGGTCACAGTCCCGTAATGTCTGAATTTAAATTTTGTGCTCTTAACTACGACATTGCGCAAACAGACACACAAGGCACACTCACACCCACACATTACTTTCCCTCACAAACACACACCACACTCACAACACACACGTACACACACCACTACCCCTCAAATGGACACTTAAACATACATACTTACGGGCATCGGAACACCAGAAGCACTAAACACAATCCTGTAATGTTGGGATTTTGAATTTCGGCTTCTAAGGTTTCGATGTTCGAACACTTCAACTATCCGATCAATGCTTGTAATGCACTCTGGAACCTCAGTTCTGTTCCTTCTGTGGCGGTGTTTACGACCTCCTCGCCTAAAGGGATGTTTGTCCTCTTAGGAACAGGTGAAGTGTGCTGCTCTATGTCCCCCGCATCCGTATCTGTATCGGTATTAGAATAGCTGGAAGATTGATCTTTCTCTTCCGAAGCCCAGGCCCCTTTAAGGATAGATTTACCCCTTTTCCGTTTCAGAGTTCCTGTATTTCTTTGTTCAAAATGAACCCCTTTATTATACTGCTTTTTATGTTGTTTCCAAGTGTGTACCACATTATTTTTATAATCATTCAAATCCCTAGTGTATTTTTTCATTTTCCGATTACATAGTTCTTTATCATATTTTTCTACCTCTTTCTTAAATTGAATGTACAGGTCGTTAAATTGTCTGGCCTCAGAAAAAACAAAGATACGCTGCTGGCATACTTGTAGTTGTTTGTTTAAATCTAATAGCAGTACATCATAATGCTCTATCAATATTTGTATAAACATCTTAGAAGCTGTAAACTGTACTGCCCGCCATTTTTGCATAAATGACACATTATCGGTTGCTATCCCTGGCTCCACATACACACGTAAGCCTCGGGGTATAACCTTAGCCTCTAAGTAGGCTTTTAGCAACTTTATATGCCAGACCATAGAACGTACCTTACGGGATAGTTGCCCCATAAGTTTAAAACCATCCACAATGTCCATGTTATCACTCAACTTCTCATCGCTGGTTGCCTTCGATGTAGTCGGTAACTGAGAAGTATTTTGTCCAAAAACAGCTAAATCATCCTTATCAGCCATAATGTTTTCCATAAAGCTTTTAAAATCCGCATTTTCCGCCATGTTGAATCGCGTGTATAGCCTTCGCTTCTCCACGCCCTGTAAGTCTCCTTAAATTACCCAAATGGATAAACTGGAACTGAATGGAGTTAATTTAGCTTTATATATGCATAAAGGTTTGTTAGTAGTGTGGTCTATTCATCTAGTTATTTAGTCATTCCCTACTTCAAATTTTCTTTATATATTATTTTTTTACAATTGATATACATAGATTATTATTTAATATATTTATTTTTATGGATATATTTGTATATGTATTTTTTTGGATAAGGTTGGTTTGTTTATGTCATTTATGGCTGTGGGGTTATAGTTGTGATTGTGTCACTTTAAGAAATGAAAACAGCACGTCTCCTATAAATAGCGTAGGTTTACGCATTTCTGTACTCACTGATGACGCTCGTAGCAGCGAAACCGGTTTGAGGGATCGTGTAAGCAATAAAGCTTGTTTTTACTGCTGCCTATGTCTCCTGTGTTCGAGTGCTGGATTTGCTGTTTGGGGATCTGTATTCTTTCTTCCGTGCACTCGTGGTGGACCGTGCAGTCTTATTTTTTGGGCTTTTTTTATATATATATATATATATATATATATATATATATATATATATATATATATATATATATATATATATATATATATATATATATGTCAGTATATGCCTACATGTGTGTGTTTGTGTACATAAGTGCATGTTTGTGTGTGTGTGGTGTGTGTGTGGTGTGTGTGGTGTGTGTGTGTGTGTGTGTGTGTGTGTGTGTGTGTGTGTGTGTGTGTGTGTGTGTGTGTGTGTGTGTGTGTGTGTGTGTGTGTGTGTAGGGATATGAGTGTAACCCAATAGTTGCCTGTGAGTGTATGTAACCATGTTTGTGTGTTTGGACGAGTGTGTGTGTTTGTTTGTGTTTGCAGTGGTATGACTGTAACCCAGTGGTTGAATATGAATGTGTGTGTGTGTGTGTGTGTGTGTGTGTGTGTGTGTGTGTGTGTGTGTGTGTGTGTGTGTGTGTGTGTGTGTTTGTGTATATGTATCTGTTAGTAGGTACTTCTGTAACTGCATTGCATGGGTTGATAGAGTGAACCCTAGCATAGTTACCTCTAGCTCCACTAATGTTCTGTTCAGAGATATGATAATGAGCCACTAATGAGATGCTGCTTAGTGTGGTTTATCACATATTAGTCGTGCTACTTTACACATCAGTCTGTTCTCAGATACCCTGTTGCTGATATGTCTGGGAATCCTGCAGTAAAATTCAGCTGGCATAGAGCTAGAATAAGAAAGTTTATAGAACAAAGACAGAAGAAAACATGTAAAATATCTACAACTGGCATGTCTTTGCATTTTGCATTTAAACCTTTCCTTGATTACTGTTCAAAACACAATGTTATCTGTTCATTTAAATTTTAAAGAAAATGCATCATCTACATTGAAATCTCTCAATACCTAGACCCCTAAATTCTTTGTTCAACATGCACGTGCTCTCTCACACACACACACACACACACACACACACACACACACACACACACACACATACACGCGCGCGCATGCGCACACACACACACACACACACACACACACACGCACACAAACACGTGCGCACATGCACACACACACACACGTACATGCACACACACACATGCACACGCGCACATATACTCATAGAGTCTGGCAATTGGCTTAGAGGGTTAAGGAAATTTTGATGAGCAGTTTCTTGTGGTACAATCGTGCCAAAGCTTTGATTTCTTCTGCCTCCATTGCCTTACTGTGTTACTGTGAGCAAGTCACTTAGCCAGACTTATGTATTTTATTTATTTTACATTTGTTGACCGGGCTAGTCCAACTGGATACATGTCCATTTTCAGTAGAGGCCCGGGGAGATAAGCTCCACATTAAGCTAATAAAACAGGACAGCAAAAACTCAAAAAATATTTCAATACATTATTCATGAAGATTTTCATCAAATAATTTAATTTTACAAAAAGTGAGTACAGAGTTTAACACAGCAATACAGTACTATTTACATGGTAAAGGGTATGACATTCAACATAAAGTATGGTAGGAAAGAAGATACGGATTGAACTGAAGTATTCAGGTTGTCTTAAAAATCTAACTCTAAAAAACAAGAGAATTTGTATATATACACTTAAACAAATATTACACTCATAGTAAAAAGATAGTTGGTCTATATACAGGTGGAAGACTTTTGCTCACAGCAGAATGAATGTACAAAGAACATACTCAGTGATATTTCCCTGGGAGTAGGAGACTAAAAAAGCGAGTAAGGGAAGGATTACTAATCTCACACTATGGGTTTTGAGTGAGAGGTATACAGTAATGTTGTAGTTGTACTGGGGAGTGTTATTCAGGGTTAGTACATGGGCATAGCCATTGTGTTTTTAGGAAGATTTTTAGTTGCTTTTTGAAGAGTGCTAATGATGACAGGGATACAAGTTTGGTGGGAAGCCTGTTCCAAATCTTCCCCACAGAATTTGAGAAAAGAGAATCACCTGCTTTGTTGTGGGATTTCTGGATGGTAACCAGTAGTTTATTTGCTGAGCGAAGAGTAGTAAGAGTTATGTAGGGGGAGATGAGGCTACTTAGAATAGGAATATTACTAGGATGGTACAGCATCTTATGGGTGATGGTGAGTTGTTGAAATTCTGGCTGGTTTTGCAGTTCTAGCCATCCTAGATGTTTGAGATTTAGACAATGGTGAGTTCTAAATGGGGAGCCAGTAGCAAATCTGGCAATATTGTTATAAGAAGTAGTTTGCTTATTAAGGTTGCTTTTGGAAAGATTAGTATAAACGGGGGAGGCATAGAGGAGAGTAGAGATCAGATGGGTATGGGCAATCGTAGTTTTGGCTTCAGGGGTGAGGATCCTATACAAGGAACCAAGTTTTCTGTTTACTGTTTTAATAGTAAGGTTGATATGCGAGTCAAAGTTAAGGTTGTGGTCAATTGTTATACCTAAGAGTTTGGTAGTCGGGTCAGGAGCTATGATCGTACCACTGTTGGATGTAATAGTGAAATTTATTGGTGAGGATTTAAGAGTTGGAGTAAATAGCAATAGTGTTGTTTTTTTTGGCATTTAGGAGGAGGCAACGTCATTGGAACCAGTTTTCAACTAGGTTAAATACTATCTGGGTGATGGACTGGAGTTCAGATGAAGAGGAGGCTTTACAAATCAATGTGGAGTCGTCTGCATATTGTATACAGGTAGCTAGAATTAGATTTATACTAAAGTCATTTATGAATATGGAGAAGAGTAGAGGTCCCATGATAGAGCCTTGAGGGACACCAAGGGTAATAGGGAGATGTTTGGATAGGTTATTGTCCCAAAGGACAGCCTGCTGTCTATTATGTAGGTAGGACTTGAACCATTGTAATGCCTGTGAGTCAAGTGAGAATGATTTGAGTATGTTAAGTATTTGATGGTTAACCATATCAAAAGCTTTAGATAGGTCTATGAAGAGTGCAGAGGAGAGCATGTTATTATTACGATGTTTATTAATGCAGGATAGGAGAGCAGTGGTGGTACTATGGAAAGGTCTAAAACCATGCTGAGAGTCAGCTAGAAGCTTATTTTGGAGAAGGTGGTCAAGAAGTTGTTGGTGGATGCATTTATCCATGATTTTGGCTAGAGGAGAAAGTAGGGCTATAGGCTGAAAGTTAGAGAGTTCAGTTGAGTTACCACCCTTGTGAAGTGGTATTATGTGAGAGATTTTCCAGAGAGAATGAATGGAGCCTTCAGTGAGTGTTCTATTAATTAGGATAGAAATGGGATAGGTAAGTACTTTTGCTGCAGTTTGAAGGTATTCAGGTGGTAGGAGATCAGCTGAGGGAGTACATGGTTTAAGTTTATGAAGTAGAGTATAGATGAGGGATGTAGGAATTGGTTTTAAATGAAAGGTAGAAGGTATGCTTGCTAGGGAGGATGAGAGGATAGAAGTAACATGAGGTAAGGTGTCTGCTAGAGATTGGACATATTCAGCAAAAAAGGAATTAAAAGCATCAGCAATCTGGTTGGGGTGTTAAGAGAGAGACCTGATGGGGTTGGTGTTTTGGAGTGGCCTGGGTGTAAAAGTCTATTTATGCCTGACCAGAAGATTTGTGGTTGTTGTTGGCACTTTTGCTGGAGTTTAAAATAATATATTTTTTAGCAAGAAGTATTGATTTTTTTGGTAGCATTTCTTAGCTGTTTAAAGTATTGATGATCAATTGGGTCTTTAGTATTTCTCCACTTGGATCAGATTTTATTTCTTAGTAGGATCTGTTGCCTAGTCTCTTTAGTGAGCCATGGGGCTGCTTTACTTATAGTTCTTATAGAGCGTAAGGGGGCATGGAATTCTAGGATTTGTAAGAATTTGGAGTTAAAATAGGATGCTGCTTCCTCAAGAGGGAGTTGTTTTAAGGGTGACCAGTCACAGGCTTGAAGCTCTGCCTGGAAGTTTGTTGGATTGAAATCTTTTTTGTTCCGGGTGGTTTTAAAGGTAGTTTGGTTTGGGATAAAGGTTTTTTTGTCTATATATATAGGTAAGTGAGTGGTCACTAATATAATCAGGAAGGATACCTACTTTGTAAGAGAGAGGATGGCTGTTAGTTAAGATCCATTCTAAGGTACTTTCTTTGCAACTGGGTTTATGGATTTTGGTAGGGGTGGTAATTGTTTGGGAAAAGCCATAAAGGTTTATATGGGTTGTGGGTTTGTGTGAGGTACAGGTGTTCTAGTCTATATTAAAGTCACCGAATACAATGGTTTCCTGTGGGAAGGTTGTAGAAAGCCAGCAGAGAATGCTTTCCAGGATGCTGATGTTATTGCCTGGAGGTAGGTAGGAGCATATTATATATCTAGATTTATTAGCATTGACCTGGAGCTTGGAGATAAGGATTTCAACATTGTTATCTAGAGGTGGTTGTACTCCTAGTGAAGTAACCTGTAACTGAGATTTGTATAGAATTGCTACCCCACCACCCTTTTTGGTTGTTCGGTCTAATCTCAAGATATTATAACCAGGTGGAATTATTTCATTGTCCTTTGTTACTGGTTTGAGCCAAATTTCTGTTAAGCATAAGATATCAAATGAGTGTGTATCTAGTAGAACGTGTAGTTGGCTAACTTTATTGTTTACGCTCCTTATATTGAGATGGGCTATGAGTAGAGAATTTGGAGTTTTAATGGGAGTGTAGGGGGAGGATGGATTAAGTAGGAGGGGGTTTGTAGGGGTGTTGCTGTTTGGTCCAGGGTTGGGATGAATGTCTCCATGAAGGAGATATTGTTTTTGAGGACTATATGAAAGCTTCAGTAGTTTACAGCATGTATTTTGTGATTTCCTATATTGGAGGTAAGTAAAATGGGCTACTCTATGATATTTTGGCAAGAGATAGGTTGAGGTAGATGTTATGTTTGAATGGCTTTGGAAGGCTAGCTGACTTAATAGTAATGTTTGTTTTAGGGGTTGGTGAGATGTGGTATACAATAGATTTTCAAAAAAGGTAAGGATATAAGGTATAGAAAGAATAGATAGTGTTTCAAGTGAGAGAAATAGATTTATAAATCTGGGTTTGTGAGGTAAGGGCATGGTGAGGGAGAATATAGAATGTAGTCAGAAGTTAGGGGGTAGGTAGAGAGAGAGTCAGGAGTAAAGGAATATTTAAGGGGTAGTAGAGTTAGTTTTATTATGGGAGTGGGTGTGTAGGTATTTGACTTGTAATGAGTACTTGACAGCTATTGGATAGCAAGGAAGGGGTGTGGCTCTGGAAGTATAAATGTAGGACCACTGGGGGTGGGAATTGGGGGTAGGGTAGGGGAGCGGAGTGAGCCAGCAGGGTGAATGGAGTGGGTTAGAGCAGGTAAAGGAAGATTCTACAGAGACAATCTGAGAGCAGCAGATTCCTGAGGCATTCTAAATAGTAACAGGTAAGTAGAGTGTGGTAAAGCAGGTGTGAGGCAGAGAAGGATAGTGGAGTGGAAAAAAGAAAACAATAAAGCTAGATGGTCGGGAGAGAAAATGTAAGAGCAGTGTAATACAGCAGGAAGATTAGCAACTAGTCAAGGGATGAAATCTGAGAAAGTATTCTGAGATGATATTTGGGAAGGTGGCGTAAGAGTTATAGCCCGAGGCTAGATTAGGGTGCCACCTAGTGGGCAGAGAGTAGAATACAACAAAGGTATCTGTAATAAAGTTAGCTGGCAGAGGTAGTTCAGATAATAGATTCCAAGAGGAGAAATTAGCAGTAGCTACTGGGATAGTAAAAAGTAATACAGCAGGAAGATTAGCAACTAGTCAAGGGATGAAATCTGAGAAAGTATTCTGAGATGATATTTGGGAAGGTGGCATAAGAGTTATAGCCCGAGGCTAGATTAGGGTGCCACCTAGTGGGCAGAGAGTAGAATACAACAAAGGTATCTGTAATAAAGTTAGCTGGTAGAGGTAGTTCAGATAATAGATTCCAAGAGGAGAAATTAGCAGTAGCTACAGGGATAGTAAAAAGTATGGCTGCTGGCTTCCTGACTTGATATCTTAATTACCTTCTATACTAGGTAAAGTAAAAATAAATAAGTCAGCTTAATTGTTAGGCCCAGGGTGGAACATACTTTCTTAATCCCTTTGGTAACTGGGAAAAAGTACTGGGGCAGCAGGTTTCTTTGGCCAGATGTTGGGATGGCTGAAAGTAAATTAAAGGGGTCCTTAATGACCAGGCAGGTCCCTTAGTGCAGGATAGGAGGTAGACAGCTAGAAGATTGGAAGGATAAAAAAGGTATGAGTTAATTGTTATGGCAACATTAATGTCTGCTGTACTATTAAAACAATCAGGGTGAAGACACAGTTATAACAGTAATATAAACTATTCAAGGATGCTATGATCTCAATCTTAAGTTAGCACTTTCAGATAGATACAGAGACATAAAATAAACAAGCGGTTATATGCAGGCACATGGGACTGGTGAGATTCCCTTTCAATTACAATTGTAAGAGCAATAAAATTCAAACTAAAGCCTACTTGTGGATAACACATAAATAGTCAGCATTACATAATTAGTTAGCTCCTAGGAAGACTGTGAAAAAGGGCCCTGGACATCAGTGCTCTAACTGGAAACAAATACAAAAAATAAAATATTGTGGGTTGGAGGCTGCTGTAATAGTTCAAGTGTTTCACTTGCAGACACAAGGTACAGGGTTTGATTCTTTCTCACCTTTGAGGAAACTTGTCTAGACTTAAAATGGCCCTCAAGGGCAGCTATCAGCTATGAACCTGTGAGCCTGTCAAACGTTTTTTCACAAAGAATCAGAAAATGTTACTAAACCTCCTAGAAAACAGGAAGGTGGTGTCCCCGCAAAAAGACCCACCCACGCATGTGATCAAAAGTAGATTGGGCCCTATTTTTTTAACATTTTACTTGTAATGATCTCAGGTAAAGTGCATCAGATAATTTATTCTAATTTGCAAACTGAAACCTGAAGTTTTGCCAGAAATTGCAGCTTCATAAAACTGGTTTTGCTAAGGGAATGAGGAAATTCGATGAGCAATGGTTTAGTACTTTAGACCTCACATGTCTAGAGATTGCAAGCAGATAGCTGTCCTCTGATTTTTCTTAGATAATTATATTAGATGATGAAGCGTGGATTCCTCACGCGAAAGCGCTTATTTCTATATTTTATGTCTTAAATAAAGAATGTGTTTTTTGACTTAACAACGGACTACCATTCATTCTTCAGTTGGACTGTTGGTGATTTATGAACAGCATACTCGCATATATCCATTGTGGTTGGTTCCTCACTTTTGCAGTTCTATAATTATATTAGACATAATCTAATATGCCATGCATAGTAAGTGCTTTATGTGAAAATCAAATAGAAACTAACAACATCAAGCTGAAACTTAAACAAATTCACTGGTGATATATTGACATAACAAAGTACATGTACTTAGCAAAAGCATTCACATCAAAAATGAATCATATTAAAAAAAAAATATTCCAAAATCAAAATGATAACTGAGGCCAAAAGACATAGGGGTATGATGCTGTCTGGTGTTTTAGCACAAAGAATTAATTCTGGGGTCAGTTAAGTTCTTCATTCCCCTGTAGCTCTGGGGTTGATTCCCCCTAAACTTCCAAAGTCACCCTTGAAAACAGATAGTTTTACCCACTATACTTACCCATCTAAAACATATGGGAGAATTTTTTTCTATTATCTCTCAAATGTGGAGTTTAACTATCCAATGTATAAATTTAATCCCTTCAAATTCACTGTAAACACCGCTGAAATGTTTTGCAGTTTTACTGTAATATCCATCACCTCTTCAATGTTCATGAGATTCTTAAGAATCCCATTGTGTTTTTACCGATATAGTATCTATCGTAAAGGCACAAACAGCAGAGACAATAAAAGAAGTTAGAATTTTTTTTTATTTGTTAGTAGGGTAGTTATTTTCAGGTGAAAAATCGCATTCCTTATGGCAAAAGAGATTTTAGGAAGTAAAAAAATATGTCTGAGGAAAAGACAAGAATGAGAAATTAGATTTTAATGTAAATATCCTTGTTGTACTAGAGGTGTATGTTATCTTGACCTTTATTCTGCTGTTAGAACCACCCATGTCAAATTGGTCAGACAGGAAGGCAAGACAAACAGCAATCTAAAATGGGATCCCTCCCATGATTCCTCAGTTTAGGAATCTGAGAACTGGAATCAGGGCTGAAGCAATAAGCAATGGTCAGTACCTGGTGGTTAGATGATTCACAATCTTGTCCTCAACTCAAAACAAGTTGTGTGAAGCAGTCATGTGGATTCACAACCCACAATGTGAATATCAGGAGTCATGAGTGATCCCAGTCAAGTGACATTTAGTTGTTGTCTTAGGATTAAGATGGATTAGATAATGGGAATGGAAACTGGTGGGTGGTATATGCTGTGTTACCTGTCTGCTAGGAAGGTGCCGGAAATGATGTGGAAGATTGAAAAGTACTATCTAGATTTATTAGGTCATACCTCAAGCAATGACTGAGTCTGGAGCATTGGGGCAATCTTCTACTCTGATACTCTGGGAAGGCCCCAGGTACATGTGGAAGCACTCATAAGCACCTGGATACATATACTGCAGACTGAATTTGATCCAGTAGATGAGAAGGTTGCCTCAGTGTGCTGGCAACTTGCAGAAAAGATACCCTGGTTTCTGTCATGTATTCATAAGCACCCCTGTCTTGTTTGTGTATTCGAAAGCACGTAACAGCTACTGAGAGTATTAGGCTGTCATAGGGAACAAAGATTCAGCAGGGCGCCATCTACTTGATTCTGTAGTTCCTCTGTGAGATGTCAAATGCCCTGTGAGGAATGATAATGATGCCTGGAGGAGATTCATTGGAAGGAATGACTTACCTGATCTGTACCCAAGCCATAATTACTTTTAGAAATCTGTGCTGGTCATGGACTGATCGTAGCAAGCATGTTGTTTGAAACAAAAATGTGCTCAGCAGTGTAGCTGATACCACAGCATTTTGGGACAAAGGTCAATGACTGATTTCATGGCTATGTCATCAAACCTGAGGTCATCTGATCTGGAAACTGGAATTAAGACACATGTTCCGTGTTCAATTGATCACCGACTGGTGTTCAATTAGATTCGAATAGGGGAGTCATCACCTGGACAGACCTAGGAAACCTAAACCTGTAGTTAGGTTTTCCTGCAGATGCCTGAGCAATATTTCTTTGTGGCACCAGTTCAGTTCAAATATACAGGAAAATGTTCATATATCTAAGGATGTGGAGTTTGAAAGGTGGTCATCGTTTATGATAGTAGCAATCTAAGCTCCTGCTGGTGGATACCAGCAGACAGGGAAGTTGTCAAGTTAAAGAAACAATCCTTTCCAAAAATGGCAGCGTGTAAGTTTCTTGATATGGTAGGTACAGAGAGACAATATAATGAAGGACTGGGTGTGGGAGGTAGTTGGCAATGCCATGGAAAATTACTTTTCCATGGCTTGAAAAAGGTTCTCATAAATCACCCAGTGACTCAGAAAACAGGGAAAGAAGTTTACAGAAATACTGACTTTGACTGTAGATATTGCTGAGAGGTGGAAGGAACACATTAAGAAATTCCTGAATCCAGTGGCCAAGACTTCCAATAGGCAGTGTGAGAAACAGCTGGTGGCACTGTATCCATTTCTGTAAAGGAGGTCATTGTGGAAAGCAAACATTTCTGCTGTGGAGTGGCTGCAGAAGAGAAGACATCTGGCCATAAATACTGAAGGTAGAGGACATTGTCGGGGGTGTTATTTAACATGTGCTTCAACATTGCACTGAAAGCAAGAACTGTACTGGTAAAATGAGGCACCATGGGCTTCCACTACATGATGTTTAAGGTATTACATATTGAGGGCTCTATCTTTGCTGGGTCTGTCTTAAAGTTTTACTGAATGCTTTATGTGTGTGACCTTTTTACCCTTTGGTTTGAGCACTTTCCACAAGGAGAACAGAAAGGTAAATTCTAGCTGTTGTAGGATTATAGTCCTCCTCACTAGGAATATCAATGCTAGAGTGCTGGAGAGGTGATATCATTCAGAAGTTCAGCCTGTAATTCAGAAGGAGCAGTGTGGATTCAGTCCTGAATGTTGAACAGTGGAATAACTCCTTGCTCTTACACAGATATTAAGGGCATTGTAGGAGTTTACCAATACATTTTCATGGGTTTTGTATAAATGGAGTAAACATATGACAGTTTGATTCAGAACGTCATGGGGGAGATGCTATAATGGTACATGGTCCCAAGGATGCTGCTGAGATACAAGAGTCCACATCCTCATTGTTAAGGTGAATACATTTAAAGGTGGGATTAATTATGACTGTGTGTCCTGTCACCCCTCCTGTTTGTGACTTTCGTGGCTAGGATATTTAAGCATTGTCAGGGTGTGGAGATCAGACTTTTGAGATTTGAAGGCTACATATTGTTTTATTTTTTACAAATGATGCCATCCTATCAGTCTCAAGTGATTATGATTTCCAGTATATACTTGCAGCAGTATACTGCTGAGTGAGAAACAGCTAAGATCATGGTTGTCTCCCACAGAAATGGATGGCTTGCTCTCTGCACGTAACATGTATTTCAGCTGGAGGAGTGGAAGTACCTTGCAGGGTGAGACAGGCCTTGTTCACAAGTGAAGGTTTGCCAGTAGATGAGTGCAGTAGCTGCAAGTACTGTAGCTGTTGTACAGGAAGGTGGTGATGAAGTGAGAAATGAGCCATAGAAGGAATCTGTCATTATATTATGTCAATTATATGCCTATCCTAACCTATGGATATAAGCTCTGGCTGATTATTGAGAGGATGACATCACAGGAACAAGCAGCACAATTGAGGCTCCTTTGCAGGGTAGCTGAGATCACTCTCTTAGTGAGATTGGCAGGTCTGGTAATCTGGGAGTACCTTATTATATGGACTTTGTTTCTCTGTACCTAGATGAGTCAGTTGTGGTGGTTTGTCCACCTAAAAAAGATGTTCATTGGATGCATACAGTGGGAGGTACACTAGGCAAAACTATACTGTAACTCAGTTGTAAGAAAAAATGGGGGTTATGATCAGGTCTCCAATTACAGCCAATTTAATGTGTGTTTCAGACATGGATGGCAAGAAATTCACCTCAAGAATGAAGCTTGAAGGGTGAATCTTGGCATCCATGTCTAGAATGCATAACAAGGGTTATGATCAATGAGGGCTGATCATATTCTTTGTAGTCCATGGAACTTTATTGTAGTCCATGCAACTTTATCTGTTCCATATAGTAGCAGTTACAGAACAATAAAAGTGTAGGATTTTAAAAGTGTTTTACTGGCTTTCAAAGCCTTTGAAAGCAGAAAAAACATAATTCTACCAAACAGACAGCAGTTAGAAATAAAGTATTCCCCTAAAGAATCAATGGCTTTAAAAGCTGCAGACACTTTGCTCTGCCGCACATTTTGTTTACAAGCATGACAGAGTGAAGTATCTATCAGCTTTTAAAGCTGTCCACAGTTGATCCCTAACACAAGAGCTAATTTTAGGAGCACTTAAGGGTGATTATTAAAAGCTTCTAAAGCACCTTTTTGATACTGATATTAGAGCATAATCATGGAGATGCATGCACTACAAATTAATGAATTTTCATTAACAAATATGCCCATCTTCTTTGTTGTTCTAGTACTCCATATACATTTCATGTGTACATGCTCATTTATGTTCAATATTTGAAAATCAGTGCCTTAAAAAGACCTTACTTTAGTTTGCCAGGAAATGACAAAGTTTCCTCTGTCGATTCTATGAGTAGCTGAACACAGCAATAGCTTACGTAGTCTATACCTAGGTTCATGACTAATAACTCGGCTATCAGTCTGTATACTATTACAGACAAAACTAACAAACACAGGTCAGAATTAAACCCTGTACCTTGTATCTGTAATCTAAAGACCTTAGAGAAGAAACAAAGCAGAACAAGCACCACAGCAGCAACTAGGATGGTGAATAAAATAAAGGTTTAATGGTGAGCACTTTTGCAGGGTTACTGCTTCATGAGACCATGTATAAACACCATACAAATACACTCAATATAAAACAAATAACCTCAAATAAAAATACAATAGTAAAGGCACCAATAGGGTTCAATGAAAACATTTTCAGCTTAACTTTAAAACAGGCTTCAGGGGTAGGTTGTGATTAAGACCTGGCAGTTTATGTGCTTACAAAGCTACAATCCATTTAAGTTCTATCCTTTCAATATAATTATTAAAAGCACTACCCCTTGCATTGAATGGAACTAGTGGTAGAACTATAAAACAGAACCTATTATGACCTATACAAACAGAAGCATGATAAGCTAAGGCATTGGTTGTTACCTATTACGAAGATGGCTAACCTTTAGCTGTGAAGTATTCAGTTTTAATTCTTAATCTAAAGACCTTAAACATTATGCCACCCCCTAACCTCTTGCTGTAGTTATAATATTTAACCTTATTCATTTGCAAATTGTAATATCTTTGAATTGGATGTTTGATTTGCAAATTTAAAATACCCTTTGGGTACTGAGATTAAGCAAACTCTTGAAAGGCCAGGCTAGGCTCTGAGTTTGGATTTGAATTCATGGAATCATTGAATTTTTCCAGTCTACAGTACCGTGAACAGTTACACACAGGCTGCTGCACACTATTTGATAATAGGTTTTAAGACTACTTTATAAGTTGGCAATAACACTCTTCTATGATTAAGTAGCACTTACCGACTATAGTATATACATTTTCCCCAAATGTAAGACCATTGTCTACAATTATCCTTAAATCCTTGATCCTTTCCTCGCTACCAAGTATAACATTATTTATGCCATAAAGATAACCTGGATTATTTTTACCACATTGCAGCATCTTTTTTGACCATTTGTATAGCTCATCATCATAATTCTGCAGACTTTCTTGGTCAGAAACAGAATTCACTTTAATAAAATAAAAAATAATAATACTAATAATTTACTTAGCTCTTTCAAGACATATATCACTCTTTTATTCTCAAGTCACTTTCTTTGATACACATGAACTCTGATGAGCAAGTATGGTTTGTGAAAATGGCTTCTGTTCACATTCTTTTAAGTCATGGTTTATCAGAACTGCATTCACAGTGGAGTTTTTCACTTTTCTCCACTTTTGTGTGACTGTTTATTTATAAATTAGGAAGTGTGTGGAGGTCAAAGCCTACCGCACAGGCATTGTAGGGAGCGTCTTGTCCCCTGCAGAATATTTTTTTTTTATTTTTACAAATTTTCAGTTTATGCTTGTCGATACAGAAAAATCCATAAAACATTATTCGTTTTTGGATAATGTTATCAGAACATAGGCAAGCCATTTCCCTCCCTTACAGGTACTATTACCATAATTTATTCTGATCATGCTTTTGAGATATCTAGAAGCTGTCATCATACCCCCCCCCCCAATGTCTTTTCTGTACTACACAGTAATGATTCTGAGGCTTCTCTTTGTCTGCTCTCATCCTGTCATATTGAAGATCACATGGTCTTGCAGTTCCTCTCACCTTATAGGTACACATTCCAGAACAGTGCACAGTACTGTAAATAAGATATAACCTATAACCTTTTAAAGTACATTAGTACCACCTTTCAGCTGCTGGTCACTTTGCACCTTTCCACTTTAAAAAAATAGCCTCTCAATGCACTCTGGGCACACTGTCATACTGTCTGACTATATAAAATCCCTCTTTTATTTTTACCAGACAAGATTCCTACCTTCCCCTCCCCAGCCTAATACCTGCACTATCATTGTTTGGGCAATATGGTGATCTAGTGAACAAGGTTTCTGTCTCACAGATCCAGAGGTTAAAATTCAAAACTCACTTCTAATAACTGTTTCTGAGGAGTCTGCATGTCTCTGTCTATTTTCTCTCATATTCTCTAAAATATACTGTTTAACTGGCTACTCAAACGGTCTCTGTAATATGTATTAAAATATATTTTTATCCACATGTGCATGCCCACACACGTATATATGTAAATGTATACATACACCAGATTATTGCATTTACTTTTACCCTTCTAGCCCAGATCATCGCAAGAAAGGATATAAGGAAGGCCAGTTAACTTATATTGTTAATAAATAAATACATTATTTTCCTGTTTTTAGCAATACATTTTTGCCATCACAAGTTTTACAGTCAGTCCATTTCATTTATATTCACCTCATTTTTTCCACAGCCTAACTAGAGTAAACCTTTAGTGTATCTTCCACAGAGGTACTGCATTCATTCTAGCCCTGGCTCAAGTTTGGCAGAGCTGCTCCAAGTTAGGTGACTTTCCCTGAGACCTGGAGAGAATCTAAACTAAATCCAAAGCATCCACTGAGAACTGCAAAAAAATAAGTATATCTAAAGCTTGCACTGCACTTTTTGAATTGTTTTCTGTTTGAATTTTTTTTTTATATTTTATCATTGTTGTTGCTGCCTGAATGTTTCCCCTGCAGTTGGTTCTATTGTTTGGCATTTACCGAGCACAAAAAATAGCCATCCTACATTAGGAAGGCCCTCCTGCACCCTTGTGGTAGAAGTGTGCAGCCCAGAACCCATTGAGTTGGGGATTGTTGGAAAAGTGCTTCGTTTGGGCTATCCCATTGGACAGTTAGAGTTTAACTGTTTGATTCAATTTGTATTAAAGCACCATGTTTGTGCATAGCTGCACACTGAGCAACATGTTTTGGCACTGCCATGTATAGATTCAAATGCTTAGAAAGATACATTTTCCCTTAATAACTGTTAGGGAATCCTCCTAAGCTTCCCTGATGAACACAGTTGTGTACTGCTGGTAGAAAGCAACTCAGCTGCACATTTTGAGGTATCAGCTCAGGTGTCTACTCCTTAACCTCCCCATAGATTATCAGATTTTACTAGTCCTACAGCAGAACCTGGTCCACCTTGCCCACTCCCCCCTACTTATTACAGAACACACCAGACATAATGGACAGACAGTTTCCCACCATTTCTCTAGCCAGCCTGATTGACATGGACATCCTGAGCCAACATAGCAACTACCTCATGTTTACTGACAACCTATTACTCCTAAACTATACAAATACAATGCATGAAAGATGTATCTATGCTATGAATTTGGAATCAATGGTCTCGCTCTCTCACATAACAACAAACCAGATGTCAAACAGGTTGTCAGCACACACACTTCACCTCTTCCATAAATCAGCTGCAGAAAACATAAACTCACATATGCAGAGGTACTCACTAGAAGTCTACCAAAAAATCACAGACCTCACAAGTGTAAACCTTATGCAAACAATACAGCCCCTATTGAATCCACTACACATAAAAACAAAGGGAGCAGTGTCTCACCCAATAAGGCAAAACACCTCTAAACAAAATGTTTTAGTCATTGGAGGCTCCATAGTGAGACACACGGATGTCCCCCTCACCAGGCTGGATAGAAGGTCACATTCAGCTGCCTGTCCAGTATCAGGATCTGGCAGATCACACAAGCACTCAAGTATCTCACTTAATGAATCCACTCAAACAAATGCATCAGTGTCTCACCCCAACAGACTCCTAAAGCTAAACACCTCTAAACCAAATGTTTTGGTCATAGGTGACCCCATAGTGAGACACACAGATGTCCCCCTCATCAGGCTGGATAAGGAGAAGGTTATAGTCAGCTGCCTGTCAGGTACCAGGATCCAACAATACAAGACAGCACTCCTTCTTCCAGGAAATAATTTATTGATGTTCACAATTCATATACTAGTTTTGGCTACATAAGCCTTCATCAGTGAATATCAATAAATTATTTCCAGGAAGAAGGAGTGCTGTCTTGTATTGTTGGTTGCTGGATTTTATAAGAAGATTGAGCACCTGGTAACTGTACCTGCACAGAACTTGGTTTCAGATACCAGGATCTACCAGATCACACACGTACTCAAGTCTCTCAACAACAAGCACTGTTATGACACTGTCATAGTCTATGTTGGAGTGAATGACTTGAGACGTATCTCACTGGACTATATGAACAGAGACATGACCAAGCTTTCAGATTATGTGTCCCAGATAGGTAAGTCCCTAGCCTTAAACAGCATTCTACCTTCACCCAGAATGATGCCTCAATAAAAACAAAAAAATTATCGACTTCAATAATTGGCTTAGCTTTTGGTGTTAACCCTGGGGTGATCCAGTATTTGTCAGCCTGGGATGATATGGTCAACAGACCACTCTGCTTTGCCACAGATGGTCTTCACCTATCACCTCTTGGCTTTCAGTTACTGGCAAAGGTATTTGCCCCTCCAAGAGTGCCTTTTTTAAGCAATGTCATAAGAACAAAATTCCTGACGAAAAAATATCCTCTAAAGACAAACTCAGGGTTATGCTGCTTAATGCTAGGAGTCTAAATCAGAAACTATACTCATCAGAAAGACTTCTTACTTTGGAAGATGCCAATGTCTGTGCAGTCACAGAGACATTATGCAAGGCTGCGGAGAGTACCCCAGCCATGCAAGGCTACAGTGACTTCCACACATTCAGAACACAAAATGAACATGAAAGAACCAAAGGAGGAGGTGTATCCATCTTCATTAATGACAAATACACCTCAAGACTGGTTAAACAGTACGACTCCCAAGAGTTACCCCAAGTGCAGATAACTGTAGGAAATACCCCACTTCCACTTCTTTGTTAACTACAGGCCCTCCGCCATGAACCACGAACCCCACACTGCCTACCTGGCCCTACTTGAGTCACTCACAATACAGCCAAATACCCTGGTCTTGGGTGACTTTAACTATCCTTCCATCAACTGGGAAACATATATGAGCACAAACACAAATGCCCTGGAACAGATAGTCAGCACCCCCACAAGGAGTTCTAATGTCCTTGACCTAGTACTCACCAACATGGGGGATCGCTCCACCACCCCATGTGTGGGACTCTCCTTGGTAAAGTCTGATCATAAATCAGTCTTGTTCAAAGTAACAATCATACCTGATCCCCCTCCCTGTAGCAAAAAGGTTGAAAAATTTGTCCAAAGCAAAGTATAGCCTTCTAAGTGATGGTATAAATAGTTTCAAACCCTCTGCCACCACTGATAGCAATGACTCCTATACTGAGGTGTTCAAGATGCCCTATATAAACACTTATGCAAATGTATAGACTCAGCCATACCTGAATGGATCAAAACAAGCTCCTCGTGGTGGACATCTAGCATAAATAGGTTCTACAACAAGAGAAAGAAACTGCTGTCAAAGAATAAGCGGGCACAGTCTCAGCAGAAAAAGTACACCCTCCACAGCTTGAATAAACAAATCAGACATCTTGTAAAGTCCTCTAAAGCTAATTAGGAAACTAAATTAGCATCCCTAGCTTAGGATAATCACAAGCCATTCTTTAGTTATGTCTGAAATGTAAAAGGGAAGGCCCAGCTTCGTGCCAAATTAGTAGTGGATGGTACCACTTATACTGAACCTGAGGACATCACCAACCTGCTAGCAGACAGGTTTGGTAAAAACTTCACCCCCACTGTCCCCAACAACCATACCCCCAAGCATACCTGGCCCTGCTTGGGTCACTTGCTATACAGACAAACACCGTGGTGTTGGGTGACTTTAACTATCCATCCAGTAATCTACCCAGCATCTTGAAAGAACAGGTCATAACTACACTCTCCAAGGCCAAAATCACAGCCTCTGTGGGACCAGATAACATCCCAGGCTGCTTACTAAATGGTCTAAAACAGGAGTTAGCGGAACCACTGAGCACTGTCTTCAATCACAGTTTAAGTACTGTCTTTCTCCCAGCAGAGTGGAAAACAACAACTATAATCTAATTGCACAAAGGGATTCCTTCATTGACCCTGGGAACTATAGACCCATAAGCCTAACCAGCCTTATATGTAAGGCTATGGAGAGAATCATCATGGACCTCATCAACAAGGATATAGGAGACCTTCACACTTTTGACTCAACCCAGTTTGGCTTCATCAAGGGCAGATCATACCTATTAAACCTGGTGAACTTCTTTGAGAGTGTCACAAAAGCCCTAGATGAAGACAAAACAGTACATGCTACATATCTCCACTTGGTCAAGGCCTTTGACACAATCCCCCACTCAGGCATCATTGAGAAACTTACCCAGCTGGGGATTAGCCCGTACTTCATTAGATGGGTAGCCAACTGGCTCACCGACAAACATGTACAAACAAAGTTGGAGATTCCGCCTCTACCAGCAGATCTGTTACCAGCGGTGTTCCACAAGGTTCTGTGCTGGGCCTCCTGCTGTTTGGAATCTATTTCTCAGAAATCCAGGTGAAAATAGATGGCCTGTGGCTTACCATATTCGTTGATGACTGCAAACTGGGTGCAATCACAGACACCCCCAATGATGTCAACATTCTACAAAATGAGCTCACACAGATAAATGATTGGTGCCAGAGCCATGAACTTAAACTCAATGCAAAAAACTGCATTATCATCCCCTTCAGCAAAGAAGTCCCTGCAAATTACAACATTAATAATACCCCCTACCTACATGGCCAGACTGAAGGCCCTGTCACTGTACTCTGTATCATACAGACTGTTTAGAGGTGACTTGTTCCTGGCCTACAGAGCAGTCTCAAACTCTGCCTTAATGGAAATTCTGCACATCCACAAATCAAATGGGACAAGAGTTACTCGGTCTAGGGACCTTAACCTAGCCTATGACATTAACAGGACATGCTGGAGAGACAGACATGTCTCCCAGAGACTGTAACTCCTCTGGAACAAATTCCTAATTCACATGAAACAGAACTCCTCTATGACTCTGTTTAAGCATAACTTGGACAATTAGATGGGAAACCGAAATTTACCTCAGGGGTTTCACCTATATCCCTCTAGGGCAGGGGCATCCAGTGCTGATTTTAGATTCCCAACCAGTTCTGATCTTAGAGTCACATTAAAAATATAGACTATATATATTGGTCTATAACAGAACAAGGGTATAACATGGCTAGGCTTTTAAAGACCCTAGGGATAATAGCCTAGAAACCTCCTGTGATCCTCTCAGGCCTGACACCAAAAATTTACTAGTAAATGAATCAAACTTTTTTTAAAAAACCCAAACTGTTGTTCACAATTAAATACAATCACTCAAACAATATGTCAAAATACAAATACAATGGCAGTAAGATATCTAACAAGAAGGCAATAAATAGGACTGCTGTTAGAAATAATTTGTTGGCTTTCCCAGTTCTTCTGACTGTGTTCTAATAATTGCAGCCTGTCATTTCCTGTTAAACTAGTTCTTTAAAGCCCACATCCAGGCTCATTGTGACATCACTAATGACTCACCTGAGTAATTCTTAGTCTGATTATAAGACCCAGATCTGTTCTATCACTACAAACATAACATCTGCAACCCAAATAAGTCTTCCTTACCTGTGTCAACCGTAGTCTTCTCTTCTTTCTTGTTATGCCTGATATCAATGAAATAAATATTGCAGGCGAGCAGAAACAGCAGATATAAACGTGATAGCAAAGTATGACTTATTTTAAGGTAGAAAGGACTGGAAAAAGCACCGAGTAGGAGCCCCAATCAAGCAAAATAGACATCATATAAACAGATTAACCTTAAAATCACTTATGTAATGTTTCTCAGATGATTTAGGTAATTTTTTTAAACACAATGAAGTGACAATTGCTCAGCAACAGTCACTCCTCTGTGACCCTTGTGCTGCCACACCTGTGTGACTCCCATTTCGCAGGATGATTGTGACTACATACACAAAGAAGGCATCAGATTGCAGTTGCCAACATTCTGCAGCACATGGGATCACATTTAAATCCTTTTAGTCTTGTTAACAAGCAAACTGCAGGTATTTCATCAAGACACTATGTGCATTACAGGAATGCTCAAATGGTTGGCACCCTGAAGCTATGGGTGTGTCACTGAGGCACAAGGGGGAGAAAATAATTCTGGGAAAGAAACAGAAGAAGGGAGGTAAAACAAGTAATTCAATGTATATATGTACACCCCATACTTATGAGTGAAATGTTAAGTAGAGCAAGAACATTAAGCTGTGCATCTGCAGATGATATCCCTTGATAATGAAGACCCCCCCCCCCCACACAGTATTCTCACCAAACCTATTTGCTGCTTAGTTCATATCATGGCATATATGTAGACATTTTTTTCTGTTAAAATAACCTCTTTATTTGTGTTTTTACAACATCTGTCCAATTAATAATGATGCCAGCAAACACTTTTCCTCCTAAGCACCAAGCAGTGTTTCAGATGGACATTTTGTCCAACTTCCTCACACTGCCTGGAGATGCTGCTATCAGACTGCAACTGTATAATAGACAATTTAATACGCCTTAAGGCTGTCTGACATGTCACACATAGATTAGTAACTGTAAATATGTGCTTCATATTTTCTTATGCCCCCTGGAATATTGGTTACCACCTTTGTTACATTGTATCTGTAATGCTGAAGTTGCATGCTCTTGCTTTGTTACATTGTATCTGTAATGCTGAAGTTGCATGCTCTTGCTTATGACAAAGTCCTTGTTCTAGGCTCTATATTTACTTATGCTTAATTGTTTATTGTAGCCTTATGGTGTCCTATATCTGTAATGTTGAAGGTGTATGTTTTGTCTCGCCCATCTCATAACTTAGAAGAAGCTATTTTTGATCAGCCCACAAAACCAGGAAACAAACCACAACTGACAAAGACTAAAATATGATCGATATTTATATGTGTGTTTAGTTTTGAAAATTACAGAGAATTTTCAGAAATATTATATTAAACCTTATTCATTTTGTCTCTTTCTACTAAAAAAAAAAAAAAAAAAAAGAATAGGGCACATATCACAGTTGTATTATAGTTTCTGTTATTTGGAATGCATTGCCTTTTTATATAAGGCTAAGCCAAATTGCTGAACAAATTAAAATTCATTTTGATGGTTCTGTGAGAAAATGACTTTATGTCTAACAACACGTATGTCCACAGCTAGTGGGTTTGCCTTTATTGGCCTGAATGTAACTATAAATGCTTAAAAGTAAAAAAGCCATGGGCATCCAGAAACCATGTGACTGAAACACTTGATGTCTTTAAGGTATCATTTGCATATATCCCATGGGCCTCCATTACAGGAGGTTTAAGATGTCACACAGTGAAAAATTTAGCTTGGCTGGGTTTTTCTTGAAGTTTTTACTGAATGGTTTGTCTTTTTACCCTTTGGTTTAGCAGTATAACTTAGTAGATTAAGAGTTACAGTTTGTTGAACCTAAGTTTGATTCCTGCAACTTTGAGCTGCGCTCTGTATATCTGTGAACAAGCCCCTTGGCTAGATCTGTTTCTCCATGAATAACTTGTGGGTTCTACAAAGTCAAAAATAATGTTTTAAAAGTTGGAGTCAGTTTCACTTTTCAACTCCCTTTGATCTACATATTCTGTGGTAAATATTGTCCCACCTTGGAAGAAGCATAGTAAAAACCTCCCCATAAAAGTTCCATACAAAGGAAGTAAACAGTCTCATTTTTCAGAGACATGCATTCATCCTTGATATGAATGGAATGTTGGTAAGACTGCCAGACAACTGCAATTCTCTCCCATAGAATCAAAAAATATCACCTACTACCTTAAATGAAAAAAAAAGTTTATTACATACTTTAAAAGGACCTACCACTGCACGTTTCATTGATAAAAGATAGATAATCTGTTTTCAGGGTGCATTTAAGAAATTCTTAAGAATTATGTTTTTCTAAACTCTCAGTCTATGTTCTGTAATAATTGTATTACTTTATAATATTCTGATCTATTCTGCATTTTTGATAGTGACATTGTGCCCAATACATGGCTGAAAGGGATACATGGATCAGCCCACCGACCTGGTTAACAAAACAAACAAAATACAAGCCAAATAGCAATTTAGGTAACCTGGTTCAAACCTCAGTACAGGCTGGCTTACCTGGGTTCCAGATGTCTGGACCACACCTTTAAGAAATGGTGTTTAAGGATGAAGATAAAAGTACATCTGTTCTCATAAACAGATCTCTCTCAGAATGCAAAGTCCCCACCTCATGGAAAACATCATATATAATTCCAATGCACAAAGGAGACAACTCCTTAGAGCTCACCAACTATCATCCAATAGCAATCCTATCACCTTTATCCAAAATATTAGAAAGAGTTGTTCATACTCAACTAATACAGTACCTCCAGAATAACAACCTACTCTCCATATCCCAGCATGGCTTTAGACCTTCCCATAGCACCACGACAGCACTACTATCATTCACCAACATAGTTAACCACTACAGAAACAAGGGTCTATTTGTTTCTTCCATACTCTTAGACCTATCAAAAGCCTTTGACAAGGTAAACCACAGTCTGCTTCTTGATACCCTATCCACCCTAAATATAAGTCCCTCCTCTATATCATGGTTCAACACCTACTTATCTGCCCGTCAGCAAGCAGTCCTATGGCAGGACCTTGACCCCCCTGTTACCAGTAACCATAGCAGTCCCTCAAGGATCCATCCTTGGCCCATTGCTGGTCTCTATTACAAATCAGATCTCTTCATCCTCTCACACTGTCTCAATAGTACAATATGCAGATGACACTACCCTCATATGTGCTGCCCCTACCCTTAGTGAACTGCAAACCCTTATCCAAAACAACTTCACCCTATCTGAAACTTGGTTCGCCAACATCAAACTTCTTCTTAATCCCAAAAAAAAAAAAATGTAATTCTTTTCAACCCTGGCAGAGCTCCTCCCCTAAATAATAATGTCACCATTAGCTCCAAAGAAAACATTCAAATCAGTCCAACCACACACACTAAACTGCTAGGCGTAGAAATAGATAATAACCTGAGGTTCGACATTCACATAGCACAAACCATTAAGAAAGCTAATAAAAAACTTGGTCTCTTCTACAGGAATAAAACAGTTTATGACAAAACGCACCAAAGTAACCATCGCAAGGACTCATCTTCTATCCACCCTCCTCTATGCCTCTCCCATCTTGACCAATCTCCACCAAACTGATCTAAATAAAATGGAATCTTGCTACAACAAGACTGCCAAGTTTGCTACTGAAACCTCATATAGGTTCCCACCACTGTCTATCCCTTAAACAACTCAGCTGGCATGAGTTGCCTCATATACTTCTACTCAATCAACTCTCTATAGCGCACAAACTCTACTACCTTCCTGAGATAACTCCAGCACTTCAGCACCTAATGCAGCCCCACATTCCCTGTAGAGCCTTAAGATCTAGTAACCAGAACCTTATGACTGTCATCAAACATAAAAACGAAGCTGATTACTCCCTCTTTGCCAACACCATTGCCAAAACCTGGAACACACTACCATGCCAAATAACTTCTACCACCTCATTTAGTCAATTCAAAAAACTCCTGAAAACCCACTATCTAAGTAACTGGCTATGCTCATGCCACTCACCAGGCTAATTCATACCAAGAGAATTTGTCAGGGTAGAGCTATGTATAAACAGTTTATCCCCAGAAAGCTTCCAAACCCGCATACATTTACCTTACAAAACTTATAACTGCAAAAGAAAAAAAAATGTACCTCTGATTGTCTACTGTAAGAAATGTTAATCACTAGCATGATGTCCTGTTGTGTGTATATATGCTATTTGTATGTTTGTTAATCACCAGCATGTTGTCCTGATGTGTACATATGCCTATGTATGTATGTTCTGCTTCATTTTACTTTCATGTAATGTATTGTAATGTGGAGCTTTTCTCCTCGGGCCTCCGCTGAAAATGGACCTGTGTCCAGTTGGACTTTCCCAATAAACAAATGTAAAATAAAAACTAAAATAAATAAAATAAACATTATTCGGATTACGGGGAAGAATTGCTGTGAATGTGAATATGTCAAACACTCTGAAATTCACACAGGTCCAGGATTACCTGCAAGAGTATTATTTCTACTCATTGCCTCCATGTCCCTTTCAGCATGTTTTCCACAAAAAATTAAAAACCTACAATAATAACGCATTGAAAGTTTAACACAGCAGCACTCTGCACTCAGACTGAAATGTCTGGATTCTGACTAAATATAAGGGCTGCTTGGTCTCTTACTTTGCCCTTTTCTCCATTTATTCACCAGGCTACAGAATAAGACAAGCTATTCAGCTGACATTGCGTTATTTCCCCAAAACGTTTATATTCTGCACATAGAAAAGCTGAATCTTCTGCACCAGACCCTGGGTAAACAGTTTTCTCCACTTTTTTTTGGAGGGGGGGTGCATTTGGCACACTGCAAAATCCTTATCTTACTTACAATTCTGCAAATGTTAGAAAAGTATAACATGTACAGTCACATAACCCTGAATGAAAGTAATCACTATGTATTATCAGTCCATTTTATGTCACAAGGTTTCCGACCATGTGCTGACAGTCTGTATCTGTATCCTTGTATCCCTGCAATCATTGCACTGCTAAACCATCTCTTTGCTGGTGTTTAAAATCAACTACTGCCTGCCTATACCTTTTCCTGTATTAACTTAGTATATACATCTGACACTGGTATTTTATAAATTAAAAAGAGTATTCGAAATTTGCATCTGATATATAATTACTATTGCTAATAATTACTAGCATCTGAAGTGGTTTAGTAGCTAAAAGAAAAGTAAATCAAAAGCAAGGATTACAAAATGTATATCTACATATATTTCTTTTGGCTTACTGGACATAAACTTTCCTGATTGGAAACCCTGGAAAGATCAAAAATAAAACTGAAGACTTTAGAGGCATGGCATGCTGAATTTGTTTGTGTCTTTTGGCTTTTCCTGGTTAGGGCTCGCCACAGTGGAACTCCGGTCCGCTAATGATTGGCAGTCGATTTTTACATACCAGCTTGCCAGGCTTGATGCACAACCTTCAACGAAGGTACGCCCATTCAGACATGTCTCCACACAGAAGATGCTCTAGCTGAGAATTGAACCAGACAGCATCTTACTGTGAGGCGACAACACTACCGCAGCACCACCACCACGGTATGCATGGCATGCTGAATAATCATAAGAAATGGGAGGCATCACAAAAAACTAGCCATTGAAAATTTATAACAATCAGATCTGTATAAGGTAACCTCTGGTTCTGTAAAGTATTCTCTGAAACAGGAAAGAAAGAAAGAAAGAAAGAAAGAAAGAAAGAAAGAAAGAAAGAAAGAAAGAAAGAAAGAAAGAAAGAAAAAGAGTAAAAGAGAAAAAGAGAAAGAAAGCCCCTCCCCTACTGCTCTGCCACCTGTGACTTGTAGGTAATAACTGCCACTTAAAAGTACTGCCATCTCAAAGTCTGAGAGAATTAAAATCATTGAAATGAATTTGATGATCTGCTATTAATTAATGAATCTGTTTCCAGAAAAAAATGCTTCAGCTGTAGTTCTGGTGTCAAAAAGACTACATATGCAGTGCTGCAAACGTTTTAAAAAATACTGTACTTCAGATCCATAAACCAACTATGTATAACTTAAATGCAACAATTTAAACCCACCATAATGTTTTATCATTCAGTCATACCAAAATTCAAGCAGTCATAAGTATGCTCTAAAACGATCAATTTTAAATAAAGGTAGGACTTACCATGCTGTGTAAAAAATACCAAGGCTATGAAGACATAGAAAATGTAAAACATGCTTTTCATTGTAAAATGCAAATGGTACAGAGAAAAAGTTCCTGCAATAGCCTTGCTGTTACGGATATTCAAAGAAATGGAGCCTGGGTGCGTTTACTTCCTTTTATGCCTCAGTGCAGTATGTTGCATCGTGTCCTTACATGAATATAATGAACAAGAATTCACCAAAGTTATTTCACAACTTTCAAGACAGAAGGATGGGAGGTGTTTGCAGTAAAAATACTGAAAGAACACTTCTAGTACTATGGTAAACAGCTGTGCTGAGTCTTTGTGACTGTGAAAGGTAAGAGATCAACTCTGACAGCCCCTTTTTTAAAAGCAGGAACTCAGAAAGAAAATAATTAACAATGGGCTGAGCCTTTCAGCCTCTTAGCCTTTTAAAATGAACATCTTCCAAGGCACATCTTCACTGCACAGGAAGCCTGCCACAACTGAGACTTTAACACCTTGGCACTTGGAAGCGAGTAATCTGGAGTTTGAACCTATGCTAGTAACTGTATGTAGATCAGTCTTGTGATGAGACACATGTCCTGGCAATTCCTTTCACTTTGAACAGTGGGAGAAACTACACATGAAATGATAACGTGTCCGTGTTATTTTAAAGAACTGCTGAACCATTTTAAGCTTTAGCCATTTCTGTAATTGTTAAATGTAGAAACAAACAGCTTTAATACTAGAGCAATATTGTAGAGGGGAGCTGGTATATAGTGCTTTTAAGATTATTTATGCTCAAGCTCTCTCTCTCTCTCTCATTCCTTGTTTTCTTTTTGTGTGTGTGTGTGTGTGTGTGTAAGAACTGCTGAACCATTTTAAGCTTTAGCCATTTCTGTAATTGTTAAATGTAGAAACAAACAGCTTTAATACTAGAGCAATATTGTAGAGGGGAGCTGGTATATAGTGCTTTTAAGACTATTTATGTTCAAGCTCTCTCTCTCTCTCTCTCTCATTCCTTGTTTTCTTTTTGTGTGTGTGTGTGTGTGTGTGTGTGTGTGTGTGTGTGTGTGTGTGTGTGTGTGTGTGTGTGTGTGTGTGTGTGTGTGTCTATAAAACTCTGATCTGACAGATGGACAGCATAGCAAAGAAGAGGTCTGCAGAAATGATGAGACTTCTGAGAATGCTCAGTGACCAAATAGAAGGGCTGCGTTTTGTTAAAGGAAAATGGCTTAATAGGTTTATGATTTAATTAGGCCTGTTTGTTAAGTGAAAATGTACAATTAGGAAGATCAAGTTTTATTTATTTATTTTATTTGGTGGTGCAGCGGTTAACGTTGTCGCCTCACAGCAAGAGGTTCTCTGGTTTGGTTCTTGGCTGGGGTGCCTTCTGTGCAGAGTCTGCATGTCCTCCCTGTGGTCGCATGGGTTTCCTCCGGGTGCTCCGGTTTCCTCCCACATCCCAAAGACATGCAGTAGGTGGATTGGACACTCTAAATTGGCCCTAGGTGTGTGTGTGTGTGTGTGCCTTCTGTGGAAGGTTGAGCACCGGGCTGGCAACTCGACACTGTAAAACTCCACTGCTAATCATGAGCGGACAGATGATCTGCTGTGGCAACCCCTAACCTTGAAAAGCCGAAAGAAGAAGAAGAAGTAGAAGTCTTTATTAACCAGGTTAAATGAGGTGGTCAACTAACCTTTTTCAAACATGACTAGAGTTTAGTAAACAGAAACAGTGTAGGTCAGAATACATAACATAATTGTAACTGCATACTCTTTTACATGATGAATGTACATTTAGTTTGAATGGAACAATTCTAAATGGGCAATCTCCCTGGAAGAAAAGATGGAAAACAGGGACCAATAAATGTTTTACATCGTAAGCGCAAACAGAATTTGCAGAAAGGTAATATATCAGATACAGATCATGTCAAACAGTAATATGAGTGATTGTTACAATGGCTTTGTGTTAGTGCAGTACCTCGCAGGATGTGCAGTAGCAAGTCCTGCCTAAATCCCACCCACCATCCATACAATCGGTGATGTCTTAGTAAACCATATCTATTTCTAGTTTACCTTTTTCCTCAATGTAGTGCAATCTTGGAGTTGGTATATTTAATTAGCAAAAGGTGTGGGGGTGATCGAAGAAACAAAATAGGGCTATAACTGCAAATATTTTTTTCTTCGCTTTTGCAGGGGGGCAAGACCCTCTGCACCCCACACCCCATGCAAATTAAATATACCAACTCCGAAATCGCACTACATTAAGAATAGGGTAAAGTACAAACAGGCATTGAATATTCATGCCGCATCTGCATGGCTGTTAGTCATGCATGCTTCCAGTACAACAACATGCCCCCTTTATCTGTCAGTTAGTAAGACCACACCCACATCTGCACAAAATGGCCTGTGAGGTACTAGACTAATACAAGGCCAGTAGAACATATTATAAAGATAGCATTCAGTTTGTAAAACATAGTAGCGTTTGACTAATATAATGGATACAATGACTGAGTAACTAGCTTACACTAGATATTAATTGATGACTTGTGCTAAAAATCGGTGATCATGCCAAATGATAAGAACTATATACGAAACAAGAATTTTGAATTGTCAAACTTTGACAAGAAAAGGATGTCTCGGAAACATATTTATTACTTCTGTATCATAAATGCAAAGTTATAAATGGATTCTTTGTGGATTACTGAAGAAAGATAAACAGGTGTACAAGAGCTATTAAGAATAATAGTTATATTTTATGTGAGGTAAGAACAGAAAATGAAACATGCTGGGAATTAATGTTCTTGAAGGTGGAGAGACACAGTGTAATCTGTTATTTAAATACATACAGCATTTTACCTTTCTTCCGTTTCCACTCCCACCCACCTTGTCTCAAAATGTCACATGCTTCTATGGATTTCATTTCCACTTTCCATTCTTGAAGTCTGTTTCATGAAACCACAACTCTCTCAGTGAAGAAGTACTTTCACAGAACCCAGGAAACAGCTGGTCACTACAATCTGCTGTCTGTGTTCCATTTCCCTTTGTCTTATATATTCTTTCAGACAAATCACAGATTCCCAAACTTATACCCAATGGATATTTCAGCTTTACTGCACAAAAGTAGCTGAAAAGTAAGATGTGAAAGATTTTCATAAAGACAACTAGCAAAACCAAATGTGGAACATATTAAGAATTATGAAAGCGACTAAAGTCAAATGTAACCTAGCACCTTCAGCAATTTTTCTATAATTTAAACTGGAGCATGCAATACAGCTATTATGTCAGAGCTGCAATCAAATATTAAGCATCTACTTTTTTTGTAAGACATAACTCTAGCATACCTCTCAACTCTCCAGATTTTTACAGAATGTCCAGATTTTTGACTCATATTTTTAATCCATTCCATACAAACTTTGTGGTTTTCTGGCAAATCTGTGAGGATTGACTTCACTAAATAGTGACAAACATTTGAGTTTCAGACTTCACATCCCTCTGAAAAATGCATGGTAACACAAAACCCTTTATTCTAACAACTTTCTAAGTTTATATGAGCAATACTTAAGATTTGTACATATGTTTGGGCCTTTGTCTCTCCCATTATTTTTGGTCTTGTCTAGTTTTATTGTCCTAAGAGGTTTAGCGGTATAAAAACTAGGATATTCTTTATGTATATAAGGAAATAAGTTACTTGTGGACCAGAACGTCGCTGCATCTCTGCATTCACATATACCAAACCAGTGCAATCTTTTATCTTGATGTAAGAATTAGTAGGTGGGGTTGCATTTTTCCATGGGGGGAATATGGATCCAGGTGAGTTTCTGAAGACTGGCATGGGTCATCATTTGACTGTACTTCTGTAATAAAGATGCAGGAAATGAGCAATTGGTTCTCAGTTACAAAAACGTTCACAAAGCAACCTCGCATTTTAAAATGTACTTTAAAGCAGCAAGAACTAATATCAGTCAAGGAAGAAAAGCACCTAAATATACCATTAAATAGACTGCATAACATGTGACCCCTTCTCATAGTCCCAACACAGTTAGGGACACAAGAAAAGTGCCTCATCTGAGACATAAGTAGTAGTCATTGCACATGCATGAAAGCTAGAAAAGAACTCAGCTATGCTGTCCAGTCTGTAGTACATCTACCATCCATGGTTATCGACAAGGACTAGAATGTAAGCGTTTCTCAGATTTGTACCATTTCTTTCATGTGAGTCCCTGAATCAGTAAAGCCTCAGTCATCCTTTGTTACTGCTCATGAATACTGAATCAAGTTTTATGATCATTAAGTCCATGGATGAGTTTTTCTTAACGGACTGCAATAACAGTTACAATAATAATTAGTTTCACTAGGTTCAAAGCAATAAAAAAACAGATTTCTGCCTAGATTTGAGATACACCTATAATCAGAATCAGCATTTCTAAACATACATACCAGTGTTTCACTTCCTGCATATATTACTAGAACACTAACAGTCAGTAGAAAGGGTTGCTAAGTCATACTCCATTATTAGGGACTGTATCACCTCTGTGGTTTATAATCTGTATGTACTCCTAAGACGTTGTGCATCGAGGTAGAAGTGTCTGACTACACTCTTAATACTAATGCTGTTTATTAAGTCTTCTCTACTGCTCATCTGAATCACATTTGACTGATATTGCTCATTTCAATACCTTGCCATAGTTAACTGGAATGGGCAACAATGTGAAGCCAGCTACAATGATGCAATTTAATCAAACTTACTGTCAATAGATTTTGCAGATTTTATAGTCTGAATTATACAGTTCCCCTTTAGACCAATTATGTATCATCTTCTTGATTGTAACTAAGAATGTCCTTATATTCACTGCTGCAGTATTCTTAACAGATGGGATTCTCTACTGTGGAAGTTGGAACGTCCAGCCAGTCTACCAAAGACAACTTATTGCTTTGAAAAGGTACATTGAACACCACCCAAAAGCTCCTTGCTTAACATAGGGCATAAAGGTGAAGTTCAGGACTACCATAATCAGAAATTCTTTGATGCCAGTCTGAACATATCTCTTTACCATCGGTCAGTTTCCCTGCATCCATTTTCCACCAGTTGAACACATTTTCATTTCACAGTGACTACATATGCCTGTTTGCTGACTTCTATTGCAGTTTCAGATAAGTGCTCCATTGGGATTTTGTTTTTTATTACTTTTTTTTCTGCTCCTTGGTCCTTGTGCATCCTTACTGTCAGCATGGAAGGGTAAATGCCAGTGTACGGGACAGATTCAACATAAAGATTGCCATGATAAGTGTCTTGTCTGTCTTGTTACCATACATCTTGTTCTATTTGTCAGGTGTTCACCCCAAAACCCCTTTGCAGTAGACTTTCTTCCCTTTCCTTGTATCTTGAGAACCAGCACTTTAAGCTTCTCAGTAAAGTTACAATGGAAGGAATCTCCCACCCTGAGGGTCAGCCATTAGGAAAGAAGATGGTGAGAAAGGTAAGACCAGAATCTTCCACTGTCCAGCCTCTGACAGATGTTTCTCCAAAGGTCGTTACAAACCCAGAGGTACACCTGGCTGTGTTGCAGATTTCTCTGCTGTGACCATGTCAGAGGCCTTTGAGGGTCTGGCTGGCAGCACATCTGAAGTGGCTCTGCAGGCATCCATCTCGGATGTTCAGGGAAACCACAGCTGATTTTTTCCAAGGGGCCTAGGGGAGTTCCTCAGTTTTTGGTTGGGGAAGAAGTTCCTACTATGGTTCTCGCCTGATGTCCTGGGTCTGAGCTTGCTCAGTATTTTGGAGGGGACATTCCCTTAAAAAAGAAATAAAAATTAAACATGTTTCTTCTGCTCCTAGGGATCCACAAAGTGAGTGGCAGGCCTTCACTTAGGGGCTATTTACTGCTTTAATGTCCTTAAAGCCCCCCAAGAGGTTTTGGTTCCTGCTCCTCCTTGGTCCTCTAATCCCTTTAAAAGGCCTGGAAAACAGGATTCTTCTGCAGATAAGTTAGATTTGGATAATGAATCCCTGACTTATTCTACTCAAATTCCTTCTTCTATAGACTATGGGTCAGAGGAGGAGGAATCTATTAGTCCAGATGTTCCGTTTGAGGAAATTTCCTTTGGGGACACACTTTCTAGGATGATGGATTTTTTTTTAAGTGGGAGTGTGTTCAGGCCTCTGATATCCATAAGAGGTACTATGAGTTGCTGCAGTTGGAATTCCCTAAACCTGCGGCTATTCCTCCTGTTTTGTCTGCTTTGCTTGATTCTTTTTCCAATGACTTTCATGTGCCTGATTCTCTCTCCCCTTCTCCTAAGAAGCCTAAAAGGATTTATAGAGTGCCCGAGGATTGTTCTTTCCTATATAAATGACCTGCTGCTGACCCCTCTGTCATGTCTGTAGCCTCTGATAAGCCATCTCAATTGCTTCCTGCGCCCAAGTTATTGCCTTCTGACAAGGATAACAGAAACATGGAAAAGCTGGGTAAGAAGGTTTATACTTCTGCTACCCTAGCTTTAAGGGCTGTTACGTATCAGGCCCATATGTCTAGGTATGTGTTGGCTCTTCTTTCTCAGACTTGTCAACTTATTTCTGATTTTCCAGATTCCTAGGGTAAGAATTCTGTTCTTTCCTTTTTAGTGACTTTCTCCCAAGTCATTCATCATTCTATTAAATGTAGTTATGATGAAATAGATGCCTCTTCTAGGGCTGCTGTTTTTGGCTCAATCATGAGGAGATATTTTTGGCTTAGGATTCAACCTCTACCTGATGATATTAAAGCTAAGCTGATGGATGCGCCTCTGGATGATAAACATTTGCTTGTGGAAGCTTGTAATGGTTTGATTAAGTCTCTTCAGGATAAGGGTAAGGCCTTATAGGAGCTTAAACTTGTGTTTATTTCTCCTGTGCATAAGTTTGAGAGAAACTACCCTGCTAAGGCTGCCTCTGTTCGTAGGCAATCCTGCTCTTCTACTAAAGGTAGGAAGGAAGAGTGGTAAATGGACATCTCCTGCTAAGGCTACTCAGTTTTCAGGGACTCTGAAGCTTTCCTTTCTGGACAAACCACATGCTGTACAACTCTCTGTGTCTTCCCAGACACTTTCATCTTTCTCTTCACTTTTCTCTTTCTTTTCCTGTTTGGTTTCAGATCACTCAGGATTCTTGGGTTCTGTCAATTATTCATCAGGGGTACTTCATGATGTGGAAATCCCATCCTCCTTTTATGGGCTTTCCTCAGCCTCCTAGGGAACAACTTGCCTTTTCCCCAGAGGTTATTCAAAATATCTTACTCAGTGTACTATTCAAGAGATACCTGTGTCCCAAAGGGGGAAAGGGTTCTACTCCAGACTGTTTTTAGTGTCCAGAAAAGAGGGCACTTGGAGACCTAATCTAGATCTTTCTCATCTAAACATTTTTCTAAAAGTGCCTTCCTTTTGGATGTTGTCTCTTCAGATTCTGTTTCCTCTCTTACTCCCTCAGGCCTATATGGTGTCTCTGGCACTCAAGGATGCTTATCTCCATATTTCAGTCCATCCTCTTTTCAGGAAGTTTTTGCATTTCTCTGTTGCTTCCTGGCATTTTCAGTTGTCTGCTTTGCCTTTGGCCTTCCTACTGCCCCCACAAGTGTTTACCAAATGCCTTGCTCCTCTGATTACTTTTTGCAGGCTTTGAGGGATCCAAATCTTTCAATACTTAGATGACCTGCTATTTCCCGCATCCTCTCCACAGACTCTTTTGCAAAATCTTCATTTTGCTGTTTTCCTTCTTCAGTGCCTGGGGTCCACTATAAATTTCAAAAAGTATTTTCTGACTCCTTCTCAGAATCATGTTTTTCTGGGTTGCAGGATTCAGATGGTGCCAATGTTTGCATCCCTGCCTCCTCCAAAGGCCTTAACTCTCATTTGTTTCTTTCAAACTCTTCTTCCTCTGGCTTCCATTACCACCCTGAGAGCTTTGGGTTTTATGGCATTCACTATTCTGATGCTTCCTCTGGCCAAACTTCACTTTATAAAGTTTTAGTGGTTTCTGAAGTCAGTGTGGCTCCAAGATGCACATCCTCTAGACTTTGTAGTTCATCTTCTTCCTTGTCTCAGACAGAAACTTCACCGGTGGAGTCAGCAGTTGTCTCTGAATCCAGGGATCCCTTTTCATCCCCCTCTTCCTCTAAGAAATTGTTCACACATGCTTCAGACATGGGATGGGGCTGACATTTGGCTCCTTAAAAGTACTGGGTGTATGGCTGCTTTCGTCAGCAGAAGGAGCACTTCACTGTCAAACTTATGAGAGCTCTTCTACTGGTTCTTCAGGCCTTTCATCCTCTTTTCTCTCCAGGGCCGCTCAAGGTGTTTACAGACAATACCACAGTGATGTGGTATATCAACAAATAGGGAGGAATGAGATCTTATCTTCTTTGCCAGTTTGCACTTCTGGTATGGAATTTTGCTGTAAAGTATCAAGTGACTCTTCAGGCAATTTATATATCTTCTGGTCAGAACATTGTGGCAGACAGTCTGAGCAGGTCCTTGGCTCAGTCCCATGAATGGATGCTTCACAGGAATGTGTTTCTGAACATTATCACCACTAGTGGGGTACTCCTCAAGTGGATCTTTTTGCCTCCCTTCTGAAAAGACGACTTCCTCTGTTTTGTGCCAAAGTCCCAAGTCCTCTGGTGTGGAAGGTGGATGCCCTCTCATTTTCTTGGAAGGGAATGTTTCTTTATGCATTTCCTCACAGACACCTTGTTTTCTGAGGACATGCTGTAAGTCTTGCAAGAGACCAAGGAAACTACTACTGCGAAATCCTACTTATCCAAATGGAAGAGGTTTTCTATTGGGTATCTCTCTCATAACCTGAACCTAATTTCTGTGGATGTTCCTTTAGTTATCTCTTATTTGTGTGAGTTGCTCAATGCCGGTATGGACTACTCTTCTATTAAGGCCCATTTATCAGCTCTCTCTGCTTGTCTGCCTTTTTCTCCTCCTTTAGCTTCTAGATTTCAGATTAAACAATTTTTTAAATGCATCCTTAATATTAGACCTCCCAGGAAGGCTGTTCCTCCTCCCTGGGATCTTAATTTTGTTTTGGAGAGGTTGACTCAGGCTCCTTTTAAGGCTGCTGCTTAAGTTGTCTTGCTACATTGTTCCTGGAAGACTGTTCTTTTGTTAGCTCTTACTTCTGCCAAACAAATGCCCACGTTGCAGGCCCTTATGACCTTTCCTCCTTTTTGGTCTTTATACTATATGGGTTCATAGATTAGCACTAGGCTAACTGTCCTTGTGGGCCATTTTAAGCTTAACCAATTACCCCATATGACAATCAAACCCCACACCTTGTGTTTGTAAGGTAAACACCTTAACCATTATGCCAACCTCTCATCTTTCATGAGGACAGTGTCCTTGCACACTAACCTTTCTTTTATGCCTAAGGTGGTTAAGGAGCTATCACTGAATCAGTCTATTAAACTGCCTACTGTTTTCCCCTATTCACAATCTGACAGTGAGACCTGGCCAAGGCTTTTCATACAATACCCCTTTCAGGCATTATAGACAACCTCACTGATTTAGGGATTAACCCTTTTACCCACTGGATAACCAACTGGCTCACTGATAGGACCCAGGAGGCAAATTAGGGGAGGCCACATCCATCAAGTAGCCAGTCACTAGCGTAGTCCCCAAGGGCTCAGTACTGGGCCCACTCCTTTTTGGCATCTCTTTCTCTGAAATGGAAGCAAATGCTGAGGGTTTATGGCTGACTAAGTTTGCAGATGATTGCAGGTTGGGGACTATCATCGACTACCCTGTAGACACTAACATTCTTTAAGAAGTTCTATATCTGACCAGAAAATGGTACCAAAGCCATAGTCTTAAACTCAATGCTAAGAAATGCATAACTGTACCCTTTGGGAAATCAAGCATCCTGGCTAATTATCATGTTGATAATACTCCCCTAAGAGTCGACCCAGTGGTCAGGGATCTGGTTACTCACGTAGACTGTAGCTTTACCCTCGACCACCATATGGCTACAGTGATGAGGAAATCCTTACATGTTGCACAACTTATAATCATATAAGTTCAAAGAGGTCATTATCCCATTGTACTCTGCCCTTTTCAGACCAATTATAGAATACAATGCTCCCTTTGAAAAGTACCTAACCAGGCATATGTAACAAACAGAGTGCCCTTAGAGGTTCCTTGAAAAAATGAATATAAGGCATAACAATCCTGCCTTATGCAGAGTGCCTTAAAGCCCTTTCACACTACTCAGTCTCCTATAGATTGCTGAGGAGAGATCTACGTCTGCCTTACAAGAAATCTACAAACCCCACACTTATGGATCTCCTATATATTTATAAATCAAAGAGTATCAGAAATACAAGTTCTAGAGACCTGAATTTTGATTGTGATATAAACAGAACATGATAGATAGATATGTTTCCTAGAGACTGCCCCTCCTATGGAACAGGCTTCACATCTATCTGAAGTTGAATTCATCTATTACCTATTTTAAGTGAGACCAGTGGATGGGGAGTAGGAAATTTACTCTGGGCCTGGCATCCATGTCCCTTATGGTCAGAGGTAGCTTATAAATGCCTCGTCCTCAAAGTCCTTTTTGGATATTGGACATCATTATTCTTTTGTAAAAACTTGGCTAGTCTTAGAAAAGCCCCCCAAGATTGTTAGCCTCTATGAATTAGTTTCTATATTGGTGTATATAAAAGATGGAGGATGGTACTCAAAAAGTGGCCTTATAGCATATCTATAAACTGGTATCAAAGCCCTAGGGTCTCTGCTTGAGATGCATCTTAAATATTTCTCATCCTGTCATCATCCCATAGATTTTCTTAAGTACACTCCTCAAATGCTCTTCAAAACTTAAGTAATCATTGACAAAAATCCCTGAATCTCTAACTAATGTAGCTCTTGTTAAAATATGATGATCTAATGCATATGGATATATATGATTATTCCTTCTAAAATGAAGAACCATGCATTTATTGAATTGAAATTCATACCATTAACCATAGGCCACTTGTACAACTTATCTAAATACTTTTGTACTAAATGTTGGTCTTTGATATTAGTTGCAATACCCACTACTTTCATGTGGTCTGCAAATTATCTAACCTGTCTGTTCTAAATTGTTAGAAATGTTGTGATAAACATCCCAAACAATATGGGGCCCAAAACAGAACATTGAAGTACCCCATTCTAGACAACCACTTCTTCTGAGAGACACCCATCTAAATATACATTGCAGCTTCTACAATTCAACCAATTAACTATGCAGTTCTCTGCTCAGATTTTGTGTGTGATATATCAATGCCACCTTCCTGATCTCCTTATATGATGAAATCTGTAATGATATAGCATCTCAATTTTCTAATGAAAATAAAATTGAGGCGTATACTTTACTACTAATAGATATTGAGACTTCTCCTCCTCCTCTGTTATTACTTATAGAATGATGTCCTATGTAACCTTGACTATTTATACACTTGTTCATTAAGATGTTTATGTTAACAGTAAAATATCATAACCCTCTCCTACCACCGTTGCTTCAAGCATCTTCTTATTATTTAAACTCCTCTAACATTTAATAGAAAGAATTTAAGATTTACCTTTGTTACATGTATTTCCTTTTCAGGTGCATAACCTGCAAAGAAGAAAAATACTACCTCATTTCTGACTTAAGGACTTCTCTCCCTGGGCCTCCTATCTAGCACAAGAAGTAGTAGAGTATAATCATCCTGTAGATGAAGCTCACTTCCCTTAATAATGGGGCAATTGCCAGGCTTTCCAGTCTAGATGCCCTGTGCATGCATTATATGCAGTACTGAAGATGTTTATTAGGAAATGCTCTCAATTTTGCACTCCCTGAAAACACTGATACCTCAAAACAATGGGGTGAATATGTTGAGACCTCCAACTCTGGGATTTCTAAATATTGACTGCACATCAAATTTTGTAGTGCAAATAAACATATCTTAAAACTTTGCTCCTCTGCAGACCTGATATGGGATGGTGTCCTCATGCCCCTATTAATTATTCTCACTTTGTGGTTACATGACAATGGAGATGAATGTGATACACTGATCAACTAATTTTCAGTTTTGCAGTCACCTCCACGGTTATAGGTTCATAGATTAGTACTAAGCTAACTGTGCTTGTGAGCCATTTTGAGCCTAGTCAATTACCCCTTGTGAGGCTCAAACCTTGCACCTTGTGTTTGTAAGGCAAACACCTTAACCATTAGGTCACCCTCCCACCTTATGTGACTCTTGGCAGACAATCTGTAGTTAAGGACAAATGAGCAGGAATCCCTCCACACATTGAGAGTTACTAGGGATTTGACCCCTCCAAGAACACGATAGAAACACACACACATGCAATCAGGTTTCATATTACAGGTTGACATTTTCATCTCTCATTGCATTTTTTTTTACAGTTGCCATTTTACCATTCCAGAGGTTAACTATGTATTTCTTGTTTATTTGAATATATAATAATGCATTAGCTATTATACCCCAAACTTATCTCTTACCTTTGCCTTTAATGTCTTCAGGTGGATCTCATTCACACCTGCAGTCTTACTACAATGGAGGCTTCTGATCACTCTAAAGACTTTAGCTAGATTAACAGACCACAGCCTGACAATGATTTCTACCACTGCCTTCTGATAAGATGGAGCAGCCACAGAGTGAAGTTTCTCAAAATGTTCTTTCTTCCTTTTGAAAATTTCTCCATTTATAATTTGCAATTCCCCATCTTTGCTTAGGATAGCATGGTTGAGGTCTTCTGTTTCCTTCCTGTGATGCTGAACAGTGAACATTGTTGGGGCACTTGAAAGTCATTTTCTATATCTCCTCTTATACAGAATATTTCAGTTTGGCAATCAGTATCACTGCAGCCTTCTTGACCTGTCTAAATCCTTAATTTGAATGAGAAGAGCCCCGTATAAACATTGCCAAAATGGCTACCATCTTCACTTTTTCCATAGCAAATGCTCCCTTGTAAGTCCAAGGATTATCATGATGTTAGGCTTCAAGCACTATCTAACTGTATATCATTGCTGCTCCCTCAATGACTGAGGTATCAAAAATTCTACATAGATGTAATGATTCATAGAAATTCCAAGGCTATTGAGTCTTATGACCATTTATACCTTTCCAGTATCTTCCCTCAGACCACACCTTCTTCCTCCAGTAGGGACATACCAGTCAATCCCAGAGTACATTTGTGAATACCCATCCAGTTATCCAGGTTATTTTTAAAGGAAGATAGTGAGTCACACTGCTTAACATGCAGGATAAGTTCATTCCACAGGTTTGGGAGGTGTTTGGTTAATGTGTCCTTACACTGTGTTTTATTTATCTGCTGGTGAGGCTTTATGTCCCTGGTTCAATATTTGGTGGAGTCATTGGACTTGCAGAGATACAGGAGGTCAATGATAGCCAGGTGTCTAATGGCATGGTAAGCAAGACAGAGATATCCCCTCCAAGTCTATAATACACCAAATCAAGAGATGGGGACTTTAGGTCTGCAATCATTTTGCTTAGGAGTATTTAGTGTCTTTCTGTTTGATGTGTTTAGTAAGACAGAGCCTGAAAGGTTCATTGTACTCAAAATTGGTCTGATCTATACTGATTGTAAGGAAGTTATTACCTCTTTATTACTGTTTTGCTCACATGTTTGATATGAGCATTGAAAAAGTGTGTTACTCAAAAGCTTTTTTATTACATTCTGAGGTGTTAAAGAGTTCCATTGCTTTGACCTCCAGTTGTTTTTTAAGTTTGGATTCTTTTCTTTCCACTGTGGAACTAGTTATGTTTTTGATTACTTCATTGGACCTGATATTCCTTTGACAGTTAGCTGTGTTATATAAAAGGATTTCCTGACAACCACTGTCACATGCTGATCAAAAACATGAACCTAAGGTACTATGTCATTGTCTACATTTTCATTTTTTTAGTAGTATATTAACTATGAAGTTTGAGGGGAGGGGGTTGCCTACCAAAAGTAACAATACAGCACTTTTTGGCATTTAGTTGAAGCCCACTTTAAGTTTAAATAAGGGAAAATTCATTCCTGAGGGTTTAGGTGTGAGAGGGTGACTTGACAACAAGCCCCTGTCTGGAGCCATCTGCAAACTTTGTTTGCCAGATATTTTTACTCTATGCTTGGTGATCCAAAGAGTAAAGAACATAAAAAGAAGAGCTCCCAGCACTGAGTCCCAAAGGCCACAGCCAGTCACTCTCATTTTCATACTTTTCTTAATATCATAGTTTACAGTTTATGATTCTTAATAACATAGTTTACAATGTCGATTATAATACAGTCCATGTCTTTACAGCAGAGCCTCATACCTGGTCAGTTATAAGGCCATTCTTATGGAGGAACATCACCACTGCAATGCAGCACTCACCAGGGATGAAACCAGTAGCTAAACGAAGATTAAACAGTTCAAGAAATGGGTCTGTAAGGTTATGTTTAACAATATTAATTAAACAGCCTGGTATAATATATTCAGGATATTTTTGTCTTGGTTAGCATTTTCAGTAAATAATCTTTTGAAATAATTGGAGGAGTGAGGGATTCATGTATTTCATGCCTTTCAATATAAGCCTTCAGAATGGAGTTGTACTTCATTTGTTTGTGAGGAGATTAGCAATGCCTTTTGCATCAGAATAGTAGGCATCTTTATGAATGCATTCAAAGCAAAGCAAGGTATTGGCTCTTATGTTTCTAATATGGCTAAAAGAAGGATTTATAAGAGTATTTGTCTTTAGTGGCCAGTCAAAAATCAGGGGGTCATTTACTAAACTTGATGGTGTTTTTATTTAATTTATTTATTTATGTATTTATTTATTTAACATTTGTTGACCAGGAAAGTCTAACTAGGACAGAAGCTATTTTCAGCGGAGGCCTGGGGAGAAATACTCCAGATGCATGTCTTTGGAATGTTGGAGGAAATTGAAGCACCAGGAGGAAACCCACAGGAACACAGAGAGGACATAGAGACTCCATGCAGAAGGCACCCCAGACAATAATCGAACCAGACAACCTCTTGCTATGAGGCTACAACATTAACTACTGCTTTTGATGTTTTCTAGGAGAAGAGGGTTTTGCATACAGAATCTGTTGTATGCTTTAAAGAGTTTCTTTATTTTGTTGAATACTTTATTTATGGTGGTAGACTAGGTTTGCTTTTGAATTGTTCATGATACTTGGTTCTAATAGTAGTGACTACTAGCGCTATACATTTTTCTAAAGATAAACTTGGGAAACCTAATATCTGATTTCCCAACACATAGCATCAATTTCTATGGGTTCTCACAACTCATAACAACCACAACTAGATATGACAAAATTCCTTCACACGGCTGCATACTGGATTTTATCCTGATCTTTAATGTAAGTAAATTACCCATAGCTGGCATCCTCCCCTGTACACTAAGTGACCAACTATATGCCTATACTTATATGAATACCTCCCACATCTCATAAGATCATCACTTCAGAATGACCGGTAATCTAACTAATTTAATCACAACTTCTTTTGTAATGTGCTACAATCTATAAACTTGTCTACACTATTGACTTTACCTCTTGATGGTACTGTTGGAAACCTGACTACTATATTGCTAAGCAACCTTAACAGCCTTATTCCCTTTCACTCAAAAAGAATAAAAATCAGTTATGCTTTCAGGTTAACAAAACCAACCAAACAGTCAATATCACATAGGAACAAAACATGGAAAGTATGGCTAAATAGTAAAACCACTCATAAACTGCAAAATTTTAGGCACCTCCACAATCAGGTAAAAAAGCAGGTAATAAAAGACAAAAAAAAACTTCTGCAATCCTCAGGCTACCTACAAAAACAACTCCAAAATATTCTGGTCAACCATTAACTCCTTAAACAACCCGGTGCCAAACCAAATCCGAACCCACATCCAGAAAACTCCCTAATCAAACTGCCACTATTTTAATACATATTTCATTGACAGCATAGATAACCTAAAAATCAATGTTTGCCTAATCCTTGCAACAAAACACTTCCCCTTGCTGGCATATCCTCTAATTCTCCTCTAATAACAACCAATCCACATACTTACATCAGTACTCCCGAATTCTTGCTGCAACCAGTCTCCACAAGTCTCATAAAAAACTTTTATATACTCAATGACAAACTACTACATCATGTCTCTAATCTTGGTCTGTCATATACTTCAATCAACTGGTTTTCCAGCTATCTAACAAATAGGTAACAGAATGTAAAATGGCAAGGCTTCTTATCTCCCTATCTACCAATCATCACTTGTGTCCCCAAGCCACCGATATTTGAGCTCCTCTTTTCAACATCTTCCATTCAGCCATCTGCAAAAGCTCTTAATTTCAGTATACAGATGAGTTCACTATCATCTGCTCCTTACAGAGCCTGTCACCTATAATATACAACCCAAGAAGACTTCTCTTCACTGGAAGCATGGCTAGATGACTCCCAGCTGCTACTTAACCCCAACAAAAAATAAAGTTCTTTTATTGACCTCCGTATCCAGGACAATATTGAAAAAACACCAGAGATTAGTCATGCTTTTCAGGCACAAATCCTATTAAAATTAACAAATCAGCCTTACACTAGCCAATACTTACCTTTTACATTTAGTCCTTTATGGAGCACATATTCCCACCAATCTCCAAACCTCACTTAAGTCTAAACTTGAATCTTGCTACCATAAAATTGCCAAATCTGGAAGCAGTTCTGCACATTTCACCCATCACCGCATTCCTTTACAGTCTCTTAAATGGCTTTAGCTGCCTTAACATCTAACCTATCTACAACTTCAAACTGCCAATTACATTGTTTACAAACCCACTGTCTGCTCTGCTTTACTTCCTATTGTCCAAACCTACAATCACAATAGACTCTTACGATTGGAAGCGAACAACTTCTCACACTGCATAAACCTAAAAATTCAGCTGGCTAAAGTCTCTGCTGATTTTAGTAGCAAAGGCCTGGCATACCTTCCTACTAATATCTGATATAACACTAAACATCATGTCTTTAACCATGCATTAAAAGAATTTCTAAGAAAAGCATGGATCTGCTCTTGCTCTAAACCAGGCTAACACTATATCAACTAATATATCCCTCATGTCCTTCTGTATACCCCTAACTTACATGGATCTGCCATAAACCAGGCTAATACTATATCACCTAATATATCTGTGACTTCCTCCTATATACCTCTAACTTCTATGAATCTGCTCTAAATCAGACTAACACTATATCATCTAATATATCTCTAACTTCCTTCCATATTGCCCTAACTTCCGTGGATCTGCTGTAAACCAGACCAACACTATATCATCTAATATAGCCTAAACATTGTGTCTGTCTGTGGTGTTCATAAGTCACAGTCCATGACTTGCCTAGTACTTCACTGACATATATCATTACTTTGGTTTATGTATGGAAAACTACTACACCCATTCATGCCCCTTGTTGAGTGTCTGCCATTCCTTATGTAAAAACTGGAGTCTCCCAGGAAGGCTAAAAACTTGGTAGAGGGATTTCATTGACTTCACCAATTACTTCACTCACCCTACTGAAAAGTATGAGCAGTCTGTGAAGCTGTTTGGTGTATAAGCTCAAAAAGCTGTCAGAGTTTTCCTTTCTGTGACTTGCAGGTGCAATGAGACAACCCACTTATCCATTAAAATATTTTAAATTCCACAAAGGCTGGAGACTTATGAGTATCCTGTGTCATCTGCCATTGACTTGTCACAAGGAGAATCCCACCTAACAGCTAACTAAGATAACTGCTAAGCTAAATGTTTACTTTCTTGAGCTTACATTATGTAATGATAAGTCTGTACATGTCTGTGCAACACTGTCTCATCTACTGCAGCAACATAGGTTCCTTTCCCACCACTGAGATGATGCTTCATGTCCATAAAGCCATGTTTTATTCCCAGAGCCTAAGCCCATTTAAAGCCATCCTATTCATGCCCCTCACTGTTACTGCAGTGTACCCCACATTTCCCCTGGCCAATGATGCATACAGGAAATTGCTGCAAGTAGCTATTTTGAGCTGAGCATCCAGCAATTGGATATTCTCTGCTGAACATCACCCCCCCCCCCCCCCAGCCTGGCTCTATGCATAGCTTCAGGCAATCCTAGACTGAACAAGGATCTGTAATTTGTAACATGACCTCAAATGGGGCAAGTACCTAATTGATTCATATTGAAGTAATATACTTCTGCAGTGTATGAAGGTGTGTATTTGAGCAGATGCGCATACATGTTCAACATCCTTGTATGTATCTTTACCTCTGGGCCATACATGCCATGTTATCTTAGTATTTACATGCCATGTTATCTTAGTATTTAGCAGAAATGTTACTGCCTATTTTTTTTTTTTTTTTGTGAGACCATGCATTCATTGTAGGCAGCATTCCAAAAGTCATTTTTATGATATCCCAATTAAACAAATCAATGTAATGGGAACACCTAGATCTGGAAAGGTGTTCAAAAATCAAATAGTTCCATCTATCTAAATCTCAGGGCTGCCAGATAAGAGATGTTTAGCCTAGAGGTATTAAATCTCATCTGTTGTTATCCTTACAATTTATGAAATACTAGACATGTGTTATCGTTAATCAGAAGAAAAACTAGATTAATTTAAGATGTGGTTAACAATGATAAAGTTCAGAAACATACTGATAGTTATTTGAAATATAGGCATATTCATGTGCTAAAAAATTAAAAATGACTTACTTTACATTCATTGGTATTGTCTACAATCTTAACTTCTATTTTGTTTCAGACAATTCCAGTTTGTAATTCTCTTTTCACATCAATGGTAATTTTAAGGGTATGCCTGAATGAGGTTAAATATTTTATTTCCCTAAAATATTTATTTGATAGTTTATTTATTTAACAGGGTTAATCCTCCTGGTTGTAGTCCATTTTCTGTGGATACCAAGGAGAAAAGCTCCAAATAATTTTAACACAGAACAAGTATTTTTACATACATAGTATTGTGCATGAGATAAAATATGATATGCTTTACAGGCAGAATAAATATACATAAAAACATACAACTGTGAATCTATTATATAATAAAAATACATATGTTGGGATTTAGAAACAAATACTGCATTACAGAAAATGAATTGTGAGACAAGTTGTGAAGAACAAAGTGGGTACAATTCAAAACCACATTTATTGCAAAGGGATTAGGCCCCAAAATATCGCAACCAGGATATTATGCAATCATAAAATTACATGTAAATGAGAAACATTATTGAAATAAGAGGCGTGGCAAATGCAAATGCAGATAAACAACATGGAAGCATGATTCAGAAATGTATATATTTTGTGTGATGAGACAAGACCACCAGAGTTACTGACCTCATTAAAATATTGACATTCCATGAGACACACAACAAAAATATTTTAGAGGTAGTCATCAGTTTAGCAGATATGCAGAAAGCTGTTTTTGCAGCCTGTAGCCATGGAGGTACAAGACATAATCCACAGCACCACCAAGTCATCTTCCGGACCTAACATTCCATGTCCTCCATGACACAGAAATAGAGGACCAATACTGTGTGGACACTGGCATCATGCAGAAACTTGTTGAGACATGTCACACTCATATGTATGGAGGATCATAGGATCATAGGAAGTTACTAGGCTAATGGCTATAGGGCCCTTACAAGACTAGCCAATTACAACCCCTGTTCCCAAGAATATTAAAGTATTAAGGGGAACTAAGTCAAGAACTACTGTCTCTGCCCAAGAGGGACACAGGTGAAACTCCCAGGGTGAATTCGGAGTTTCCTATCCAATCATCCAAATTACACTTAAATAGGGTCAGTGAGGGGCTCTGTTTCACCTGAACTGGAAGTTTGTTTCATAGGAGAGGTAACCTCTGTGAGATATATCTGTCTCTCCAGCAAGTCCTGTTGATGTCACATACTAGGTTGAGTTCACTAGAGTGAATTATACCATTTGATTTACAAATGTGCAGCATTTCCATTAGAGCAGATTGCTTTATATGCAAGGCAGAGGTCACCTCTGAGTAGTCTGGAAGACCAGAGCATAGTGACAGTGATTTCAGTCTGTCAATGTTTAACATATGCTGAAAACCCTGAATTTTCTTTGTAATAAACCTTTGAGGTATTTCCAGTTGCTGCAAGTGCCTGGTAAGGTAAATACCAAAGGTAGCATTGTATTCTATTATTGGCCTGATGAGTGAAGAGTATGGGGTCTTTTGCTCTGGATGCAATGCCCTTACTTATGAGGTGGGTTATATAGAAAACCTTTCTTACCACTGTGGAGACATGGTGGTCAAAGGAAAGGTTACTGTTAACCTGTGTGCCCAAATCTCTCATCACCGATTGTGTGCTTAGAGTGTTGTTATTAATGTGGTAATCAGCAAGGATTTTGCCCTTGCCAAAGGGGATGATAATGCATTTTTTTTGCATTGAGTTTTAGCCCATGACTTTGGTACCAGTTGTTTGTCTGTTTAAGTCTTTCTTGCAGGATGTTGATATCGTTTGGATGCAAGATATGTGCAGATTTGAAAATATTAGCTACAGGAACCTTCCAGTAACCACCAGGGAAACAGTGGATGTATCCCAGAGATCTGTCTCAGTGATATTTTACCCATTTCTTAACACCATGCTACAGTATGTGAAGAAGCATATGTTCCTCCATGCACCATAGGAGACAGAAGTAACTAAACGTGGGCATTTTAGAAAATAGCCCATTTTTTTCTCCCTCAAATATTTTATTCAAATTTAACAAGTAAAAGAACAAATATAACATTTAATGTGTATATAGAAAGAGATAATTAAACCAGCAAACTATTAAAAAAAAAAAACAACTATTCATAAAGGTGTCTACAAAAAATATACAAAGACTCTAAATAATTTTGAAAAAGTTTTTGTTACTGATGTTCTAATAACTGTTTATTTAGCAGATCTTTAAGCTTCAATCAGATGTTGTAAGAAGTGTTAATTCTTGATGTTCTCATCTTGACTGCAAGGAGTTCTAAATGACAAACATCAGTTGCAATACTTAAAAATCCCTTTAAAGTTGGAGTCAATTCCCTTTTCAAATTCTTGGTGATTATTTTCCTTGCAATTGACAGGATAGTCCATATAAGTGGGTAATATATTTTCTTTACACAAACAGGTACTGGTGTATTGAATACGACTAATGACTTTGGTAAAACAAACTGATCAGTAAATACAGCCTTCAAAAATATTAATAGTATCCCAGAATGGTTTAATAACTTTACAGTCAAAAACATATGCTGCCAACCTGCGTTAATATTCATCTGATATCTCCAACATGCAACTTTTTATACATTAATTAAATTCTATGCAGAGTAATGAAAGTTTTATGCATGAATTTCCATGTAAATAAGCTCCATTTTAATGAGAAAGTAGCTTGTTTTGAAGATGGTAATACATGTTTTTTTTTATCATTATTTGGATAGTAATTATTTATTGATTCAAAATCGCCCCAGTAACTCTCATTATAATATTATGTTGCATTTTTGACTACTTTATAAATCCTGGATAAGAGTCCTTTCTCTACTAATTTCTGATGCATGACAGTGAATAAAAACTCAATAAACATTTTTTACAGATGGTTGCATTAGGTTAATTCTGTTTTCTACTGAGTATCTACAATTTTGAATGTCTAACAACATTTCCTTGCCTGAATTAAATTTAGTAGATATATATTTAACCATTTGCAATTTTTCTCTATCCATCAACTGATACCAGTATATGAGATTATTTTCCTTAAATGCATTAATTGTAGTTAGATTAAAGTACATATACTGTTTTGTGTTTATGCTATAAAAACAATAGAAAAAACATGCTTTGTATATTGGATTTTTATAAATAAAAGTTTCTGAATGTGATTAAGATCAAGGAAATATATGAGAAATTGATTAACATATGTTGATTGTATAAAATATAATCTTTTAATAAGCAAAGAAAATCATTATTTGTTATTACATTTTGATGCAAATATGTATTCTGAATTGATTTCAGCCAAATGCCTTCTTGTATCTCTTTCCATTTGACATTATACTTATTATTTTACCAGGGAGAAAATGTTTTTATAATTGAAGATAGAGAATATAGTTCCAAGTCTAGCAGACCTATGCCACCAACTAACCAATCCCTTATATGATGTTTAAAAGTTAATCTAGATTTATTGGGATACCAGAGAAACCTAAGAATCAAAGAGTTAAATTATTTTATATATTTTGTAGAAGGAGGGAGGGATGAAGATTGTATTGTATATATTTTTGGTTAAAATTATAATTTTTATTAAAGAAAGTTGTTCTTCCATGGAAAATAAAAACTTATTCCACTTATTGACAAGACTTTTATTAACATCTAAGCTATTGTTATAATTTACACTTATTATACTTTCAATGTTTCTGTTAAAGTAATCCCTAAATAATTATTTTTTTATCTCTCACAATATATTTGGAAAATCTTTCTTCCATATCATGGATAGTAGAATTTATAGATTTATAGGCAGAATTTTGGTTTCATTTTCGTTAAAAATAAGTCCAGATTTTTTTGAAAATACTCTACTGCATTAAAATAGCTTTAAGAGAATTATTATTATCATTTAAGGTCAAAAGAATATCATCAGCAAGCAACAAAATCTTAGAGTTTAATTTATTATTTATCTGTATACCTTTAAAATGTCAATCTTATATAATCTGCAAATGGCTCCAAAATTAAAGTAAACAGTAGAGGTGACAATGGAAACCTTGCTTGGTTCCTTTAGAAATCAAACAAATGACAAAAGGCTCCTCTCCGCAACAGCTTTAATAAAAAGCTAAAAGCAAGTATCAAAATACAGGACACAGACGTTTAAGCGCTTTTCATTTGATTCATCAAACTTCATCAGAAAGTAATACAACCAAACAGACACCTGATATTTAAACACAAAAATGCGTGAATCTCAAAGCTCTTAATTAAATTTTGAAGACATATTAACTCAATGTGTAAAAATATATATACATCATTAAAATAAATAAAGTAAAACACATCTATTGTACAATATCAGTACTAAATCAACATTATATATACAAAAAATAGATCAATAATCAAATAAAACAGTATAGAATCATTTCACCAGATGGAAACTATCTTTGTTCGATCTCCTGTGTACTGAAACTTAGGAGTTTGCAAAGATAGTTTCCATCTGGTGAAATGATTCTATACTGTTTTATTTGATTATTGATCTATTTTTTGTATATATAATGTTGATTTAGTACTGATATTGTACAATAGATGTGTTTTACTTTATTTATTTTAAGGATGTATATATATTTTTACACATTGAGTTAATATGTCTTTAAAATTTAATTAAGAGCTTTGAGATTCCCGCATTTTTGTGTTTAAATATCAGGTGTCTGTTTGGTTGTATTACTTTCTGATGAAGTTTGATGAATCAAACGAAAAGCGCTTAAAAGTCTGTGTCCTGTATTTTGATACTTGCTTTTAGCTTTTTATTAAAGCTGTTGCGGAGAGGAGCCTTTTGTCATTTGTTTAATCTTTAAGTTTTTTGTGCCGTGTTTCTCCTTTAGAAATCAAAATTGACTCTGAAGGATACAACCCTATTTTTATATAAGGTGAGGAGTTTTCATGAATCAAATTTATGACCTGTGAAAAACTATTTGAAAAATTACACTCCTCAAGAACCAAAGAAAGCTATGTCCAATTAATAGAGTCAAAAGCATTATTAATGTCTAAACTTATTAGTGTTAAATTATCTTTTATACTATTTGCATAGTCAATTATGGTTAATATTCTTCTGATGTTATAAGTATTCCTATTTGTTATAAATCCAGTCTGATCAATATTAGTTAGATGTGGAAGAAATTGTTAAATTCTAGTAGTATGTAGGGCATAAAAAATATAATCAACATTCAAAAGAGAAATTAGTCTATAAGAGGAACACACCTGGATCTTTGTCAACCTTTAAAATCCGAGAAATAAGTGTGTATTTCCATGATGGTAGAAATTTCATTAAATCTTTAACTGTTAAAAAAACTGTGTAAAACAAAGCTTCTTTTGGCAGGAGTTTATAAAATTCTGATATTGTGCCATCATTACCAGGTGCTTTGTCATATTTTAGTTTATTAATTTGATTATTAAGTTCAGACATCAATATAGGCTTATCAATAAATTTATTTTGATCTTCCATCAATTTGTTTTAGTATGTTATCTAATAAAAGTTTTCATTATTTCCTGTGAATCCATTGTTGGCTTATGTTGACTGATGCAAATTCAAAAAAGAGCCAGCAAAAAAGGTGGAAATCCTCAATATTTAATGAAGCAAATCAAAAAAATGTTGCATGTCAAAGGTAGAGGGAAAATTTAAACCCTGCTACCGGCCCAAACCGGTTTCGGCTATATTAGCTTTCTTCGATGAGAAAAACATGAACAACATTACATACATTCACTTATATATACACCATATGAAGCTGTTCATTGGTCCATCATAAATGATCATTAAGTCCAGGTGAAAACAATGCTCCTAGTTTAATAATCCATTTACGTTCCTTAAAATTAGGTAGGTTATGCCATCCTGATTTGTCCCTACATTTGCCAACAATGCAGTCAATAAGAATAAAATGAAAAGATGCAGTTTTATGTTTACACACATGTTTATATAAAGCATTAGTGGACCGTTTATTTTTGATGTCACTAAGATGCTCCTCAATTCTGAGATGAAAAGGTCTAGATGTTTGTCCCACATAAAATGAGGAGCATGAACATGTGACTAAATAGACTACCCACTCTGTACTACAATTAGCCCAAAACTTGATATTAAAAACCTCAGATGTATTTTGGCTGCTAAATTCCTTTGTTTTGCTAACCCTACAGCAATTCCCCATTTGTTATCATTAAGATAACCAATAAACTCATGCAAATATAGATAATCCAACTTCCACACCACCCAACAATCATCGAGATATCACCACCAAATATCTATTTCCTCAATATATACATTGTGACTAGAGTCATAGATAAGTTCCTCCTCAATATAGGCCATAAATAGGTCTGCATAAATGGGTGCACAAGATACACCCATTGCTGTATCTTTAACCTGCCAAAAACATTTGTCCTGAAAATAAAATACATTACTGGTCAAGACATACTCAGCCACGCACACTAAGAATGTGTTAAAGCCCAGTTGATATAATCCTGATCTCCCCAGCCAAAATTTCAAAGCCAGTAAGCCCGCCCAATGTGGGATATTCATATAGAGAGAGGTTACATCCAGGGTGCACATTAGCCAGTGCGGTTCCAATTGCATGTCTGATATAATGTCAAGAAATTGTGTAGTATCCTGAATTCGAGCCCGTACCATGGATAACAGTGGTTTTAAATAGTGTGTTAAATATTCAGAAAGTGGTTCAGTAATAGATCCCTGCCCTGATACTCTTGGTCTACCAGGAAGACATCTAGCGTCCTTATGTATTTTGGGTAATAGATAGAAATATTGCTTACTTGGGAATGAAACCGTAAGATGGTGCCTGTCTGAATCGGTGATAATGCCCTCTTCCCTAGCCTTAATCAAGAAAGAATCAGTTCTGGTCTTAAAGTGATTAGTAGATATAGATATATATGGGACCAGAAAAAGTGTTTGAACCCACCAATCAATAAATAATATATAATCAGATACCTGTACCATATAGAGAGAGGTTACATCCAGGGTGCACATTAGCCAGTGCGGTTCCAATTGCATGTCTGATATAATGCCAAGAAATTGTGTAGTATCCTGAATTTGAGCCCGTACCATGGATAACAGTGGTTTTAAATAGTGTGTTAAATATTCAGAAAGTGGTTCAGTAATAGATCCCTGCCCTGATACTCTTGGTCTACCAGGAAGACATCTAGCGTCCTTATGTATTTTGGGTAATAGATAGAAATATTGCTTACTTGGGAATGAAACCGTAAGATGGTGCCTGTCTGAATCGGTGATAATGCCCTCTTCCCTAGCCTTAATCAAGAAAGAATCAATTCTGGTCTTAAAGTGATTAGTAGATATAGATATATATGGGACCAGAAAAAGTGTTTGAACCCACCAATCAATAAATAATATATAATCAGATACCTGTACCAACTAGTATAAAATGGAATGATAGTCCCTGAAAATAACTGTATATCAAAAGTGTCCAATATGGCCGGCTCCAAAAAATAGAAATGAATAACCTGTCACGAAAATATATGTACATGAATTGACCCACCAAAAAATAACAAGCTGAAATCTTGTCTAAAGAAAATGACCTAAATGGCTATAACATATAAATGGAGTAGTTAGCCTAATAGTGCACATAGCAAATTGACATCATAAATAGCTAAATACCTATTGAAGTCAAAATCCACAAATATAAAAGAACTTTATAGGATTATAGCATATCCATAGAATGAGCTAATATATCATGTCCATATACATCAAAAGAATGAGACACACAAAAAAAAACATACGAGCAGACTCCATGCAGGGCCTACGAACATATAAAATTGAAAAAGTACATAGTTATACTTAGTTATGTCCAAGTGAGTCTCAAAAAGACCTCAACGTAATGTCGCCTGTTATAAACAACAAAGCGACCAAATCAACTGTAAGCAGTCCCGTTCCTGGAAAATATTTTGAAAAAACCAAAGATAGGAAAAACACAACCATAGATAGCTGCGTGTTAAGCCATCCAATAACTCGCATGATCCCAATGCTAAATATGATAAAAATAATTCAATAAAAAAGAAAATGAAGCACATAATCCACTAGACAACACTGAAATGTCCAAGCCTGTTGATGAAAACCAACCAAATGATGTCTACGAAAACTCAAATCCAATCAGTAGGGATAGTCCAAATATCGCATGAGAAAACAGTTAATGCAGTTTCAAATCAGGAGAAAGCCAAAAAAATCAAAGCAGCCTTGCTAAGCGTTTAAACCTTGGAGCAATATTGATTTCCACGGACCAGGTAAAAATCATCCAAAGATGCAAAGTCCAATAACAAGCTCATGTCAGGATGGCATAACATACTTAATTTTAAGGAACGTAAATGGATTATTAAACTAGGAGCATTGTTTTCACCTGGACTTAATGATCATTTATGATGGACCAATGAACAGCTTCATATGGTGTATATATAAGTGAATGTATGTAATGTTGTTCATGTTTTTCTCACTGAAGAAAGCTAATATAGCCGAAACCAGTTTGGGCAGGTAGCAGGGTTTAAATTTTCTCTACCTTTGACATGCAACATTTTTTTGATTTACTTCATTAAATATTGAGGATTTCCACCTTTTTTGCTGTTTCTTTTTTGAATTTGCTTTTGGGACTTTCCGAGCCGTGCAGCAGCCGTACGTGCAACACGTAGTCACTTATGTTGATTGATGTCATTAAAGTGGGACCTAATATTTTTAAAATATCGTGTATGCCAGTGACCTTACTTTTACCATCTAAAGAATGCATTTCTTTAATGTGATTAGATCTAATAAACATCTTAGCTCTATTGGCAAGTTTATGCATGGATTTTGAATTTACAGAGTAGTTAGTTAATTTAATCTTTTTTAAGTTTATCATACTTTTATTGTTTAGAATTGCCAGGTATTTACTTTGTAATTCATTAATGTCTTTTCTTGAAATGTCTTTTCCTTTTTGGCTACTTAGTTTTTCTTTATCTATCTTTTCTTGTAAATCTATTAAGTCCCTGTCACACTGTCATTTCTTTTGAGCATACTAATTCATAATTTTACCATATAAATATGCTTTTAAGATATCCCCCATGTAAATCTCAGATATTTATCCTGTAAAGTTAATGTCATCTCTTTATTGTAAAATTGATTAAAGTCCTTTGAGTTTGTTATATAAGCTGATAATCTTTTAATGGGAATATAATTATTAGTGTTCAACATAAGTTCAAATGTTACAGCATTGTGGTCAGAAAGTGGGCATGAGACTACTTTTACTTTGCCAAGTCTGGCAATTAAATTATTAGAAACATATACTTTATCTATTCTAGACTGAGTTCCACGTCTATGTGAAAAATGAGTTCAAAAAAGGGATCCTGGGACAGAGAATTCATTAATATCTTTAATCTGAAATAAATCTGTAAAATTCATTAATGCCTTGGCTGAGGCTGCCATTCTTCATTTCCTAATAGTATTAGTATCTTTATCTTTTAGAGTACAATTAAAATCACCTGATAAGATGATACTACCTTTTGACAATTGTATCATCAGTTCTAATTGATGTTTAGTTGCATTAACGCCAATACCAGGTATCAATACACATTTATTAGGGTATATCATTTTCTTTTCATTTCCAATGTTACTGAACAAAGCATGCCTTTATCATCACTGTATGCATTTAATGTATGTGGTGTGGGTAAAGAAATTTTCCATAAGATAGTTACTCCTCTTTTTTTCTGACTATACTGAAAACTATTTAATACCGTGTAGTATCTAGTATTAAGTCTATTTATATCTTCTTGTATTAAATGAGTTTCTTGCAGTAAAACAATCTGGGATGTAAATCATTTTAAAAACTTAAACTACTTTTTGCAACCATTGCTTAGCCCATTAATATTGATAGAAATGTACTTTAAATGCATCATGTAATTTCTATAGCAAACAAAGAAATATATGTCATTATAATTCTTACATATAATATAAAAAATAAACCACTTATGAAAATCTTAAACTGCTTCTTGTCAATTATAAAGCTGATAACTTAATGTTATTAGGTACATGAATAAAAATGCATAGTAGGCACCAATAAAAAAGAAAATATTATATAAAAAATTAAACATAGAATTCCTTTAACCTTCCTGACTCACATGGAGACTAATACTTCTGGTGTGAATACAGCCACTATCTAAACCAGCCCTTCAACATGAAAAAATCCACTAACTCTCTTCTGTTCAAATAAGAATATATTACATATGAGAAAGTCACACTCTAAAGAAGAAAATAAACCATAAATAAATTTTAGGTGACCCCCCCCCCCACAATCACACACACTTTTCTTTTAAATAAATGTTGTCTGACTCAGGTCACCCAAAAATTGCATTTAAACAAGCATGAATAAGATAATGTAAATCCATAACGAATAAGCAAATAGCAGCTTTCAATACTTTAACCTTCAGGTGTATGCACTGTTTTACATTAATAGACGAAAAAAAGATTTTGTTTTTATAGTATTGCCTCATTTGCAGTATCTATAGAAAGGTATCTAATCTTCTACATTTGTAGCAAGAGAGGCTGATTATACTAGTTGCCTTTAAAAGTATCATTGTTAAGAGTACTGTCAGTCTTACTATGTGTAAATGTCCTTTGGTTCTTCTCCTTGTTCGCCCCCTTCCCTTCCTCCCCTCCCCTCCCTCCCCTCCCCTCCTCAACTCACACAAGTATTCTAAAAAATATATATTCCTCAGTATATACTATGCAGCAAATTGCAGTAATTTCTGTGTGTTTAATCATTAGAACTAAAACTAATGATCCCTTTTGTTTACATAATATAATACAACACGTTTTCTGGTCAAGAAAATAATTAAAAATACTAAATTCAATGTTCATTTTATATATAATTGTATAGTTCTATTGACCATTTACCACATTAACAAACAGCTAATGAGTAATGAATTGTGGCATTAAATGGTCATTTCACAGTATGCACTTGCTGGTTTTGAGACTGAGTGCTTTACAGAAAGTATGCAATAAAAAAGGATTTAAGATATACCAAGAACGATGTCCAGTGACATATATGTGATTCTTTTATTAAAATAAGTTCATTTCCTATCTACTGCATGCAAGCTTTTCTCAGAAATGTGGCAATGACTGAATAAATTGTTTTGTTCATGAAAATGTTATGTGTTATGTGTTTAAAAAACACTGCATTGAACAACAAAACCATTCACATAATTGCATACATGCATTACAAGCTGCAACACTCCAAAACAAAAGAAACATCTCTTCCAATCTTTATCTAATTGCAGCTGTACCTTCAAACTCAACAGAAAGAATTACCCCCCAACCCACAACATCCCATGCACAGACTACACAAGTCCAATGACAGTTGTAGGATGCATGCACAGGGTCCACAGTCTAAAAGAAGCCACCAGAATGCTCACAACCCTGGTGTGAAAAAAACAGAAGAAAAAAGAGAAGAAAGGAGACAAACTGCCTATTGCAAACTAGAAAGCAATCACTCAAACTCTCCAATATATGAGAACACCTAGAACCATTAAACACACATCTCTACCAGGGCAAATCAATCCACTCAATCACAAAGTTCACATCATTATGTGTTATATGTTTAAAAAACACTGCATCTGACAAGAATACTTCCCATACCATCACATATGTATTATAAGCTGCATTACTTTAAAATAAAAGACACATTTCTTCTAATTTTTATTTAAATGCAGCTTCACCTTTAAATTTAACATAAAGAACTGCCCTTTAACCTGCACAGACCTATGAACAGACCACAAAGGTCTAATGATAGTAAGTGCTTGAGGTCTCTAGTACATAAGAATATTTAGAGCCATTAAACACATATCATTGCTAGGGCAAATAAGTTTACTCAGTCACAAAGGTCACACCATAACAAACGGCACCACCATTCAACAACTCTGTAAAGCAAAAAGAGTTAAATTAAACTAAACAGTAAAAATAAAACAGGAAAGAGGAGAAAAGAGAGAAGAAAGAATAAAATACTCAAAGAACTTCCCAACACTAGATTTTACAGGTAACCCACATCCCCCAGGAAACTTCAGAAAAAAAATAAATGAAATAGGGAAAGGCAATTTAAATATAAGTAACTCCCATCCATTAAAACACTGTTGTAAATAGTAACAAAAAAGAAAATGTTGATTATACTTAAACACTTACAACACACTTATTATTTGGAATAACCATAGACAAAAATATAAACAAGTGGGAAAAAGAGAGAAAACATCATTAAACATATCTGTATCATTTACTTCCTTTTCTTCCCTCCCCATCCTACCTCATTAGTTTAGAAATAAATGTGTAACACACTTACTAAGCAACAAGGTTAATTAAAATAATAACACTTTAAAAAAGATTATAGTGTACAACTTTATATATTAGACTAAGAAAGAGAGAAAAAAGAAATATATATAACTATAGAAAACATGCACATATAAGCTACACCAATTCAAAGCAAATATTTAAATTATTTAATGATAAAAATATTATTGATTCATTAATTATTATTGGATGACTAAACTAGAGAAAAGAGAAAAATTAAATGCTAAATAATTACCTTGATGAAGGATACATCTAGGCTTCTGCCGGATTATAAACATGTTAAAAGAGAAACATATGGAATTATTGTAGAGCAAACAAAATTGTATGGTAGATTAGCAAAAGACTGAGTTTAAAAAAGAGTCACTTTTCTTTTAACTTCATTTTTCTTTCATTTTCCTTCCAATTATATTTTTCAGCTTGTCTTTTTAGGGAACTACTGTTCCAATCCATATCTTCTATTTGTTCTATTATGTTTTATTTCAAGACTGTCATGGCATTGTCTAAGTTTTCAAAGTTTGGTTTCATCTAAAAGAAATACCTTAAGTCTGGTTGGGAAAAGCAAGTGAACTTTGATCTGTCTTTTTAAGTTATTTTATTAGAGGTAGGAAACATTTCCTTTTAGATATCACAGCAGAAGAATAATCATTGTCAAATCTTATTATTTTACCCTCTAACTTGATAGGAGATTCTGTCCACGCTGTTTTTAAAGTTAGTATTTTTTTTCTGTGTCGAGAAAAATCTCACAATAGTAGATCTCAGAGAGGAGATGTTTTTTAGAAGAGGAAGCAACCAAAGATCTGTGTGCTCTCTCAATGCCAAATGACATAGCTTGAGGTAAATCAAGGAGTGTAGGCAGCCAGGATGTTAAAAAGTTTGTCATACTTCTTCCTTTAGTCTTTTCAGGTAAACCAAAAATACGGATGTTGTTCCTCTGAGACCTATTTTCTAGGTCATCTATTTTGTTCAGGAGTAAAGTATTTTGTTTCAGTAAAAATTCAGTGTTGTTTTCATCTTCAGACAGTGTCCATTCCATGTCATTTAAGTCATCTTCCATCCCCCAAAATCTGTATTCTCTGGTGGATTAAAGACGTCTGTAATTGTTCCATTTGATATCAACATTTTTCTTTAAAATTGCCTAACTTGTTATCCATTTTATCCACCTTCAAGGAAAGTTCTTGTATGTTGGTAAGAACAGACTGACATTCCTTTTTCAAAGATGAGCCCTGAGAGCTTGTTTCTGTGTGAATCATTCTGGATTATAAGTGAAGAAATTTTCTTGACAAAAATTTGACAGGAAAATATTAGTATATGAAATTAATTTTTGATATTATCCTTCAGAACAACTCAAAGTAGTAATATTTGGTTAAAAATGAATAAGATAACTTAGAAGTAAAATTTCCTGCCAAAATAGAATAGCTGAACAAGAGAAATGTGCTGCTAGACTGTCAACATCTTGGCCCATAGCCCACTCTCTGAGGTACTGGAAACCACTGCCATCAAGGGCCCACCTGCAAAGCAAGGACAATGATATATGACCCAGAAGGGATTCCAACATATCAACTGCCTGGTGGTCTTCAAACAAAAGGTATGATATACAGTGCATCTTTGGGCCACTCAGGGAGTTACCACAATTCCTATACCTGGCACACTTGCAGTCAATATCAACAATTTATGTGAGGTGATTTTCCACAGGGCCATCTTATTGCTGATGCTGAATATATGGTTGAGCCATAACTGATGACACTGATAAAGAACCCACAGATCATAGTAGAGCATAAAGATAACACCACCCTGTCTCATACCAGAACCACTGTCAAGCAAGTGTTTGGATTAATGAAGACCTGCTTCTACACCCTAGATTCCTTCAGTGGGGCTCTGCAATACAATCCCAAACAATGCAGTAAAGTATTTGCTGTGCATGCTCTATTGTACAACATGATATGCAAACAAACACAGCAGGGTACTAACATTTGTGTCTCATAGTCATTGGCAGAGGAAGGGACTACTGAGGAGCCCTGTGGAGGAAGTAGCAACAAGAAATGACCAAGGGAAAAAAAAGCAGATTCAGTGTGTTATGGCACTAGTTAAGGTGCAGTAGCTGGTTAACAGCCATGGAGCAAACTAAATATAACATACAGCAGTAACAATATTACAACCAGGGTGTGCCATACCATTGCATCGACCAATCACACTATGAATCAGGCAGAGGCTACCCAGCTTACAGAGTACTGAGGGTAGGCACAGTTTTCATCAAATGAACAGGTGGGGGCAAAGTGACAGGTGTTACTAATGAGCAGTATGTGTGTGTGTGTGTGTGTGTGTGTGTGTGTGTGTGTGTGTGTGTGTGTGTGTGTGTGTGTGTGTGTGTGTGTGAGGGGGATGCAGGATAATGCTGTAGGTGAGTGTTAGTGTCTCTTGGTCATGTAAGTGTTGGAAGCCAGGAAGACTTTCCAGGGAGGAAGGGGTGTCTCCACTCTGGTGTGTCAGGGCGAAGGTGGATGGTACTGATGGGCATATGTGCATGTGAACTGACACAGCTGCATAGAAGATAAAACAGTGTGCTGGGGTCTAATGGATAGGTCTATGGCACCCACAGGAGACATGTTCTCTGACAATGTATGTTACCATCCATGGGGCACCCACTATGGAGAATGTCAGAGGTGCAACCTACAGCAAAAATCAGAGGATGGAGTACTCCATGATCATAAATGGAGTGATGTACTACTGGTGGTCTCAGCATGAATACCCCATTTGGAGGTATGGAGGTTGTAGAACTATAGGACCTAGAATTTGCATCCCCACCAGAAGTGTAGGGATCCAGCCATGAAAATGATGCTGGCCATGATTGGTGGCCACACCGACACAACTGCAGCATGCATACTCTACTTTGGCTTTCAACTCTGCTACATAAATGAGCCAGGCTCTCCTACAGGTCATCGCACAGACTGTGTACCACCCCAATTAGTCCTGCTATGGATCCATTGGTATTTGCCTGTCCCATTATAATAATCATGCACATATGCTGAGTGATGGCCATAGAGACACTCAGATCAGGAGGGGACAATACTTATGGTATTGCTGGCAACCAATAAGTTATCCCCTGCTACCCTCTCCAAGCTCAATGGAGCTGACAGCAACCAAGGATGTCTGCCATTGGAGAAGAGGTGCTCCATGTGCTGAATTGTCTGCCAACTCCTGTATGTCTGTGTTATCCAGAAACCGAGCAGTGGTTTACACAGATGGAGAGCTGTGTCCATGGAATAAGGTGGGAATACGGCTGTCACATTACTAGTGAATAACACTGCCACCATGACCCAATCTGTGCTGAGGTGTGGCTGCCATCACCATGGGGCTCATTCAGGCTTCCCACATCAGGCATGTCTATATCCATTGTGGAGTACTCTGACCAGAGTATATGAATGCACTCTTCACCAACACCCAAAGTCCAGTGATGCTAAACCTTTATAACAGGGTGCCATGGAAAATATAAACATAATATTCCTTGTGCATTCTGAAACTGCTCCTGTAGGCCTGACATGCCTACACAACAGAATAGCTATGTTCAGTATACATATGGTCTGAGCCAGGCAGGTTGCATGGATTGTCCTATATGTTAGGTATTACTCACCTGGGGCATTGTCAATCAAAACATAAAACAAGCTGCAGCATGCATCTTCATTTTAAGGTTAACCCCACAGAGAGTAAGTGAGAGTAATTGACCTGTTATGCACTTCAGAAAGACATGCCAGGAGCTCCTCATTGTCTATTAAGGCTAACACTGTTGGAAACCTCACCAGAGGTCCTTCACTCATGTGCCAGGTGAGTTGCCTTGGTATATAGATGTGTAACCATGTCAGTGACCCTTCTTCATACCTGATAATGTTTTATCATTCTGTACCATCCACCAACCATTTATCAAGACAACCTGCAGCAGGATGCCATTCTCTATGAGAACTTCTCTTTCTCTTTCTTGTGGTGTCAGGCATGCTAACCTTTAAGTGGAAAAATAAAAAAATAGATGTACACTGTTGGCATGTTATACATTTTCCATGCATATCTCAGCAGCACACAAACATATTCAGTCTTATCATGGCCTATATCTCACTCGTGATGAGACAGAAGAAAGAGGAAAGAGAAGAATACTTGTAAACCTTTCAGCATCAGTCAGTGTGAGATGGTACTAGGTGTTGTACTGACACACAGCAGGAGGCAGCATTTCCCCTGCAAAGGGGAGCATGAAGATGCACAGAGATATCTGGGGCATGTCATGTGTTCTGTGTGTCCCTGAACCACACCAGCACATATACTGACTGAGACTAATGGGTGAGTCTGTACAAGAGTGTTTCCATTCCTCCTGCCTACCCAAAGAACTGTGGAAGTGTTACATGACCCAGCAGTACAACTGACAGCCATTGTATTTCAACAGCTCTGCCAGTGACATGCATTGTGAGTGTTGGCAACAGCATGTTCACCCACAGAGCATACAGAACTGAATATGACCCCTGCCCTCACTATGTCTGCAGCAAAACAGTGGGCTATGGTTTACAGCAGGACATCTATCAACATGTTGGTGTGATTCCCTAGTATTACCCGCAGAGGGCTTTACAGGTGGTTATTGTTGGAGACCTAATCTCCATCCACTCACAATCCCTTCTCAGGCATACAGTAATACAATACAACTTTGATAAAAGGCAGCCTAAAAATGTTGCATAGGCCTTATAATTATCCTCCGCTGCACTAATCCATAAAATAGAAAAGAAGGTTGTTTGCTGAAAACTCCAGTGCAGCAATAACATGTCAATGAACATAGGCCATTATAATTAGACCCCCCCCCACCATCTATCTATCCAGGCACAGGCACACACACACACACACACACACACACACACACACACACACACACACACACACACACACACACACACACACACACACACACTCTTCTATAGCAACAGCCTACCATAAGAAGTGACTCTAAAAGGTGAGTGGACATCCCATTGTTAGAGGTCGCACCATGGAGGCCTGTGGACTAGATGGTCCATTGCTATTACATTCCTACTGATGCACGTTTAGAGTTCACACTCCCACTGACAAAAACTACTGATACTGTGTAACTGAGTCTTTATCAGACACATTAAGGGGTCACATTAAGTAATGTCCTCTGTAAAACTATACTCCTCTCTTAGAGTAGACCACAGGATATATGGGATATATGGCAGTTATATTCGATCATAGAGAACACATAACAAATAAGGGATCTCAACAGTATGACACACACATGGTTCTTAGCCTGAAAACAGGGTTGTTCATCCCACTTACTACAACATAAACCAATACTTCCAGTTTGACACTTTAAGTAATTTCATACAGCGCATACAGCTGCTACAGCATGTAACCAACCCATGTCCATATGCATGTGCATATCCATCCCAGGCAGAAGTCAAATGCTGTCAGTTCATCTCACAAACTCAACCACCCTTCTCCAGAGCAGTATCATATAAGCCAACAAACAGCTACACCTACTGTACAAGACAGTGTAGTAAGCCCATTTGCAGGTAGTAGGCCCCATTTACCTACTTCACAAGTCCTGTTAATAACTGAAGAAAATTAAATTTTTTCCACTGTAAACATTCCACAAATAATTTTTACCTATAAAGTATGCAAATTCTGTAGTGCAGTGAGAAAAGTAATTGTTGCTGTTTTATCATGCAGTTTTGAGGCTCTCAGCACGGTCATTATGCTAATGAGCCTAATTATAGTGCATGTCTCTAAATCATACTTTAATCATATTGTGTATATGACCAAGGCTGCTCTAGGACCAAATAGCAGAGCTTGTCAGGGACATCAAAAATAAAAAAAAACTAGTAATGCCCTTTATATGCACTCAAATGTATGTGAAATTTTTAGCAGGTTCATGTTTTTTATTATCAATAGGGTTGAAATGAATAAAAGGGATACTGACTTTAAAAATATATTGGAATACAGAAAAGCAGTATAGCAATTAAGATTTAATGCCAAGCAGTTCCCTGGAATTAATGAAGCTTGTTCTATATCAAGTATTTTAAAGCTGAGGTCACAAAAAGTTTAATATTCAAGCAAGTCATTTTATTTGTGAAGCCATCATACAGTGAACTAAGTTATATGGACTGTTTATAATAGCAACTGGGCGCCATAGTAGAAAACACATCTGACACAGATATCCTTCAGAAGGGTCTCACAGAAACGGATAACTGGTGCCAGAGCCACGGCCTGAAGTTAAATGCCAAAAAATGCATAGTCATACCCTTTGGGAAAAACAAGGTTACCCCTAGCTACCAAATAGGTGGCAATCCACTGAGCACAGAAGAAGTTATCAGGGACCTGGGGACCCAGGTTGATAGTAGTCTGTCATTCAACACCCATGTAGCTAAAGTAGTTAGGAAGACCTTCTACATTGCCCACCTTATCATGAAGGGATTCTCATCTAGATCAAGGGAGGTCATAGTCTCCCTTTACTCATCACTCATCAGACCAATGATTGAGTACAATGCCCCATTCGGGATGTATCTGACCCGACACTTGCAGCAGCTGAAGAGGCCACAAAAGTTCCTCACCAAAAGGATAAAGGGTCTCAAAAATCTGTCCTATGCTGCCCGACTGAAAGAACTCCAGCTCTATTCAGTCGCTTTCATTTGCTCAGAGGTGACCTTTGCCTAACATACAAGGCCATGTCAAACCCAGATTTGATGAATATGCTTCACCTCAAAAAATCTAGATCCATCAGAGCCACAAGGGTGGGAGACTTAAACCTCGACACGGCTATTAACAGGACGTGCTGGAGGGATAGATTCATCACCCAAAGACTCCCTATGCTGTGGAACAAAATCCCGGTACATGTGAGGCAGAGCACCTCGCTGACCTTGTTCAAGAGAAATCTTGACCAATGGATGGGAGATCGCAGATATACCCCAGGGATTACCTCAGTGTCACTGCTCGACAGAGGCACAGCAAAATAATGGGTATAGTTCCCCATACTAAAGGGGTGGCGTAAGCCACAAAACGATGGGCTAGGCTTGTAAATGCCCTCGGGCAGATAGCCTAGTATGAACCTATGAACCTATGAACCTATATTTAATTTTATAAGTGTTACAGTATGATTTTATCTGGTTATACAATTGTGAATGCTTATTTATATGGAGTTATATGGACTGTGAATTGTGAATTCTTATTTAGTTAAGTTGGATCTGGGTCTTTTAATAAGATAAGATAACAGAAGTGTTTTCCTTTTATATTTCACTGCTGGTTTATTTTGTTTTAATGGGATTTAGGTCATGTGATTGATTTTAAGAGTATATAAAGTATCTGTGTTCATTTGTTTTTTGCTCTGAAGAAGCCCCGTATGTTAAGGATGAAAGTGCTCAGTCTGATTATATGTCAATAACACTTTAATTCCCCAAAGTATCATTTGGCAGTGGTATTTTTATTATTTTTATATTGTGCTCATTAATTACACTAACCCATTCTTGGTGTTTGTGGTTCTACTTTTTGTACCCTGCTAAGTATTCGAACAGTGACTCTAAGTAGGTTTTTGGACAATGGGAACCTCAGTGGAAGATTTAACAACTTTGTTCCAGCAGTTATCGGCCCAACTTGTTTCTGTCTCTATGGCTTTAAGAGAGATTAATTTGGATAATTTGAGTATACCAGTGACTTTGACACAGATGGAAAGGTTAACTCTGCATACACCACATCCTCTTGGCTCTAGATAGTACAGTATGGGCATCAGCAACTACAAACGTACCTGAAGTTTTTAATATTTTGCACTGGTTCTAAAGTCCTCTGAATTTACCACCTCTGTGTGAAGGCAGATGAGCTTGGTTCTTTATGTTCACAGCTCTTAACACTGGAACGTCTTACAAAGAAATACAGGACACTACAATTAGACAACCTGTTTCTTTCAAAATCTTTAGCATCAAACCAGGTACCAAGAGGCTTTAGTATCTGGAAATACCACACAGGCATGGTACCAAACTCTCTGATGCATAGGGTGCTGCTGGAAATATTCAATAGAACCAGTTTGGATATGATGCGGATCCTGATATGGGACAATGACCATAAGTTCACTATTCCTAAAATAGACATTAATGAGTTAAATGAGAGTATTACTAAAGACTTGCTGTTTCCAATGAATGTAGATAAATATAATGAATTATTTAAAAAAGGCTCGACAAGTTTATTTCAGATAACTGTGAAAAGAAACAACGGAAGTTGTTAAAGGACTCTAGGGAGTATGCTGAGAAGGAAGTGTATCCATCCCCTACAACTCATAATCGTTTCTTTATTGAGAACAACTTAAGGAGGGCTCAGTATGAACCTAAAGCAGAGGATGAAATTGAAAGTTCTAGGGATGTTAATGATACTCCCCATGATAATTTTTTGGAATGCCCCCCACCCGAGGCATTCGGAGAGATTGAGTAATTGGAACCAACACACTCAAGATGGTTGGGATGGCAATGTAGTCCCACAATGACAAACAAGGAATGGCAGGAAACAACACAACAATTGGAGACACAGGTGTAGGTAGTATTAACTGGTCGAGAGGTAGCACAGACCCAGGTTTTAAATTATGATGGCTTTTGTATTTACAACGTGAGTGGCTTGGAAGGAAAACATGAACATTTTTTCTTGCTTAAAAAGGGCTTTACTTTTGTGCCTGAGTTCAAGATGGACATTTTAAGACTTTTAATTAATTTAAAATTATATATTAGGCAATTGCATTTGCATTTATTTTTCAATGATAGTGCTGAGAATTTGAATGACATTGTTGTCAGATTGAAAAGGAAGAGTGTTTTTATTCCACCAACAAACCCAGTCATTCATTTGTTTTAACAAATGTGTGAAGATTTCAGGCAGTTATTAAAAACCCAGTATAGTTCTAAGGATAATTTAACAATTGGTGAACGTAAATGCCTCATGCAATTAGTTTTTAACAAAGAATAAAGAATAATGAAGCCAGATAAAGGAGGTGGCATTGTTATTATGGGTTATTATGATTATGTGTTCAAAATGTTTGAGATTTTAAATGACAATTTGTATGCTAGGGTCTCAAGAAATGAAATTAATATAGCATGTGCTAAATAGATTGGTTGTTGGATGTCTTATTTCAGGGGGGAATAGATAAAAATGAGTTTGAGCATTTAATAGTGGAGATGCCTATTATTCCCTCTATTTTTTTGGGATACCCAAGATTCACAAAAATGAATCTATTCACCTTTTAGACCAATTGTGGCAGCAAGGGGATCCACAACTGAACCTTTAGTGGCATTCATTGAATACCCTTGTAAACATATGTTGAAATTTAGCAACCATATATTACAAGATTCCTGGCATTTTTTGGATGTTTTAAGAAAGGTAAATTGTGAGCAGGATTTTGTTTTTGTGACTATTGACATCATTAAATTATTCTCAGTTATACCTTATGATAGAGGCTTACCCTTGGATTTCTTAATCTCCCGTGCAGGATTAGTGAAGTCCTGTATGGAAGCGGCCACTTAGGAGCAGGATGGCAGCTCGCCATGCATATTAATGAAGGCACGCTGCCTGACATCCTAGGCATACACGGAGCGTATACAACTGCAGGGGGCGTGTCTGAGAGCAGAGCACTCAGAATAAACACTCCTCTGCAAACTAGAACAGCAAAAAGTGGAAATAAATGAGCAAGGCCACTCATAGGTGTCCGCATATCCCCACCAACAGACCCCATGTGTACAACAGCAACAAGACATAAAGATGAAAAGAAGACCCCCCCCGTATTGTTGTCTAAAGCTCCGAGTACAGCTAACCGTAGGTGCGCAGGTGTGCCCATTACTCAGCCACGGTGAAACCAGCCCAAAAGGCTGAAGAGGATAACAAGGATGATATATGCAAATGAAGCATGTCAGCAATAATGTAGTGGGCAGAGCGTTCGCCCAACAAGCAGGCATACCCAGTTCGAGTCCCAGCGCAGCACAGTCTATTTTACACGGCAAAGCATGGCATAAGCAATATTTGTAATGCAAAACCCACTAAATAAGATAATTTTTATGAACAGGAGTACTGCAGGACATGCACATGTAAAGAGTCAGTATCATAATGAATAAGTCAGCTGTAAGCAGGCATAAGCACAGATAAGCAGTAGTAAACATATGTAAGCACTAGTAAGCATGTGCAAGTGCGTTTGCAAGGGGTTAAGCACTGCTGACATAGATTAAGCAAAGGAGAAGCTAACTGGGTGTAAGACACTGTGACCGGAAGTCAGCAGTGCTTACCTCTGTGCAAACCTGCTTACAACTGCTTGGAAGTGCGCTAAGCACACCGTATCCAATAGCCGGTGTTTCGCCCAGCAACAAAACAAACACCTTCTGCAAGGCCGGAACCCAGGACCATGCACACCATACACAAAACGATTTACCACTAAGCCATGCCAGATATGCAGAAATCGTATGTTGTCAGAAACATAAGCCCAGCCCAGTCATGCAACAGTACAGAGAATGTATACCTATAGCTAGATGGGCATGTGTGTGCAAATATATCACTATCTAAATGGATACAACATATCTATAGATGTAGTCACATATATATATATATATATATATATATATATATATATATATATATACATAAATATACAGAGATATATACATATATATACAAATATATGAAGAGATATAAATGCAAATGCTGACAACTACACATATACATGTCAACATCTATATCTCCACATATACACATCAAGTGACATATATGTATGCAGATATATGTCTCCGTAGGTATATTTTGACAAAGTTAGAAATATGTAAGCAAATATATATAACCACAGAGGTATATATGGCCAGACATCTGTAGATATCAATGGTAGATGAACAGAAACATATATGTCCACATGCACCGTTAATGGGCCTGAGAGGCCTCAAACAATATACGTCACGTACAAATATGCATACCGCCCCTGCCCAGCCAAACATGTCTGCCCTGCAATACACTACCAAGCTCATAGTATTGTATGTCTGTCAATGAACTAGGGAATTAAATTAGCCCTCTTATATGTTTCACATGTCGACATCACATACCCCTCTCCCCCACCCACTAGGTGGGCCAAGCAGTACAGGCCCATCCAATCCAGGCCATCTCCAACCCATACATGCATAACCCACAGTTCTGCTTCCCCCCAACTACAGCACACACGCAGCCACCATCCCTACCCTGGTTACCAGCCTGTAGCTACCACACCACCACACATTGCCCCCCCCTCGGGACCCATCCCGTATGATGTCCTGACCCAAGTATCCTAGGTGTGGCACACGCCATAGACCATGCATATATCCTGGGGTACCTATGTAACCCTGGGTGTAGACAAAGGTTGAATACCCAATGTTTGGGTTGTCCCGCATGGGACAAATATATTCCTGGTACTAACAATAGATTTCACGTGTGATTCTGTGTACACTAATGGATTTAGTTGTAGGTATCGCAAAGCATACGTGGCACACAAGGTTGGCCAGTATGCACATGAAATACAGTATCCAGCAATAACAGGCAACATTACAGGATATGTAGCTAAATATGTAGAGGTATATGTGTTTGTATAAATACCCATAACTATATAGATATATACCTCCCCCTCTCTGTAGTACAAATGTATAAAGACATAGATCGATATATATATAAATACCCACATATAGATATATACATATGCAGACACCCATACATCCATATTTTATTTATTTATTTTATTTTACATTTGTTGACCGGGATAGTCTGACTGGATGCATGTCCATTTTCAGTGGAGGCCCAGGGAGAAAAGCTCCAAGGGTAAGCAGATACAGCATTACATAATACCAGCATTACATATTACAAACAGACTATTTACAGAGATTACATAAGTAAACAAGTTAAACAAGTTCCACAGGTTACAGTTAATCCTGAGCGCAAGTCAGGATTAAATTAAATTACACAGTAAAGTGGTTAACAGATTTTTACACATTCTGGAGAGAGTTAGCCAGGCTTGATACATTGACATAGCCAGTTAAGTGACAAATGTTGTTTGAGTCTAGTTTTAAATTGACCTAAGGTGGAAAGTAAAGTAATATCAGCTGGAAGGGAGTTCCAGGATCTACTTACAGAGTTTGCAAAGAGAGAATCACCGGCTGTGTTATTCAATTTTGCTAGTCTGAATTAGTAGTTTGTTAGAGGATCGAAGCGGTCTAGGATTGTTATAGGGGGTGATAATATTTTTAAGTGCAGGAGTATTGTCCAGATTATAGAGAAATTTATAGGCCATAATCAGTTGGTTATACTGGATTAGCCTGGGTAGTTCAAGTCACCCAAGCTGATTTAGATTGATGCAATGATGTGTCCTAAAAGGCAGCTCAGTGGCAAACCTGGCAATGTGGTTGTAGCAAATTGAGAGTTTGTTAAGGACAGTCTTGTTTAAATTCAAGAGTAGAGGGGATGCATACAGAAGGGTTGAAAGAAGGCGAGAGTGAGCTATGGCAATTTTGGCTGGAGGGGTTAGGAAGGCTTTTATTCTGTAAAGTGACCCTAGTTTTTTATTGATGGTTTTGATAGTTTGGTTAACATGTAGGTCAAATTTTAGATTATTGTCTATGATGACACCTAATAGTTTTGTAGAAGGGTCAGGGGAGATTATTGTGCCATCATTTGATTTTATGGTAAAGGTGAAAGTGGTAGACCTACGTGTTGGTGAAAATAACAGAATTTTAGTTTTTTTGGGATTTAGGATCAGACAATGTTCAGAAAGCCAGTTTTCTATTGTATTAAAGGTGGTCTGGGTAGCTGACCATAACTCTACTGGAGATGTGGCTGAGCAAATCAGAGTAGAGTCATCAGCATATTGGATACAGCTGACTTTTGGGATGACAGTATAAAGGTCATTAATGAAGATGAAGAACAGAAAGGGCCCTAGTACGGAGCCTTGTGGTACTCCAAGGGTGTTAGGTAGAAGGTTAGAGAGTTTTTTCTGCCAGAGGACAGCCTGCTGTCGACCATTCAGGTAGGATTGAAACCATTGAAGGGCTCCAGTATCTAGACAGAATGTTTGCAGGGTGTGGATTAAAAGTTGGTGATCAACCATATCGAATGCCTTGGAAAGATCCAAGAAGAGGGCTGAGGATATATAATTATTGTTGCGATTATGGTTTATGGTGTTGCTAAAGGCTAGGGGGGCTGAAGTAGTGCTGTGATGAGGACGGAAGCCATGCTGAGTGTCTGCCATAAGGTGATTCTGGATTAGGTGGTGTATGAGTTGTCTATGAATACATTTTTCCATAATCTTTGCAAGTGGAGAGAGTATAGCTATTGGCCTATAATTGGAGAATTCAGTAGAAATGCCTCCTTTGTGAAGTGGGATTACATAGAATATTTTCCAGATGGTGAGAATTTTAGCTTCTGCTATAGTTCGATTGATTAGTATTGAGACGGGGTAAGCAATAGCATCAGCTGATTTTTGTAGGTACTGCAGGAGTTGATCAGCAGAAAGTGTAGTGGGTTTTAATTTTTTGATCAAGGTACGGATAAGTGAAGTGGTGACTGGTTGGAAGCTGAACGCGAGTAGGTTTCTAGGGGTGCTACTTTCAGGACCAGAGGAGCTAGGAGGTAGTTGGCTAGCTAGGGCTTGAATTGTCTCAGTAAAGAATTGGTTAAAACTATCAGAAACATCTTCAGGGGTTTTATCAATAGTAGCAGCAGGGATTGGGGTTGAAGTTTGTCCAGGATGTAGCAGATTATTTAAACCTGCCCAAAACTTCTGAGGGTTATTTTGATTTACTGTCTGTAAATTACAGTAGTATTGTTTTTTGTCTTGTAAATTTGATTTTTTGGTTTTGTTCCAGGATTGCCTGTATTTAATGTGATCTTGAAGGTATTTAGAACCATAAAGCCCATGCTTTGTTTCTAAGGGTAATGTTGAGTTTAGACTCTTTAGAAAGCCATGGCGCAGTTTTTGCCTTGGTTCTCTTTGAAAGAACAGGTGCATGCAAATCAAGGATCTGAAGGAATTTGTTGTTAAAGTATGCTACTGCTTCCTCTAAGGGGAGGTGTGTTAGAATAGACCAATTACATGAGTTTAGTTCTTGTTGGAATTTGGCAGGGTCAAAGTTTTTATTGTTTCTAACCTTTCTGAGTAAGGGTTATTGAGAATTAATGGTTTTGTGCTTAATTACATATGTGAGAAGGTGATCGCTTAGGCCATCAAGGAGGGTACCAGAGGTGTACAGTTGGGGGTGACTATTTATGAGTACTCAGTCAAGTATACTTTCGTTTTGGTTTGGTTTACCTATCCTGGTAGGGGTGGATATAATTTGTATAAATGCATGCAGGTTAATATGGATGGTTGGGGATTCTGAGGAACAGGTGCCCCAGTCTATGTTAAAGTCTCCAAGTAGTAAGGTTTCTTGGGGGTGGTGACATGATAGCCAGTGCAGGATATCTTCAAATGTAGATATATTGTTACCTGGGGGAATGTACATACAGATGATATTAATGCATTTATTTTTATTAAATTGCAATTTGGTGGCATGAATCTCTGAGTTATTAATCTGAGGTGGTTGTATTACATCTATGGTGACATTCAACTCAGATTTATAGAGTACAGCTACCCCACCCCCCCCCCTCCTCGAAGCACGATCCAGCCTGTGTATGTTGTACCCAGTTGGTAACACTTCATTGTCTTTAGTGTTAGGTTTTAACCAGGTTTCAGATAAACAGAGAATCACAGGGGAGTGGGCATCCAGAAGTGCATGCAATTCATGTACCTTGTTATTAATGCTTCTAATATTGAGATGACAGTCTAGGAGAGAGTTAGTTGGCATATTAATTGTAGGTTTGTAGCTTAGATTGCAAGTAGTGGGGGTATGTGTATCTGAAGTGAGTGGGCCAGGGTTGGGGTAAATATCACCACCAAGTATTAGGTTGAGTCTATACTTGGTGATGAACTTTAGGAATTTGTTTATTAGTTTGTGGTAGTATTTGGATCTAGAGCTAATGTGCCTGGGGTTGAGATGTTGATAGACTGAACAAGATGTTGGATAGGATCTGGTACTGTAAGTATGGTTGAAGGTGGAAGGATTTACAGCTGGGGTGATACTATGGCCTTTTGGGACCTGAAATCCCATGAGAAACTGGTTTTCATACAAGGTAAGGAGGTATGGTGCGAACAAGAGGGGTAGTAAAGAGGAGTATATCATTATCTGTGATTCAGCTAGTGAGTTAAGGAACTGTTTTACCTGGTGATGCAACACCAGAAGATAGAGTGGTGAGGTAAAGGTACTGGAAGGGGGATGGGAGAATGCCAGATGAAAGCTAATAGGTGCTATTAAAATGTAGGTAGAAGAATGGGGGTGGGAGGAATTATCCCAGATGAAAGCAGATAGGATCTAGAAAGTGGGGCAGTGGCTATAGTACTATAAATTTAGAGGTACTGGGGGCGGGAGGGAATAGGGGGCAGGGAGGGGAGCGAAGAGAGCCGGAGTATAGCAGGGGTGAACGTAACGGGGCTATTGCAGTTTACAAGGTTTCCTAAGGTGTCCTAAAGCTATAAGGTAAGTATTAAAGCTCTTAATGTAAGAGTCAATTTACTTAAGTTACAGGGGAAGGAGGCAACCACTCAAGTAGAAAAAAAAGAGCCCTATGGCTGACCAGTATGGTGATCCGCTTAATTACACAGCACTATAAGTGAAAGCGTAACAAATGCTTTTTGTGTGTGCAACCTACTCTGTTTAAATGCTGAGAGAAACTGATTGCAGTCGTGTAGACACCGTTTTGTAGGGAACTGTACAGTTCAATCTGAGTCATACCAGGTCAGCTAAGGGGGGAAGAGAGAAGGAAATCCTAAGCACCTAGATTTGAAAATTGCAAATTGAAAATTGAAAATTGAAAATTGTCGTTAGATATATATACAGCAATATATATATATATATATATATATATATATATATTTATATGTGTGTGTGTGTGTGTGTATGCATACATATACAGATATATATCTATCTATATATATGTAGATATATATATATATATATATATATATATATATATATGTGTGTGTGTGTGTTTGTGTAAATATACACACATATATATAGCTAGGATATGATACAGCAGTTAAGAATTATATATGTTCACAGGCCGTGCCAGTGAGGGTGAGGGGCATAATCAACAAACGTGTAACATGCAGCATCAACCCCCCCCCCCCCTCATACAAACACACAATAAAAGTAAACTAACCACGACTTCCCAGACTACAGCCAGGATACTACCAGTGGGAAATACCCACCAAGTCTAATCTTGAAACATAGACAAGAATGTCCCTTGTGGGACAACCCAAAAATTCTATGCATATTTGGGTTTCCAGGCATTACACAGATGTCCAACGGCAGGGCACACATGTTCTCGGACTACAAGGTTGAGGAAGCCTGATGATCCATGGGGTGAGATAACATACGTGATGGGTCCAGAGAAGTGGGGAGTTGGCAGTGTGTACTGGTGTGGCCAGACCCAACCTGCACCCAGAGTAAGGAGGAGTGCCGAAGAGGAGGTGTGGGTGGGGAACTATGGGTATGTAATTATGGGCCTAGGTGTGCAGGTGTTAGATGGAGCAGTTCTATGTGGACCTCCCCAGGGATGTAAGCAATAGTGTGCATTGGGCAGACCCAACACCTAACGAGCAGCCATGCCCAGTACAAGTTCCACAGCAGCAATGTCTAGTTTACAGGGCAAAGGGTGGAATAACCAGATGTGTTGTTGCAAACCCACTAAATGACACCAAAGAACACATGTTTGCAACACCCCACTGTAGGCATGTAAGCCGAACTAATTGGCATCACAAGGTATTATTGCTGTCCTCACCCCCACCCATGGGTGTGAATGTCCAGCCCTACCCCCAAATGGAGGGTATATACACAGCTGTTGCTGTAGAAGAAATGGCCAGCTGTGGATCTTCCCGTCAGCCGTCCTGCACACACCTGGACATGTCCATTACTATCAGCCCCTCTGTGTGGCCCAATAATACCACTTTCCTATCGACCCCTGTTTCATTCATAGTAATGTTCACAGTCACAAGTAGGTGACACCCTCCACACAACTATATTGGCAGAATCTGGAAACCCCACCCAGGTGTATTACTGCAGCTGTCCCAGAATACACTTGTAAATATGTAAATAACACATGAAGGGAAAACTCAAGCACACTTGGATCACCACCTGGTGAAATCCACCACCCCCCAACACTCCATGCACCTACACCAACTACTGACACTGACACCTTCTGTTCTGACTCGCATACATATCCCAACACCCTGCAAACCTGCACTACTGCTCCCCTGCCAATCAGTCAAATGGCCTACTATACAGTTAAAATGTCCCCCCCTCCACCTACCCGCCTACACCTCCACTATTCACATCTACTCTACAGCAGAGGTATGGCATAACTAAACCTAACTCTAATACCTGAGTGTAACCTAACCAGAACTGCTAAACTGGAATCCCACTTAACCTTACAATGACCTTCATAAACAGTCATAACTGACAAACACCTGACTTAAGCATGTATAATACCGATATGTACATGAAGTAGCACGGGGGTATGTGGCAGCAAGCGGGAGTACACCTGTTTGGGCAGTGGTAAGCAATGCCCACACTGGTTAAGCAATGTGGAGGCCAACCCAGTGTAAGACGCCATAACCGGAGGTCAGCAAGTCTGAGCCTAGCGCACACCAGTGCATACCCACCTACACTTCCCCCGCAGTGCCTTAGGCACACTGCAGCCCACAGCCCTCGTCGTGGCCAATAACAACATAATCAGCACTCCCAGGTCCCCCCCTGCACACTATAGTCCAAGTGAGTTACCACAAAGGCATGGCAAATATACAATCAGCTGCTGTTATCACAAACATATCATCTGGCATAGTCAGTCAACAGTATAGGAAATATATGTAAGTATGTACATTAATACCAGCAAACATGCACAGTGCTCAGTCACAGTATTCCGAGCAGTCTATGAGTATCAATGAACAGTGCCTGTCCATGCATACTGTGAGAACAGTAGTCTTGTATAATACTGAAGAGAGAAATGGAAAACGGGGGACGCCGTGGGGGCGTGTTTCATTCACAGAAGCGGGAGATGAGGCTGGTCTGGTGTGTGAGCAAACCACTGCTTCTCAAAACCCTGGCAGGATGCTACCAGTGGTAGAAACAGTGTAGACCAACAAAGTCTACTCAGGACACAACAGGTCCGTCCCTGGCGGGATGCACCAGACTTTGTGGGTCACAATGATGTTTCCACCAGTATCAGAGGTTGATGAAGGGAAGGCTCAAACATACGTGGAATAAACAGATGAAGAGCCTGCAGACAGTTGCATCGAGACAGTAAAATGGAGGAGTACCGAGACATCTAGAGAGGGAAATGTGTGGAGGTGTGGTATGGCAGGGCTAGCAACTACAGAATGGATGGATGCTGTGTACGTGGAGCTCAGGGGCTGGGGAAAGGGAGCATGGGTATGACATTAAGGTAGAAATATGCAAATTAAGCAGAACTGCAATAGTGTAATGGGCAGAGCATCCGCCTGACATGCACGCATTCTCGGTTCGAATCCCACTGCAGCACATTCTATTTTCCATGTGAAATCGGTATAACAACATTGTTTTGCTGTATAACCTACTAAATGACATTTACACTTGAACAGGAGTACTGCATTACACATAGACCCACTCACTATTCAAAGAACATGAGATGACACACAGATATGTATACACAGACAACCTTTAATGGTGTATTTTACAATAATGTATGCCATTACCAACAGCACATAGATCTGGACTGATTTAATCAGTAAGAAATGCAAGGCCCACACAGAAAAGTAGATGCAGACAGTGTAGATATATAACATACTATGCTGTCCAGGCCCAGCCCGTCAATTCGTACAACTGAAGACAAAGGATTTGCTGTCAAGATAGGTAACAATACACAATAACAGATGTATTTCAGCAGCCACTCGTTACACCCTGTAGTCAAGGCCTGGGGGGACATTTATTACCTGTGATAATGTCTATGTATCTGTCACATGTATGGACCCTAACCAGTAAATGTCGTGGGAGTCCACGATATGAGTTGGATGATAGTAGGAATGCTAGCAGTAAATTATGATAGGCCAATACTGAACAAACCCTAACCGTATCACAGCAGGACAAAGCTAGCCATGTATGTGGAGGACAGAGGTAGGAACACAGGGCCATACTCGTGAGATTGCTGTTACACACCCTGCAAATTGCTAGTGTTACAGGATTCATTGCAACATACTCTTATGCAGGAATAATACATCAGGAACACAAATGGAAGTAGCCATGTACTGATAGCACGCAACAGACAAATTGCTGGGGATATATCTAGGACAAGACCTGTGTGGTGCACAGGCAAAAGCAAACAGACAATTCACTGGCCATCATGTGGATAGGCCCACTGTTGAGAGCTATGCAGACAGGCTGCATTCCATCCTAAACTACTATGTACACACAAACACTGCAAGACCAGCAATATACAAAGCACATAACAACACTACTCACTCTGTTTGCAGGTCTGGAACTTCTTAAGATTGTGTAGTTGTCCTGTGTCTGCAAGATCCACTGCAATAGGTACTGCAACCTGCCATCTGTATCATTGCTGCCCACATACAGGAAGGATGTCCTCCTTACTGGAAAGGTGAAGGGATAACACCCACATGAGTAAGCAATTTAGAGTACTGGGTTGCCATGACAATGGTTAACTGAATCACTACACAGCAGGCTGCATGCAGTCAGCAACTATTGCACACTGATTGGTGCAGAGCCCATCACCTGATCATGTGCATCACCTACAAAAGCCATGCTGACATCCATTCAAACCAACTCATTCACTCAACTAGAGAGAGAGAGAGAGAAAGAGAGAGAAAAAAAACAAAACACTTTATAAAACGAAACTCACACAGTGGGAAACAAATAACTACAAGCCACAACCGGAAAGGCATCACACCTGTCCAAAGAATAAAAGGTATGTAAAACATAACTGTATGTAATTTAATGTAGTATGTGATATAGATTAATAGGCTATATGATGTAGAATGTTTGATATGTGCCATCTGTAGTTGTCCATATAATGATGTCCCTCTGAACAACTGCTCTGGACAATACTGTCTGTCCCTGTAAGCAGTGGGACATACCCGCCAACTGTGCAGATCAGCAAATGAATGACAAAGATGTCAGCCATAATATCTGTTTATGTTATGTTAGTGTGGACAACAGCTGTTGGTGAATGTACTGCCGTCATGATAGACACATGGGTGTCAGAGCACACCACTTGCAGGACAGTCATGTCAATGTGTAATGTAGCATGCAAAAATGCCATAGGTGTGTAATAGGTGTACCAGCAATCTCACACCGTATTTACCACCCTAATGTTAGTATGTGTTCACATGTGGCACCTGTCTGTGTTGTAGCAAGGCAAAACAGTGCAGCTGTGAATGAAAGATGGTTACAGAATGCGGACCAGATGACAGTATGCACTCCACATATCTGTGTGATATGGAATGTGACGTGTATGTGTACAGATACAGACATTCATATAGACATAGGTATATCAACAATGTACAACATATATCTACACATATATGTACATAGATGTATATTTATTCATATATATATATATATATATATATATATATATATATATATATATATATATATATAGTGGCACTGACAATGTCATTCAGGTGAAATAGTCTGTAACAGGCCAGCAAATGTAAGTGTCCCCACAGGGAGCATGGCTACAAACACATAGCAGAAAGTGTGGCACATACACATAGCACAAAGCTTGGTACAATACAGCATATGTCTAAATGGTAGGTAAGCAGCTGACATAAAATTGCAGTCTGTGAATGGTTTGTTGTAGCTGATATGGTGGGGGGAGACAAATATGTGTATTAAGAACTATGGTAACCCTGCTGTATGGGTGGCTCAGACCTGTTGCCATCCTTATGTTTTCCAGGAAACATGTCGCATAGTCGTCTTCCCGCGTCCAGCGCCACTGAAACAGCGATCATTATCGACCACCTGGTACAGCACTATGTACTGTTGTTTGGCCGGTCAGCCCACAACCAGCCGGAGAGGACTGCCCTGTGGAATGAGCTAGTCCACAGGGTCAATGATGTTGGACTGCATAACCACAGCTATAAGCAGGTCCAGCATCATTGCACCAACCTGCTTCGCCATCTACGCTGACGTGCAGCTGCCATAAGAGGGGACCACCTCACAACAGGGGGTGGAAATCCACTCATCCACCCCTCACCCGTGTGGAGGTGCTTCTCAGCAGCCTTGTGGCACCTGTCTGCCTGCAGCATCAACACCTGGCAGGGCACATCTTGGAGGTGGGTGCCAATGACACACCAGCTGAGCAGCATGCAGGTAAGGCCCCAGGGCACATCAGTACCCCACTCATATGTATGCATCTGCATCTGTACAGGTACATCATGCAAAACTGAGATGTCATATACATAGTCTGCTGCTGTGAAGTAGTAATGAACATTTGTGTATAAGCTGTAATACTGTGTAATTGTACTGTTAATGTAATGTCATGCTGCACTCACCTTTTATGAATGCCACAGCTGTGGCCACTGACATCAGCTTTCTCGCACTCCTATGTAGGCCTGTCCAGGATACCACCACAGCAGCAGCCCGTAGCTGGTGAGTATGGTTTGTGTTCATGCATGATGATAAAATGGGCATGTAATAGCTATGGGATAGCCCCCATGCACAAGTCTAACACAACTACTCATACTGCATGTTGTACACATTCATGTTCTGTTGCTGAGAAATGCACTGCATCACAGTAGAGACCATACTGGGATATTGGAAGGGTACAACAGACACATGCAAGATAACTAACATCCTGTCAATGTGCAATGTGTCCACAGGGATGTGACATGTGGCAGGACACATGGTCTACAGTAGAGACATGTGTGACTCAACACCACCATGGCTGCAGCTGCACACAATCAGGTTAAGTAAATGTTGCAGATGTAACCCTGACCCCACAGCACTCGTGACAGCAGTGTGTACACTCCAAGGGATGTGCACATGAGTAGACCTTGCAACCATGCAGAGGTCTGGGACATGTGTAGGGCACCCCTCACAGCCATGGTAAGGTCCACTGGTTGTCAGTGTAATAGTCATGTACTGGTCATACATGCACTGCTGATGTTGTGATCTGTAACACAGACATCAGACATCCACAACTGATAGCTGTTCACATATCATCCCAGGTATGAGTTGCTATAACACATAGGGGCTGTGAGCATTGGAGCTGACATAACCGACACAGTATGGCAGATGCATCAATGGTTTCTGCATCTGCAAGGTATGGTGCACAGTACAAGGCAGGGTGCAGAACAGGTCCACAGTAACACTTTGTACATGGGTGCGGTGTTAACATGGGGAATGGCCATCACCTTCCAACAAAGCCCATGCCTCACACACATGTATACTGTTGCTAGCATGATGTCACTATAGTTGCACTGCATGCTGTTGAGCTCCACATGTAATGCATATTGACAGAAGGCTAATGGGAGGACTGTGTGTACAAATGTTGTGCAACTCTACATGTAGGAGTGTGTGTGTGTGTGTGTGTGTGTGTGTGTGTGTGTGTGTGTGTGTGTGTGTGTGCCCATGTATGCACAGGTGATAGAGGAATTGACCACATGGCAGTACTTCCACTTGGGATTGTGCTGTACATGGAGTGAGACATGGGACACCAGGACAACCTGTCAGGTACGGGAACACAGGACAACTGATAGCATAACAAGGTCTGTAGCATGGAGCATGCATTGGGAGGTGCAGTACATACCAGGTATACACATCATATTGCCAGCAGCAGATAGGTAACTGGCTACCCACATATGCAGCACTACAAATGCAATGGGGGATTACCATAGCACATCAGTGAGTGTATACAGATAGTACTGTTGTCCGCATGATGGGTCACTTGTGCAGCAGATGTGGCATGGACTGAGCAAGACTGTAGTATGAGGCTCTGGTGTGTGACATATGTAGTGAATGTAGCAGCCCCAACCATATAGGGGCCTCATATACCATTACTGCCCATACACAGGGTAATACAGGGTGACAGCAGTGAGGAGATAGGCAGATGTTCCATGGTGCTCGTGGAAGGACCAATGGTCATCATGCCCCTGGCAGAGGCGTCACAACTGGTACCAACAGGAGTATGTTTCAGGCTGTAATGAAGGCACAGGCACATATGGAAATGCACACTAGACAGGTTCTGAGGCTGCAGAGGTCTACTTTTGCAGCTGTATGTGGCAACCTCCATGAACTCGCTGGTGCCTTCTGTGAATATACTGAGGTCATGGATAGACGGTGGGGTGAGATGGTTGGCCTCCTTGACTGTGGTATGTCTGTGCTAGAACATGTAGTGGGAGTGGTGCGATGGTGGCATGGATGTAGGCCAGAGACAACAGCAGATGGCGGTCAACGTAGATGTGCCAAGGATGCACAGCTGCTCCCATAGTGGCAGTACTAGCCCCAGCACACCACAGGGGCTGCTGTTCACACCACACCACAGCAGGCCTTGTGCACGTGACCCTGGCCATTCCCAGGCAGGACATGGTTCCAGTGGACATATGTCATCAGGGGAGTATAGCACCTCAAGGTCTGCACCTGCACATAACCATGGAAACCCTGGCAGGCACAGTCAGCATGTCCATAGCCAGAGACAGTGAAGTGCACACCCTGCCAGGTATGGTCTGCAGCTGTCCAACATTACCCGTATAGGGCAGCTACATGGCGGAACTGTGTGCTTGCATACCCACACACTATGCAACCACACCTATGGTGACCCCATACACCACATCACCACTCTCCAATCAAGGAACCACACCCCTCACCCACACACATGGTGACACATGTTTGGACCACCCTCGGCCTCTGGCACACCTGCAACACACCCTGTGCATATGATGATACCTGTGCCACATCCCTGTCATCCATAACATCGCTACAGGGACAGGCTAACATGGGTCTGATGCACACGGTGAGTGGAATGGAGTGCTGCAACGTACCACAGTGTAGAATGTAGTCAGGGGTAATGTGTACTGCATACATGTCAGGTAGTGTAGCTATGCAGATAAGATGACGTTCACACACCCTGTGCATATGATGATACATGTGCCACATCCCTGTCATCCATAACATCGATGCAAGGACAGGCTAACATGGTTCTGATGCACACAATGACTGTGATAGAGTGCTGCAATGTACTGCAGTGTAGAATGTAGTTAGGGGTAATGTGTACTGCATACATGTCAGGTAGTGTAGCCATGCAGCTGAGATGAAGTTCACACACCCTGTGCATATTGTGATACCTGTGCCACATCTCTGTCATCCATAACATTGATGCAGGGACAGGCTAATATGGTTCTGATGCACACGGTGACTGTGAAAGAGTGCCGCAATGTACTGCAGTGTAGAATGTAGTCAGGAGTAATGTGTACTGCATACATGTCAGGTAGTGTAGCCATGCAGCTAAGATGCATCTCAGCTTTTGGTAACACCAATTGATATCCCCATACTGTCATCCATTTGTGCTGTAGGCATACATGTGTCAACAGGAGGATGGTCTGCAGTCATATTCCGCAGGGGTATGTCAGTGTGGTGACACCATGGCCATGACATATGTGGTGTACAGTTGCACACATGCCACAGGTATGTATAACAGTTATTGGCAGTGCATTCTTGACCACTGGCCTGCTGGTACAGGTATAATCTGCACCCTTATGTCAACCCATCCACATACACACACATCCTTACTTGGAGTCACTGTGTCTAGATCCCAACCCGGGTATGTAGTGCTACTGAACTGTGTGGCTGTCATTGCACACACAATACCATATGTAGGGTGAGGTGTGTACCAGGTCACATGCAACATGCAGACCATCCACAGACATGTACAATATGGTAATGGGGGATGTAATGTTTGTATATGGAGAATACATAGTGTGTCATACCAACATATGCACATTGACTGACACATAACAGGTAGACACACATCTTAGAGACCTGGTTGCATATTTGCTAACTAACTAGTCCATGTGTCCACTGTGTTACAGGTAGGCTGCACACAGCACATGTGTAACTGGGCTGTATCCTGTTTTCTGTTACCTGTATGGGTGACGGTGACATTAGTCACCTAAGAGTGGTATGTGGGCCATATACCAGGTGTACCATGGTGTAAAGACAGTGTACACAGCACCCACATCCCATACTGGATATTTTACACACTAGAACCCATCTTGATACTCTGACATATCCACTATCACACATTGGCCATGAAACAAAAACAACCCATGGCATATCACAACAATGGTACCACAGGGATATGCATGTGATGCATACACCACAGGCATAGTAGGATGTTGCACTGCACTGCCACACCTATGCGTGACAACAACAATACCCATACTACTGTGTGGTAATGTGGGGTCCAGGAAAGTAAATAATGTGGGAAGAAATAGCCAGGGAATTGTTATGGCTAGGCTTGTATAGGCCCTAGGGCTGATAGCCTAGTACCAACCTATGAACCTATGAACCTATGAACCTATGTAGCGTAGTAGGAGTATGTGGCCTCAGACTTGTGTACCCTACAGATATGTACACATGCACACATACACACACATGGCAGACCTCAATGGAATTCCCATGCCTACCAACCCATTGGTACAACACTGTTGTGCTGTACTGCAAGGCATATGTAGCTGTTAGGGAGCAGAGTGTAACAGGCTACATGTTACATTAATGGGATTGAGAGGCATCACACACTATACCAGTTGTACAAATAGGCATCCCCCTCAGCCAAACACGTCCACCCTGCAATACACTACCAAGTGTTGGAGATCCCATAACTAGGGCCAATGACAACATGGGCACATGATGTTACCTGTACTACATCCCACCTGTATGATGTCAGGCTGTTATTGGTAACATATCATGCAGTACAGTCTGGCTCCCATGGGGAATGTATTATAGGTTCATAAGCTCATAGGTTCATACTAAGCTATCTGCCCTGGGGCATTTATAAGCCTAGCCTGATTGTGTTTGGCTTACACCATCCCTTGATTTGAGTATACTGTGCCCTTTTTAAAGTTTAGTTTACTGTGCTTCTGCCTAATAGTGACACGGAAGTAATCCCCGGGACAAACCTACAATCCCCCATCCACTCATCAAGATTCTTCTTGAAGAGAGTCAGTGAGGTGCTCTGCCTAACATGAATTGGAATTCTATTCCAGAGTGAAGGGAGCCTCTGGGTTATGAATCTGTCCCTCCAGCATGTTCTATTTATTTCTGTGCTGAGGTTCAAGTCCCTCGAGCGCATGGCTCTAAGGGATTTAGATTTACTGAAGTGGAGTATGTCCATTAATTCTGGGTTGGACATAGCTTTATATGTCAGGCATAGATCGCCTCGAAGTAGGCGGTATGCAACTGAGTAGAGCTGGAGTTTTTTTAACCGAGCAGCATATGGCATCTGTTTGAGTCCCTTGATCCACCTGGTGAGGTACATTTGGGGTCTTTCTAATTTCTGCAGGTGTCGGGTAAGGTACATCCCAAAGGGGGCATTGTATTCTATGATGGGCCTGATGAGGGATGAATAAAGGGGCACGATTACCTCTCTTGATCTATTTGTGAATCCTTTCATGATGAGGTGGGCTATGTTGAAGGTCTTTCTAACCACTTTGGCAATGTGGTTGTCAAAGGAGAGATTGCTATCAACTTGGGTCCCCAGATCCCTAATTACTTTCTCTGTACTTAATGGGTTACCACCTATGTGTTAATTTGTGGGCACATTGTTTTTGCCAAAGGGTATGACTATACACTTTTTGGCATTTAGCTTTAGACCATGGCTCTGGCACCAGTTATCCATCTCTCCGAGACCTTTTTGAAGGATGTTTGTGTCAGCTGGAGAGTTGATTATGGCGCCCAGTTTGCAGTCATCTGAGAACTTGGTGAGCCATAGTCCTCCCATGTTGGCCTGCACCTCAGAAAAGTAAATACCGAACAAGAGAGGTCCCAGGACAGAACCTTGTGGGATGCCACTTGTAACTGGTTTCAAGTCTGACATGGCTCCAGCAACTCTGACTCTGTGGGTTCTGTCTTTGAGCCAGTTTGCGACCCATCTTGTGACATAGGGGTTTATATTTAGGCTGGATAGCTTATCTATGATGCCCAAGTGGGGTATTGTGTCAAATGCCTTTGTGAGGTCCAGATAGGCTGTGTGGACTAACTTCCCTTCATCTATGGCCTTGGTGACTGTTTTGAAGAAGTCAACCAGGTTCAAAAGGCAGGATCTGCCCTTGACGAAGCCAAATTGGGTAGGATCTAGTGTCTGTAGGTCCCCAATGTCTTTGTTTATGAGTTCCATGATGATCCTCTCCATAGTCTTGCAGACTAGGCTAGTCAGGCTTATGGGGCAATAGTTTCCAGGGTCCGCAGAGGTGCCACCTTTGTGAAGTGGGGCCACTGTTGCTGTACGCCATTCTTTGGGCACATATCCTGTAGTGAGGCTGAGATTGTACAGCAGATTTTACTTGAGGGATTAGTTCTTCTTGGAGTTCATATAGGACGCAACCCGGGACACCATCTGGTCCCATGGAAGCAGTGTTTTTTGCTTTGGAGAGGGCGGCCTTCACCTGAGCATCAGAGATGTTTGGGAGGCTGCACTCTGCCGGGATAGATACTTGCTCTTTGGGGTGGAGGGGGTGGAGAAGTTTGCACTGAACCTGTCTGCCAGGATATTGGCGATGTCTGTGGGTTCAGTGTATTTTTGTCATTTAGAATCAACTCTGAACAAGTCTGGGAGTTGCATCCCAGGTTCCTAACATAACTGAAAAAAGCCTTATGATTGTCTTTAGTGTCCTGTGCAATTTTCTCTCAAAGCTGGCCTTAGAGGATTTTATGAGGGATCATAATTTTTGCTAGTACTGATCAGAGATGCCTTCCCTTTTAGGGATTTTGCTCTATCATGTAGTAGCTTCCTCCTTCTGTTGTACAGTTTATTTATGGCTGGGGTCCACCAGACTGGACGCCTGCCTTTTGATGATTGGGTCTTGATTTTGTTTGGGATAGCATGATCCATGCATTCCTGGAGATGTCCATAGAATGCGTTTATATAGGATTCTGCAGTTTGGGCCGTAGTTTCCATTGGCCCTGGGGCCTTGAAGGATTCCACTTCGGTTTTGAGAAGTGTGAAGTTCGCTTTTGAGAAGTTTTTCACTGTGGTTTTCTGGGCTGGGGGTGGGGTTGGGATGTGGATATCCAGTGAAATTCATTTATGGACTGATTTTACCAATGAGGGATATACTTCTGGTATGGAGCATAGAGTCCCCATGTTGGTAATGATCAGGTCTAGTATGTTTTCCCCTACTGTGGGAGTGGTGACTAGTTGTTCCATAACATTTGAGTTTATAAATCCCAGGAACCTTTGATGGAAGCCATTAACATTACCAGGCTTCAGATACACAGACACAGATATGCAAATACAGGTATACATATTTATAAATATATATATATATATATATATATATATATATATATATATATATATATATATATATATATATATGTGTGTACATATACATGTGGCTACACATACACACAGTTATATGTACAGTACAATACATAAGTGGTAGGTGCACACAATATGGAACAGCCACTATGCCTACAGTTGACTCCTGAATGACTGAACATTGTATATGCCACCCATACAAATGACAATCGTTGCCTGTAACATACACCCACAGAGAGGTCATAGGAAAAACAACATCCACAGGTTTGTAAACATAGAAACCTTTCATCATATACTATTACAGTTCTACATGCCATGCCATATAGCTGTTCAGACACTGACAACTACATCAATGGAGTGATGCTACAGTGGACCAGTTACAGTCATACAGTAGGCTGGAAAGGTTCACAGCTGTTGCTGTCCAAGCCAAGCCATTCACATTGTACAGTAGGAAAGACACACTGGGCCACAGGATAACTAACAATCAACAGTATGTACTCCAGGTGTGTAGTTCAGCAGCCTCTATCTACACACTGTAGAAATACAGTAGGTGGTATAGATGTCTTATGACCACATGGGTTGTAACTGCTACATACCATGGCATAACTGACACCATCACGAGCACACCAATTCACAGAACAGTTTGCATGGCAGGGGGCAGTATTCCTGCAGTACTCAGATCCATGTCAGTAATGTGTATATAGGTGAAGTATATGGTACTGTACATCCAGATACCTTAAGGCAGCTCAGCCCTGATACCCCCACATTTTGTAGCAGCCTAGGTCATTTCAGGTGGTCTCCCCCTAGACTCAATAATACAGGGCCATATACCACTGTTCCAAACACTCGGCTCTGCAGTGCATGAGGGCACACATGTACTGTGTAGGTGGCACCCACACATATATGGCCCCAGCCTCACCATATGTGTGGGAGTTACAACAGCAGTGGACTAACGGCAGACATGGCAGTGTGTTATACTCCCAGCCCACTATGGATCAACCACTGACATCATGACATATGTGCAAAGCTTGGTATGTAGGTGATGGACAGAGGCTGGAATACAGGCACATATGTGGACAACTGTTGCCATACGCTATGCAATGTGCAGGTGTTACAGGATAGTCTGTAACATACCCTTAGTCAGGGAATTGCTGGTAGAGACGGTCATGGATGTAGCCATGTACTGGTAACACGTAACACACACACACTGCCAGTGTATTATCTGACACAAGACCTGTGTGGTAGACAGACAAGACATGATAAGCACAGCTCCAGCCAGCATGAGGGTAGGCCCACAGTTGTGTGCTAAGCAGATGGACTGCATTCCACAGCAAACTAGTATGTACACCCACACCCTGTAACACCAGTACTGTACAAAGCATAACACAACTCCACTCCCGGTCTGTCTGTACTTCCTGATCCTCCTACAAATATGTGGCTGCCCTGAGTGTGCCAGTTCTCCTGTATGGGGTATTGCTACATGCTGTTGGTAGCACTGCTGCCCACACACAGGATGGATGCCCATCACACAGGAGATGTAATGGGGCCACGCACACATGATGTGGGAATCTATAGTAGGTGGTTGCCATGACAGTGTTAATTGGGTGTAATACACATGTGTAATCATATATCTGGCTATCTGGATATGTATATTTACATATATTCCCACCATATGTCCTGGACATGAAGTGTAGGCCAACCCCAGCCCATATGTTCCCAATGTCATAGTTGCAGGGTATGTCAGGTATCTATAGCAGGTATACTAGTAGACTATTGCTACTATCATTGGGATTGTCTTCACAGACATGGTGTGTGTGGGAGGTCACATCTGCTCATAACATTTTTGCCATTGGTTACTGAACGACATCCAAAGGACATCAGTGTACAGTACCGCTGCTAGCATGTAATGCCACTGTGGACTGCAGCAGAGATATTGGCCAATACATGTGGAGGGTCTGACAGAGTCTGTACAGTCCAGAGGTATACACATAAACCCTTAAAGCTACACGTGTACCATGCCTGACAATATGGATGTGGAATGCCATGTAGATGGGTATAACACATAACGACTGATATGTGATGTCCACCATAGGTCATGCATTCACACACCCCTGCCTGGCCTGTAACGGTATGACCACTGGTACATTGGTGCCATGGCCACATACTACACAATAGGTATTGACATACATCTGCACTGCATCCCACTGCCCTGTCTGACATACATGACTGTTAGGGGAGGTCTGGCAGTGGGACATCTGGCTAGTATCTGCATATCACATCCCACTGGGTAGATACACTCAGCTGCTAGGCATGTCACAATGCACTGTGCAGGCTGCAGGCAGACTGGTTCAACACTGGCCTACACCTCCCAAGGGGGAATACACATGTACCTGCATATAAAGCAGGCTCAATAGGCATGTCATAGCACAGGGTAAGATACACCTGTGTGACAGTGCATATCCACAACCAATGTGAACACAGCCACATATGGTTAGCTAGCATGGTATTACAGTTTATGGACTATATGTTCGACACCATCCTCATATCTGCCACTCATAGACTGACCCTACATATACTGGCCTGCTACACAGTTTGGTCTGGTGGCTGTCTGTGGTATGGGACACGTGTGTTTATGGCCCTACAACCATATACTTGACTACAGTACCATACAGTGCAGCAGCATGTAACATCTGATAGTACGGGAACTAGAACAATGTTATCAACCACAGTCTGTACACAGGCTAAGGTGCATATAAACACTACACATACTGTTGACATTCACCAGAGGTACACAGACCTCAGTACAGAATGTGCAGGTAATGTCATGTAATGTAACCCCTACTGTACATAACATGCGTAGCAGTCAGTTATATCAGAGGCTTGTTCTCAGATATGATGCCACAAAGTATGGTGTACAGCACATGTGCACCACTTCATGTACGACGTATGCACAAAGGTTGACAGAGGTGTGGCTGGGAGCACATACACAGGGCCAATATTGACATGTTGCTGTGATAACCACATACATTTACTGTTGTTACAGGGGTGTTGCAATATATGTCTTTGAGGGATATGACGTCTGTGAATACCACAGCTTTCTCCATCTACTGACTGCAATCCCCAGACTACTGTCAGCACTTGACAGCTAGATGCTCCGTGGGTGACATATGGACACATGCAACCACGGACACAACACTGCCCAGGCTGCAGATGACCCTGCAGATGGTGATTCCCCATCAACATGGAACTGACATGGCAGGTATTGAGACATGTACAACAGCCATATCCACACAAACACTGTGAAAGCAACATTACTCCAAATGCAGTATAGCGGCACTTACAGTCTATAGTCAGATCAGGCACATCCACTTCCTGTTTGCTCATAGGTAGGCACTAGGCTACTGGCCCTAGGGCCTATATAAGCCTAGCCAAAAGGTGCCCTGGCTTTCATCATCCAAGAAAATTATTTTCCTGTGCCACTGTCGAGCAGAGCCACAGAAATTATGTTGCACTGTTTCCACAGTGTATGCAGTTAGAGGTACACTGCAATCCATTTGAGATGTTGTTTGGCACGCAACAGATCTAGTTCCTGCTCACAGTGGGTGAAAAGGGCAAACACCACCATGATGTTCCTAGGTATTGGAGTGTGTTTCCATACAACTGGCTATGGGAATTTTACCACAGCTGTTTCACATGCAATCATCTAGGGGAGGGCTGTGATTCGTGCAGAGGCCATCAGCTTATAACAAGCATTACTTACATTGCACATGCTGCTGCCTAAACAAAGCAGGTGTAGGTCTCCACAGCCACCTGAGAGGGGGTGGGGTTTACAGACAGAGGCAAATACATATCAGGGAGGGGTGGGAGGGTAAAACCGAAGCATGTTTGTGTCAAACACCTAGCAACACAGGGTATCAAACCCCTGACAACTTTGTAGCACTAGCACAGTTTGCTGCAATTATTAGATGTGCCACATGGGTTACCTGTTGTGGAGCACTCAGAACATATATGTGATGGTGAGTGACATCTGCAACAGGGATACAGTAACTGCATGGTAGGTGACATACATGTGCCTGTTGGCATGAACAGGTGCTAGTGTCAACACAGCCACACTCTCACTAGGACACACACACATTGACACACATGGCAGGGCCAGGTGTACAACTCATCGGTTGTGGGATTGGGACATCACATCACTATGCAGGTATCCCATGCACCACACAGATCATATGGGGGCTGTATGAGCGAAGGGTATGGGAAGGTGTCTGACATCAGACAGTATGCTGCAGTATGCCCATGGGGGTTGCAGGGAGTGTGGATGTGAACATCTGCAGCATGCAACACACACACAAACACACAGGGTACCACTACTGACATGCATGGGTGCATGTCTGCACAGGTGTGTGGTGTTCTGCACCAGATGGCTGTCCAAGGCTAGGACATGGGCGTACCTTGGCATCAGGCCACATGACAATGGTCTGCATTGTGGCTCAGGGATGTAGTGTCTGCATTTGCCCACACAGGCAGGTACTGTATCCCCCATCCGGTCACCTAGGTGACTACTGTGTGTGGGCAATTTTGTGCATCGCTTGCCATGTCTGTGTTCATTCGTCCATGACATGCATTGTGTTTGGGATGTGCACACCTCCCACATGCATGTACAGTGACATGTGGAACTATACCTGGGGTGTCTGGCCCATGTTGTGAACACAGATTATCATCAGATGTGCCAGTCCTGGCCACCTGTGGCAGGAGCTGGTAATGGCCAGCAGCTTTACCCTGCACCTACATGGAGTGCATGCTATCAGCATTCCTTGGTGTCAGTGGCATCTGTCCATATGGGCATGTTGTCAGGCATGGTATGTCCATTGTGGGTCACATGTGATAGCGCCACAGGTGGTGCAGTTTTCCATTGGGGAACATGGGGGAGGTGCACTGTCTGCACGTATGTGCATATTGGACAGATGGACTGGGTGTCATGCCCTCTGTGGCCCACCACTGTCACTTCATAGTTACTATCAGTGGCCAATATGCAGTATACTACCCACATATTGACTGTTACCTAGGCATGTGTGTGTATGGCACATGGGGTGAGAGTGTGCTCTGGGTAAAACTGGGGTTGCTAAATGTGATTGCCTGGCCTTGATGTCACATGTCTGGGTATGGCTCTGCACCCCGGCTTCTCAGCCATATCACATGTGTTATCCCTATACAGTGGACATTGTGATATATAGTATGGCGACCATATAAGAAATATGCAAACCCTGCTCCACATTGACCACAGGTTTCACACAGTCACAACCACCTCTACGCAGGATATGGGTTACAAACACACACACACACACACACACACACACACACACACACACACACACACACACACACACACACACACACACACATGCACATCTGCCATATTTGGGAGTAGAACCCCTACCTAATTAGTGTATTACACTACAGCACTATGTAGTTATAGTACGTGCCACAGATATTACTGGAGTAGTCCTTGCCCAAAAGTGTATTTCACACTGACTGACATCAGCAGGATTGCCAAAGTATGGCATTTGAAATGACTGCGAGAGATTAGCCTAAAATGCATTGCTCCCTACACAGACAGTGACACACAATACATCCGGAACTGCCATGTGTGGGGATGGAACAAACACACTTCTAATTCACAATGCAGCAGTATGCAGTTACAGGATGTGCTACAGTAAGTACTGATCTACAAACTTCCCAGAGGTGTATTTCAAGGTGCGTGACATCAGCAGCCTTGCCAAAGGTGGGTATTTGACTTGTAAGGGGTGTGAGTATCCCAAAAAGAATTGCTCTCTACACAGTCAGACATGCACACAAACACAGACACACACACACACACACACAGTTGCCAGGTTTGGGGTTGGAACTCTTACCTAACTAGTTTACCACACTACAGCAGTACGTAGTTACGGAATGCGCTACAGAATTTACTGGGCTACAGCCCTCCCAGGGAGTATTTCTAGATGGGTGACATCAGCAGCCTTGCCAAAGTTGGGTATGTGAAATGTAAGGGGTGTGAGTACCCTAAAGGCATTGCTCTCTACACAGTCAGACATGCACGCATACACACACAGTTGGCAAGTCGGGGGCTAGAACCCCCAACTAACTCCATAATCACACTATGGCCATACAATGTTACGGGGCGTGCTACAGACATTACTGGGCTACAATCGTCCCAGAGGTGTATTTAAAGTTGCATGACATCAGCAGCCTTGCCAAAGGTGGGTATTTGACTTGTAAGGGGTGCGAGTAGCCTAAAAAGCATTGCTCTCTACACAGTTGCTGACAGACAGACACGCACACATATGCACACACAGACTCACACACTCACAGTTGCCACGTCTGGGGTGTGACCTCCTACCTAACTACATTTTCACACTACAGCAGTATGGCATTACAGCATGTGCTACGGAGATTACTGGGCTACAGCTTTCCCAGAGGAGTATTTCTAGGTGGGTGACATCAGCAGCTTTGCCAAAGTAGGGTATGCGAATAGTAAGGAGTGTGAGTAGCCTAAAATACATTGTTCTCTACACAGTTAGTGAGAGACAGACACACACACATGAACAGTGACACACACTCACACACACATTTGCCATGTGTGGGGTTAGAACTCCTAACTATCTAGTGTATCACACTACAGCAGTACCCAGTTATGGGAGGCACCATTGAGATTACTAGTCTACAACTGTCCCAAAGGATTATTTCACATTGGATAACCTCAGCAGGCTTGTCAGGGTACTGCTATGGGGTGGCCATTGTGTGCATGGCCCATACACGATTCATGTAGGGGTGACACGCCACAGGTGGTCACACACGGGGTGACATGTCACAGATGCGTGTATAGGGCAACTAGCTAACTATATCCTTGTACAGACATGTTGCGCAGCTGGCACATGGACCACATAGTCTGTGGTACTGACAGGTACTGGTCAGTAGTAACTGCAGTGTGTGACATCTACACCTGATGTGTTTGGGGCCATTTGGCTGTGTGCTTGGTGGGACAGGCATGGATGGCTCCTTGTCACAGTCACCCTATTCCACACATCTATATCCATCTACCTTTGGCGTATTATGGTGTGTTTTCCTTACATACATGTCTGTATTCCTATCCACTGTGTGTGCAAGGCATGAGTGATGCATATTGACATGTGTCTGCAGTAACAATTGCAACCACTGGATATGTCTGGTCCACTGGTGTTTGCATATATGGCCTTCATGTGTTTAAATGTGTGAGTATGCCTAGTATGACCTTTCAGTATGTTGATGACTGACATTGCCTTCAGTTCTCTAAGTGTGTGAGCATGCCCAGTAAGGCTGTCTGTTTTGCATGTGTGAAGCATGTCCGGTGGTTTGTACTGCACAGCTGACCTTTGTGTTGTACACCGACAGGTAGCATGTTGTGTCTGCAAGGTATCCACCGATCATTTGGCATTGACTGTTGCAACATGTCTGCATAGCGGGGGGTACACCTGACTATTTCTGTGTTTCTACACAGGATTGGGGGGCGCACCTAACTTTTACTATATTTCTATGTGGGGAGGGGGGCACACCTGACAGTTGTAAACATTTGCTAGGACTGTACTGGTATGTCTTGTAGTCCTTTTCAGTCAGTAGTCTTACCTATTGTGCTGACTACACCATATCAGTGTACTACCGTTCTTATCTTTTGATTGCATACACATTAGTTTCTGACTTCCTAGCCATCATAACTGACATCCTACTACCTGGGCTGCTGTAGTCTGTCCATGTAAGCCTGGGTGGGGGTCACCCATACCCCTCATTCAGAAGCCATAGTACGGCATTTGTTTGTGTTTGTCTACACCTGTCCTGCTGGCTGTGACTGTTGTTGGGTATGTGACCGCCCTCCTGACTGGCATGTGTGAGTTCCTTATCTTGTGGATGTCCCAGTATTGTGGGTGGTGCTGCAGGGCTGCCTATGTTGGGATGCACGTAGTACACTGCCTATGCATGGTTAAGCACACGTATTGTAATGTTTGGCATTCCTTTTACTGTATGTGAGAGTCAGAGAGAGGTGCTATTCCCTGGGTCCCTCCTGTGTCAGTGTATGTGCTATGAGTTGCTTCTTTGCCAGGGCATACTGGGCACGCCTCCTTCTGCCTACTGGGGCAGGCTCAGGTTGTTCCTCCTCCCAGTCACTCTGGCCTGTGCAGGCCTTGGCATTGTTGGGTGTCTATGTGGCCCTGCCCCTTGCTGCTTCTGCTGCAGCTATTTCCGCTGGATCATAATGTGTAGCACGGCACATACAAGGATGATTTGGGTACATGTAGTTGGTTAGTACTGCAAGACTCCACCGGATGTGTCCAGGCAACGGAACCATGACGTGAGTATCCCAAACACATGCTCTATTATGATTCTTGCTTGTGATTGTGCCTCATTATGGAGTTCTTGTTCAGGTGTGTGTGCATTTCTGATGGGTGTCGTCAGCCATGGCTCCAGTGCGTATCCAGCATCCCCCACTAGGTGACTGTGTGGGATGTTCCCACTGGCAAATTTCTGGTACAGCTGTGTCAGATGCCAGATGTGGGAATCGTGATAACTTCCAGGGCAGCCAGCACACACATTCAGTATTATGCCCTGGGCATCACACACGACCTGGCAGTTGATGGAGGGGAAGCCCTTACGGTTGATGTAGACCCTACCCTGCTCACCGAGTGGTGCTTTGATGCATATGTGCGTGCAGTCTATTGCACCCACTACCTCAGGGTATTCTGCTATTTGGTGGAAGAGACGCATACTGCTGGCCAACGCCTCACGGGTGAGGTGGAAATATACATGCTCACCGACATGTGCTGCCATGGCATCCAGGAACTGGTGGAGTACCCTGGATGCTGATGCCTATGAAATCCCCATCATATCCCCAGTTGGCCTTTGGAAGGTACCTGTAGCTAGTATTCTTAGGCCTACACATACCTTAATTTCCACTGGGATGGGTTCCTCTCTGTTAGTTCTGTGTGTCAGGCTCTCTGTTAGTTCTGTGTGTCAGGCATGGCCGGCACAGCTAAACAATCTGCTGTAGGAGGTCCCTGTCCACCCTATAGCACTCCACTATCTCCAGCTCATGTAGTCCTTGGTAGGTTACCCTGGGTCTGTACACTCTTCTCCATCTCCTCACCGTGGGTTGGTCGGCAGCATTCCCATCCTCAACACCCTTAGCATCTTTCACAAGTTGTATGATAACTATTGCAGCCCCTAACATTTTGCTGTTGTGAGTGTTAAAAGTTTCCCGCTTGTTTACACCGGTGGTGTAGAGTGTGGGAAAAACCAGAGGGTTGGTGTTTGCATAGTTTATAGTGGTGTTCTGGACTGGTCTGGTCTGCTGCCTGTGTAATTGACTGGTTCCAATATGTTTCACCTGGCAGCGAACCTGGTAGCCCTTGATTAACTTCCTACTACTGCTTTCCCTTCCCATTGCCCTTCTGATTCATCCCAGGGCCGCGCAATTGGTGTACTCCAATGTGCACACTGTATTTCCTGGGTTCAATTCCTTTATCTTCCTGTAGATCCCATTGTGCGGTGCACACACCCGCTTACACTTTGTCATATGTGCTGGGCAGGTTTAGACGCTTTACTGTGCTAAGCTGGATGCAACCCCAAGCCACAGGGCTCCAGTCCGCTGACAGTATGTCTGACACTCCCACACATGATGTCACCTACATCCTAGTCTTGCACTTAGCTATTCATACTCATACACTGTTGGGACCTGCCTCACATGCTGGGGAAAACTGGGATTCACTATCCTTCCCCTCATTTGCATAGAATTGCCTGTTAATGCATAGTTACATCTGTCACACTGTGCCTTCTCCCTTAGCAACCACTACTCACTGGCCAGGTTGTTTTTTGCCTGACATTGACTTGCATGGCAGAATACTGATTTTAGTTAGACTGCTTTTTTTAGCTTTATTTTCTTATTTCCCAATGGTCCTGTTTGCACTCTGCTGCCCTATGCTTCAATGGCCGTGATCGGTGGACATATCATAAAAGTTGTATTTTGTACATTTGGCATTGTTTGCAATGTCAATGACCTTCTACTTGGCCATTGGCATGCTTCCTCAATGATATGCAACTTTTATTTGGAGATGTCATAGCTCCGTTTTGGAGTTTGCAGTACCGTACTTGGTTACTAACCGAGTACATTTCTGCATGTTATGCTAGTCCTGCACGCCCTGATTCCGGCTTCCTGCTTCCTGGATGTCATGGTTTTCACTTGCAAATGGGGTGATTTGTATATGGGGGCTCAGAACGTGCAGTACTAGTGCTACAGCGCTTGTGCACGTCAAACGTGCACATACGTGGACTGCTCGGCCACCATATTGGCAAAATTTCATCTTACACTAATTATGCACACCGTGCAAGCTTTTGAGAATCCGGGGTTAGACTTTCCCACAATGTTTTAATCGGCAGTTTTAGCAGAGTGGAAAAAGGTCTAGTTGTTTACTTCATTATTTATGTCAAAGGTGGTTACTTATTTAAGATTCTTGGACAACATCCTTATTTTATGGAAGGGAAGTGTCCATGAAATACCAGAGTTTATTGAGTACTTGAATAATACCACTACTTTTTTTAAAATTTACATTCAATGTTCAAGCAGAAGGGATTGAATTTTTGGACATTTTTTGTTTATATGGATTTGGAATCATGGAGCTTATTTTCCAGTATTTTTCATAAAAAGACATATTCAAATGTTTTGGTACATTATGATAATTGCCACCCACCCCACCAAAAGAGGAGTGTGACAGAGAGTCAAATGGTTAGATTACCTAGGTTGATTAGTGAAGATTCAAAGTTTTTTTTAAGAAATGAGTACCCTGATTAGGATGCTTAAAGACAGGGGGTATCCAATACATTTGTTACTTAAAGTTAGAAAAGAAATATTGAAGTATCGACATTCATGATTTACACCTATCTTAAAAACAGGGATAATGTTTAACACATGTGTTAACTCTGAATTATGTGTGCAAGGTCAAAGTATAGAAGGAGCAATGATTTTGCAATATAACCATGTTGCGCTATCTATTGTAATAATACTTAACACATTGGAATACTTTGTTATCTTCTGAGTTGAAAATTAAGCTTGGTGATACACCATTGGTTACTTTCAGTAGACGCAGAAATTTAAAACGTTAGTTGGAGATATGTGATACCTTTAAATGTGACAAGTTAAAATCTAGAATGTATAACTGTGGTGCATGTAAGTTTTGTAAATATATCAACGATGGACCTTATGTGTTAATCTCTGATTATGAAAGAAGCATTCAGTATCCAGGGCACTGTAATTTTATGGTGGTCTATGTAGCAACCTGTATAACATGTCAAGCTTTCTATGTGGGTAAGACCACAAAAAAGCTCAAACACCAAACATGTCAGGGACATCAAAATAAAAAAAAAAAAAATAGTAATGCCCTTTATATGCACTAAAAGGTATGTGAAAATTTTAGAAGGTTCATATTTTTAAATATTGATAGGGTTGAGATGAATAAAAGGGGCGGTGACTTTAAATACATACTGGAATACAGAGAAGCAGTATGGCAATTAAGATTTAATGCCAAGTAGTTCCCTGGAATTAATGAAGGTTGTTCTATGTCGAGTATTTTAAAGCTGAGGTCACAGAAAGATTAATATTCAAGCAAGTTATTTTATTTGTGAAGCCATCAAACAGTGAACTAAGTTATACAGAGTGTTTATAATATTTAATTTTATAAGTGATACAGTATGATTTTAGCTGGTTATACAATTGTGAATGTTTATTTATATGGAGTTATATTGACTGTGAATTGTGAATGCTTATTTAGTTAAGTTGGATCTGGGTCTTTTAATAAGATAACATAAGCGTTTTCCTTTTATATTTCACTGCTGGTTTATTTTGTTTAAACAGGATGTAGGTCATGTGATTGATTTGAACAGTATATAAAGTATCTGCGTTCACTTGCTTTTTACTCTGAAGAAGCCTCGTATGTTATTAAGAGCAGAACTGCTCAATCTGGTTATATGTCAATAAAATGTCTGAGTCTCCGAGAATATACATCATCAAACTTATCTATCCTTTCAACCCACAGCAAAATCAGAGATATCATTCTACTTTCTTCATTAATCCCTGGAGACTCCTTCTGGGATCCTCTCACATCCTAGAAGTTAGGAAACTGGGATCTAGGGAAACAAACACCTCATAAATATTTTCAATATTGGCTGCTCCTAAACTGTTGCCAGGGTAAGCCTGCTAATGGTTTGCATGCCTGTTCTTGTGTGCATGACAGACCCTCAGCACCCTTATATACTCAGTATATGAAACTTCCTCAGTATTACATAATACATAAAGAACCTCTGCAGTGAATGTCCTTGTAGTTCTTATGTTTGAACATACCTGCTCTCCATATCTTCTTTGTTGCATGAGTTGATTATACTTTTGCTTCTGACACAAACTTGTCATCTTACTATCCTGCTAAGTTAGAATTATTAAATTTACTATACATACCACTGTTAACTAGTGTTAGCTTGCGTTAATGAATCATTCCTTGTAGGTGGCTGAGGCAATAGTATATTGAACACCCGTCAGTGCCCACACAATAGAATCTGACCCCTAAGTGATTAAACACCCCTGATTAAGTGCTAAACCATGGTTGAGTGTCTTAGTTGAAATCAGATGCAGCTTGTTGGATAGGATCTCTTTCTTATTTTAATATAACACACTTGTAGTTCATTGATAGGCTGTATTTCTACATTTTCTGGAATAAACACTTGCAAATTGGTCTTAGGTCCTTGTATGCACATTAAGTACTTGCTATGGGGTTTTGGCAGACATAATGTCTCTGCTAAAGAAAAGGTATTGGTGCTGAGACTGGAGGTGGACAACATGATTTTTTTATACTCTGCATTAAAATAATGTCTCTTCTGTGGTTTAGAGTAAAGAAGATATTTCTTCTTCTTTTTCTCCAAGCCTGACACTGAACAACTGAAAAGCTGCATTGATAGTGGATAGGTGTGTGTCTGTATGTGGGGGCAGCTTCTTGTGTGGGTGCATACACATACATGCATACATATGTACGGGCACAGAAGAAATGATCTACAGTGAGTGTAAAGCCACTTACTTTTGCATGCAGGGTGTATTTTAGCAGAGGTGAATAGGAATGCTGGCATTCCTTGTCAAAACTAGAATGTTTACATGTCAAGTCAGTCAAGTGAGAACACTGAATGCCAGAAGATTCACTGTGTACTGTTATAAGCAATGTTGAATATCTGTAATGCCTTTTGCAAAAGCAGTGTCTTGCTTATAAAACATGTAAGTCAGCTCAAAATATACTACATGCTGGAAAATGCAGCAAAGCAAAAAAAAAAACATTGGAACAGTATAGTCCTGAAGTAACAATAACCCTGCTAACAAAGGTGCACAGTGTTGAGATGATGATCGACCGATATGCCCCACTCCTGTTTGACTCTAATGCAATATAAAAACTCATTAAACCCTTTGATTCTGTAATAGTCAGTCATGATAGCATTTCCCTTTTTTATCAAAAAGATGCAAACTTTTTGCTGTGACACCAGGGGGTATATTGCCTGTTACAGCTGCTCTTGTAAATTTAACCATTTTTGTACTGTTTTTGTAAACTATACAGTGAAGTGAAATTGTGCAACTTCACCTGCCAAAGCATGTCTTGCCACTAGTACAGTTACTGCTTTTATAAAGTCACAAGGAGAAAGTATCTCACACCCTGTGCCTGTCTCTTGCTTCAGCCTTTTTGATGACTAAATGTTATTATTGTAATATAAAAAAACATAACCATGCCATACCCACTGAACTTGTTTCTGGGTTACTCCTTGTTATTAATTAATGAACTTGTTAAAATATTACACAATGCCCAATACATGTATTTATCTACTCAGATGATTCAATCAATAAGCAGTTCGCATTCATGTGTCAAAGAACAGTTTCTGTTGTATGCGATTTGCATTTTTCCTGAACATATCTTGAACAAACTGAACTTTTTTTTATCCTAATATTTAATTAGACTAATTGAATTAATTAAAGGAAAAATAGCCATATATTTTCTTTCCACTATTTGTGTTTGCTGATCGTATTAAGTTCAGTGCAAGAATTAGATAATAAGGTTAAACAGACTAATAAAACTGTAAACCAAATAAAATAAGAAAATGAAGGTTACAGCAAATCCCAAGAAGAAATCTCTTTAATTATGAAGGCTTTCGTCCAGCAACATCACATGAACTTCATCAGACAACTTAAAAATACACACCCCCTCTTTAAATACTTAATCATAGTCACATGATTATTCTCAGTATGCCATTAAAACTTATACACATGAATAGTATCTAAAACCAAGATTTTTAAATTACTCATATACCTATTAAAATGAAAATTAAATACAAAATATTTGATATTTATAAACAATCTATTTAACAACCTTCCTTTAACATATCATAATACTAGATTAATGTTCCTGTATTTACTTTGTTAGCATCATTCCTTTTTTACCTTGTGAAACTCCTTCATTTCAGAAGGCAGGCAATAGAACACTGGCCACTTAATCCTGGGTAAGAATAAGCTTTCAATAACAGTTGCCACTTCAATTTTAGGTGTACCAAAAATGACAGATATAATTGGTGCAGGCATTAACAAATAGTGATAAAAATCTATATCAATTTGTCTACAAATAAATCATTAATAAACCCCTTAACTTTCCTATATGCTCCATTCAACTCATTAAGCAATACTATTCCATAATTGTCAGTATCCAGAAGTTTCAACATTCTATCTGAGTAATGGTCCCCTGTCATAAAAGCTAACCCCCACCCTTATCAGGCTTCATTATTCTGATAATAGCTAGCCTTAGAGTATTTCATTCCTCATTCTCTTTTTTTGTAATATTTGTACTAAGACCTTTTATACTCTTAGTTTTCAGTTGATTCCTGAAATCAATCTCACATTTCCTTACTGCAGATTTATAGATGTTGGGCGGGATTACCTGGTCACGAATAGACATTTTAAGACCTCCAATAAATACAACTGTAATTCAAAAAATATTGTATATCTAGGGAAATGTCAGAAATATACTGGGTTTTATGTAGGGAAAACTGAGCGGAATTTAGACTGAATTTATGAACATATATACAGTACAAGTAAGAGAAAGGATAACAATGCTTTAGCAAAACATGTACTAGAATACCCTGGGCATGACTTTAAATCTAAAGTAATCGACCAGGTAAAAATTGGACTTAGAGGAGGTATTTTTGGGCCAAAGTTGGAAAGACAAGAACTGAAGTGGCAACTGTTATTGAAAGCTTATTCTTACCCAGGATTAAATGACCAGTGTTCTATTGCCTGCCTTCTGAAATTAAGGAGTTTTACAACGTAAAAAAGGAATGATGCTTATGAAGTAACTACAAGAACATTAATCTAGTATTATGATATGTTGTAGGTATGCTGTTGTGAAATAGATTGTTTATAAATATGAACTATTTTGTATTTAATTTTAATTTTAATGGAGATATGAGTAATGTAAAAATCTTGTTTTTTAGATACTATTCATGCGTATAAGTTTTAATGGCATACTGAGAATAATCACATAACTATGATTAAATATTTAAAGAGGGGGTGTGTATTTTTACGTTGCCTGATGAAGTTCATTTGATGTTGCTGGATGAAAGCATTCACTATTAAACAGTTTTCTTCTTGGGATTTGCTGTGACCTTCGTTTTCTTATTTTAGATAATTATGTTAAGCATTAGCAAAACTATGTAAATGGATCATATTCATGGTTGATACATGGTAGCAGGATATAACTTAGAGTGACTTTAGGAAAATTTCTAGCAATATGCCTCATGTGTAATTGGAGCACACATCTGAATTGTTGTGATTTTTTACATGTATTTTTGGTCTGCACTTTATAAAATTTGTGGCTTTTTGGCAAGTCACTGAGGACTGATTTCACAAAATAATGACATTTGAGTTTCAGACTTCACATCCTTCAGAAAATGCATGTTAACACAAATCCTATTATTCTAGCAATTTCCTAAGTTTATCTGAACAATACTTAAATATGTCCCTATATGGGGGTCTTTTTTTAACCCATTATTTTAGGCTTTGTCCAGATTTATTGTGCTAAGAGGTTGAGAGATATGAACCGAGGTGAAAACAAACATAAACTATTAAGGTGTGTCAAATAGTAAGTATTTTTCATGGAAGTACTTTTCAAGAAAACAGGAATATTTTAGAAATCACTTTCACAAAATTAATCATAATAACGTTAACATGGAACCTAAAGATAAAATAAGGGAATTTATACCACAAACATGAATAAAACACTTAATAAACATCAGATTAAACTATTGGAAAAAAAGTATTTCATATACAGAGGTTGTTACACAAATAAATAAGCTTAAATCAAACAAAGCACCAGGTAATGATGGTATTATACCTGAGATATATAAAATCCTTCCTACAAGTACATACTCATTAATACATAAGGTTTTTATTTTGGCCCAAAATGAGCTAACAACCTCCCCATCTTGGCAATATACATTTATTTCGCCAATCTTAAAACCTAATAAAGATCCAACTAGATGTACCTCATATCAGCCTATCTCATTACTTAATGTTGATTATAAAATGTTTATGAGTATTTTTGCTGATAGACTAAAAACAATTATTCCTGGCATTATAGATGTAGATCAGACAGGCTTCATTGTAAATAGAAATACTTTTGACAATATAAGGAGAACTCTAACATTAATTGATTTTGCAAATAGGAAAAAGAAAGATTTAACTCTTATTAGTCTTGATATAAGCTCAGCATTTGATTCAGTAAGTTGGGACTACTTGTTTACCTTGCTGAAATGCATAAACTTCTCAGAAGCATTTGTAAATCTAATTGAGCATTTATACAAAGGAACATTGGCTTATATTAAAATAGGAACATATGTCTCACATAAAATACCAATTTTTAAAGGTACAAAACAAGGGTGTCCACTTTCTCTACTATTATTCACTTTAATAATGGAGCATTTGATCAGAAACAGTACTGACATAGAGGGATTTGATATAGATGAAAATACAACATCCAAAATTCAACTCTTTGCAGATGATGTTCTAATTACATCAGCAGGATTTAATTCTTCTATGCAGTCTCTGTTTGATAAAATGATAAATTTTAAAAGTATTTCTGGTTTAATATTCAATGAAGAAAAAACTAAAATATTACCTATATATACACGAAAAAATGCTCTCATTAATGATTTTACTAAATATGTACCCAATTCAGGTCAGATAACTTATTTAGGTATAATATTATCTAAGGATATTAAATCTATTATACATAATAATTATAATACTTGTCTTCTTAATATACAAAATCTCTTTAATACCTGGAATAATATGTTTTTTTACTATGGAAGAGAGACTTACAATTATTAAAATGATAATATTCCCCAAGATATTATACTTAATACAATCAATAATACTTCCACCCACAAAAATAATTATCAAAAAATTGAATACACTAATGTTAAATTTCCTATGGGCACCTAATAGACCTAGGATTGCTTTAAAGAAACATACTAATAGCTGGTCTCAAGGGGGTATTTCTTTTCCTGACTTCAATTTATATACTATCTCTTCTATTATAAAAGTTGTTACTTTATTAATCGACCAGTCATATGTTGCAAAATGGAAAGATTACTGGGAGATAATTAGTATTCACTTCATGAAAATTTCCTTAACACATAAAAATATGATTATAAATAATTCCATGTTATGGTTACTTAAAGAATTTTGCACTTCACCTATTACACCTAAACATATAGTTAGTTACCCATTAAACATTATTATTATTATATTCATGCATCCTAAATATAAAGAATGGAATTTTATTATATTCCTATAATGTATACTGGGGGGTATTTTGTCATCCACTTCTGAAGGAACTCATTTAACTACAGATAATGATTTAAAGTACTGGTATCAGTTGATATATGATAATAAAGTTAAAACTCTAGATCTCTTAAAACAAGAATTTGATCTAAGAGAAACTTGCTGGTTAGAGGTTCAGACCTTTAGACAACATCTCATTGATAAAATAGATCTAATGTCTATAACAGTTAAAGAATCTGTCCCAACATTGATTGATTACTTGGTATTAAATTTACAACATAAAGTTTCTAAGAAAGGTAAACTTTCATACATACATAAAATTATCAGACAAGAAACTTTTTACAGTGTAGATACCTACTGGAATTATTTCATTTCCATTAATGGTGATCCACCAAATCAACAAGATAAACAATATATATTAGAATCTGCCTATAAAACTACGTCTTCCATTATCTGGAGACTTTTTACATGGAAATTTTTACATAGATCCTTTTATACACCTTTGATGATGAATAAAATAAATAATAAAGATAATCTATGTAAGAGATGTAATGTAGAAGTTAATGCAGATTGGGCTCATATGTTTTATGACTGTATAAAATTGAAAGAATATTGGAAGTCAATTAATGAATTTTTGCAGGCTCTTTTTACTGATAATTTTATTATTTCTAAATCTCTTATATTATTTAACACACCAGTACCTCAAAGTGTTAAAAAGGTTAAGCTTCCCTTGTTATGGTCTATCCTAGCAGTGGCTAGACAAATAATAACTAGAAATTGGATTTCAGATACACCTCCTTCGTTTAATGAATTTAAAAATGTTATGAATATAGTGTGCCATATGGAATTGAATACAGTGAAGTTAAGAACTACTAGAAAAATGTCTTATTATATTGTATGGGATAATTTACAAAACTTGTTAAACAAATCTTAACTTCAATAACATGGTATTTTAGTTTAAATCAATTGATCTGATTGTAGTGGATGTCTTTGTAAATACTTTGGTTGTTTTGTTGAATGTTATAATCATATCTATTTTAATCACTTGTATAAAATTGTTATGATATTTTCTTGTATGTTAAACACAATAAACTTGTTTTAAAAAAAAAAAAGAAAACAGGAATATTTATGAAACATTATTCGGTTAACTTTTATACAATGAAGTTTCATATATTAGCTACGATTTGTATTGTAACACAAATAGAAGTTAAACATCAGAATGTATTATTTATAAAAAGGAACAGCTTCATATAACAGAGAGTAGAACTATTGTTAAGCAGTGGTTTGGTGAGGTAGAGACCACGAGTTCAGTTCTCAATAAGTGCCCATTATTGAAATCACAGAGCTAGTAATTACTGATACACTCCATTACTTACTGTTCACAGCTCATCTATTACATTAAGCAAGAAATTAAAATCAAGTTAGTTAAAATCTGTTGCAGGTTAGTGGTTTTGCTTAGGAAACTGCAGGTATCAGCATAGAGCAGCTCATCAGCAAATGCTTCAGTGCACAATGTAAAGTAAAATTTTTAAATGTCTCATTAAGAAACACATTTTCTAAGAAATAACAATAACACAGAAGATATTTTCAGTTAGTGAGCACTTTCTGTATTTTACTAAACAAACTTTAAATTTCAAAAACTGCCAAAAATAGTAGAAAACAAACTATTTATTATAAATCACAATAATAAAGCAAACTATGTATGCTGTTAAATGTAAATGATGGCAAATCCAATTCAGTTCCATATATATTGAATTGGGAGTTTTCAGCAATGCTGTCATTGGTTTAATAATTAAGGTTTGAATTAGTAAGGCATAATGGAATTTAATTTGATACAGCAAAAATTACACTTGCAGAGTAAGTTGAGCCTTTAGCTGCCCATTAAACTGTTGAAATTGATTGGTTGTTTGACTGTCTACTGCTTCATGTACTTGTATGTTATTTTAAATAAATTATTTCACTGCTATTAAATTTACATTCTAACTGCTGTTATTTTGGAATTTGGGGATAATTTAAAAAATAGTCAGTGTTTAGCAATGTAGTGACATTATTGTAAAATATTAAATCTATATACAGAGCTGAAGTTTGAATGACCAAGTGAGGGTGTATGGATTGTACCATCAGTATAACAAGTTACTGACACACCCTACATTATTATGTAAAGACTGTTTAGTGAAAGCACATAGATTCTTCCAAAGGCCGTGTAGGATACTGTTCTAGAATATAGAGATACATATAGAAATCCAAAACTACTGCTGCCCCCATTGACATCTACTTAGGCATCTCCAACCAGATAATCAGTAAAATGGGAAAATACTTAGCATTCATTCCCACTGTTGTAGGAGTCAGTCAAGGTTCCATCCTTGGTCCCTTATTATTCAGTATAGTTATCAAAGTAATTCACTGAATAGGTCAAATTAAACCATTATGCAATGTGCAGCATAAAGTAAGATGGGAGATTAGCAGTTCAGATTCATAATGCAATGCAGTAGAACTGACCCAGTGTTTGCATTTAGTCAGATAATGGAGAAGAAGCTAGAAATAGTAAAAATGTCATATTGGCATTGCTACACTTGGGGAAAGTATATGACAATATCCCAAGAAAGCTGATTTGAGCAGCCCTATGACTGCCCAAAGTCCTGCAAGCACTTGTGAAATTAGTGCAGGCTGTGTACTTGGACCCAATGGTAAATGCACTTATACCTAATAACAGAGTTTGGACTCACAATGGGGTTCCTAGTAGGAGTGGTTGAGCATCAGGGTTCAGGTCTGAGTCAACACCTGTTGGTACTGATGATGAACTACATCTGCAACCAGGTCAGAAGGAACAGATCAGTACAGGCCCTACATGCAGTCAATGCGATGCTACAAGCACACTCTGACCAGGAACTTCAGCAAATGACAGGGAATTGTAATGCAAAACTGAAGGCATATGGGATGAAGCAGAATACAAAAAAGAAAGTGAAGACTTAAGATATAAGTGAAAACAGTGAAGCAAAGTAACAGCTTCATGTATCTGAGATGTGTGGCTGTGGAGAAGGGAATTCTGAATGATGAGAACAAAGTTAGAATGAATGGCACTGCAGACACCTGGCAGTGCATCTCAGTAGTTGTATGTAAAAGGAGAATGGCAAAGAAGTTAAAATGTAGTGTGCAAAACAGTGGTGCAACCAGTGCTTCTGCAGAGAATAGAAACCTGGGCAGTGAAGACAGAGCAGCTGAGGAAGCTTAGGTTGATGAAGATGAAGTGTCTGAGATTGGTGGTAGGATGTACACTATGGGACTGAAGGTGAAATAAGGACATCAGAGCAGAAGCAAAAGTAGCCCCAATTAGAAAGAAAGTCAAGCAGAACAGATTATAGTGGCTCAGTCACGTATGCAGGAGAGCAAATAACAGTTTGGTAAAGCAGATTCAAGTAAGACAGGAAGAATACAAGAAAATACAAGGATGTCCTGTCAAGAGATGAATGGAATGCACAAGAGAAGCCCTGAAACAGGTGGGCATGATTATCAAAGAAGGCAGGAGATTGGTTCTATTTAAAGATAAGTCACAACAGTTGATGCAATACCCTGACCTCAATTAAAAATTAGAAAAAGGATGATAATGATGATACAGTAAAAAGACAGCTCTACCTGGATATGCTCAGCTGATTCAACTGCACAAATTCAAGCAAAAATATAACTTGCATTTAGCAAGCCAGAAGAATACCTTGTTACAAAAAGTAAAAATATAATGCTGTTTATCCTGCTGTTATCCCCAATGCAAACTGTAAAAACAAACTAGATATAATCATCACATCCACAAACAAAACCCTTCTAGAACAGATGAGATAAATTAACCAGTTACAGGTAGTTACAGATAACCACTTGACGTTTCACCATCGTATCAATTATGTAGTGGCTAAACCTAACCAAACACTCAGCAATCTATACAAAATCAAACTGTATCTAACAACAAAAGTACAGCTTTAATCAGCACACTGCATCTTACTCCCAAGTCTACATTCTAAATAACATTAAAAATATACCAATAAATAAATAAAATACCAATAAATAAACTAAAACATTTTTACAGTAAAATTGCTAAATTCACTATTAACTTGGTGTGTAAATCACATCATTGCATAGCATTTCAGGAAATACAATGGTTAGAACTCCAAAATACTTGAAGTTATGCAAAATTCAAAACTACCTACAACATGCTTTCCAAACCAAATGCATATACAGCAATTAGTAATCCCATCACAAAATATAATCCAATTGGACAACTAGGATCTCTGCATCTGAAGCAAATACTTAACATTAAATTAAATAACCAACACTGAGACTTACTTTATTCAGTTCATGTGGCCAAATCATGGAACTCCATTTCCATACAGCTTAGAACAGAAATGCATTTAAAACTCTTCCTACAAAGCCAATACCATTGCATGATAGCTAAAGCCTTGAATGCAGCTGAGGTGACCTGAGTTTCATTAGCAGCACAGGCATCTGAGGCACTAGCAGGGAAGGGTGGACATGTCCATCTTGGGGGGTGGGTACACCTTGTGTTTGATCATGGGGAAATGCAGAGATGGCATTGTCCAGGGAAATCAGTGGGATGCAATGGCTGAGTTGTCATGGAGGTGGGAAGATACACCAATGCATCCTCAATGCACATCCATTCCATTATGTTAATGGGTGTGGGAGGAGGGGGACATTAGAGCATAAATACAAAAACACACCAATGCACCTTAGCAGCAGAATGACACTGCACCAGGAGTCTTAATGCCCTCACCAACCTTGAGCATAAGTTATAGTAAGTCCATGGGAAGTATAGAGTGAACAGAAGATCAAACGGACAAAGAGAGACTCTGCTGGCATCTGATGATCAGCAAAAAAAAAAAAAAATTCTGATTAGAATTAAATGCCTACATAATTGCAACACTAACCTGCTATTGTACTAAATACTGATCCAGGACTTAATGGAAAATGTAAACTGATTATTCTAAGACAATCTCTTAAGTAGAGATTGCATCTACTTATGGTTATACACCCATAATATTCTTCATAGGATCACAGGAACTGCAAGACAAGTGAGTCTAGAGACCATTTGTACCTCACCAATGCCCACTGATGTACCTTCACATCTCTAGAAGGGTAAAGTAGGTTTGTCCATGAATGAATTTATGGGCACCCAACTAATCAATAAGGTATGATTTGAAGAATGCTAGGGAGACACTTTGCTTAACATGTAGAGGTAATTTAGGGCAGACATGGGATAGACATTTTCTCTTTTATATTTAAAACATTATGTCATCCATTTTTGTCCCTTCTGTCCAAAATTATTCTGTCAGTAATTACAAAATTAAATTCTGACTTCTATGAAATAGAATGTTTAAATATAGCTTTTGAACTACATCTGCATCTAATATCACTAAGGTGTTCAAAATTTCTACTTTTAAAGGAACGGGAGATTTGTCCAATATAAAATGAGGAGCAGCTTCAGGTCACCAAATAAATGGCCTGATCCATGTCACAATTACCAAAAGCATTAATGTCACAAGCAACAGAAGTATTTTGGAAGCAAAACTTTTGTTTTTACATACATACCTGCAAAAACTGCAATTGCCACAGGGGTAACAACCTGATAAGGTGTATCCCTCAATAGTGGTTTGGTGTGTATTCACATTTGATGGGGCCAGTTTCTTGTAATGACTAAATCCAAGGTTTTTCCTTTCCTAAATAAAAATAAGCATCTTGATAGTATTAAGTTATTTAAATGTTCGTCTGCTAATAAAATGCCCCAATGTTTTTGTACCAAATCAATAAAGAATTGTACGTTACTTCTATAATTAGTAACTAATTTCAAAGGCTGTTTATGAGTATGATTAGTCTGATAATATAGCAACTGGGACCAATCCATGGAATTAACCAGCTTTGAAGTGTTAACTACCTGAGTAAGATTGTAGCTCCTGTTATTAAACCTCATGATGAGGTCCTTATTCTGAGTTAACAAATCCTGTTCCAAAGAACAAATCCTACTTATCTTCAAAATTGTGATTTGGGAATATATCTTGTGACATGAGGAGGATGGCAACTATTAGCTTGTAAAAGAGTTTTACTAAGTGAATGTTTCCTGTATATAATACTAACTAAAGTGCCATCCTCCTGCACAGATACCAAAACATCCAGAAAAACAATTCTGGTTTGATGAAAATTTAGGGTAAAATTAATTCCCCACTTGTTTTCATTAAGATATTGCACAAACTCCTGTAAATATTCCAAGTCTGATCTCCACACAAGCCAACAGTCATCCAAATACCTACGCCAGATGTTTAATGAATCCAAGAAAGTATTATGGTTGTTATCATAAATGATTTGTTCTTCAATGTAGCCCATGAATAAGTCAAAATAAATGGGAGCAAAAGAAGCTCCCATAGCTGTACCTTTCAGCTGCAAATTGCATTCATCCTTGAAGAAGAAAACATTTTTAGTTAATACATGTTCAGTTAAGCAAAGCAAGAAAGTATTAAAACCAAGACTGTAAGTAGCAGCCCGGTTTAATCAATACTCCAAGGCTAACAAAACCACCCAATGCGAAATATTAGTGTATAGGGCCGTAACATCTAACATAAAAGGACACCATCCTTTTCAAGTTGGATGTCCTGTATAATATTACGAAAAGCCATCGTATCTTGGATTCCTGATCTCACTAAGCTAAGCAATGGCTTAAGATGTTGACATAAAAAGGAAGACAGTGGCTCAGTTAATGATCATCTCCTTGAAACCATAGGTCGACCTAGCAGTTGCCATAAGTCCTTGAGAATTTTAGGTAATAAATAAAAATATTGCTTGGAGGGATCTGGAACTGTTAATTAATAGACCATATGCTTGGAAATAATGCCTTCCTCTAAGACTAATTGCAAAAATCTATCAATGTCAGATTTTTGAATTGGTCTGCGGGATCCAAAAACATTTGTTGATAAAACCAATGGCCTATCATTTTTTTTTTTTGGCATCAGAAAAGTACATGGACCAATCCTAAACTACCACAAAACCCCCTTTGTCAGCAGTATTTATGACTAGTTGTTTGTTGTTCAAAGTTTTAAGGGCCTGATGTTCATCCTTAGTTAATTATTCTTAATTTTCTTATGAGAATTCTAAGAAAAATTTAAATCACAAATTAGCTGCTGTTGAAAAACTTCCACTTACTTGTTCATGGAAGGCGAAAAAGTAGATGGCCTAAACTTAAACACCCCATTTTCTTGTTCAGCATTAGATTTATTATAAAAAACAACTTTAAATTCTATATTCTGCAAAAAGAAATAATATCCTGCACAAAAGTTTCCTCCAGAACCAAATAACTCGGAATAAATCTCAAACCTTTATTTAACAATTCAATTTTAACAACAGACAGTTGTGTAACAGAAATATTATGCACATTTTGAAAAGATCCTACTTGGGCACCATCAACTGTAATAGTGTCTCCAGTGTGAAGACCCCGCTTATGTTGCTTGCATCCAGCCCTACTGCCTCTTCTAAAGGGGCAATATTATTTTTCTCTTTAGCCCTAGTTGAACCAGGAGAATGGTCCCACTCAGTATCAGCAGCTGATGAAAAATCATCTGTGGAAGTATCAGTTTGCTCATCACTAGATTTCAATATTGACTTCTTTCTCTTTCTTTTTAAGGGGGCTCCAGATTGTTCCCTTTTGTATACAAATGTGAAACTGTTTACCATGTTCATGATCTCCAGCATCCCGTTGAAATTTTTTAAGTTCCTTCTCTGTCAAAATTAGATCCTTAGTTAAATCTAAAAAGAATTGGCCATAAGTGTTTTGTTGTTCGAATGGATTAACCAAATTAAATAAAGTAGATGTAGTGTCAGTCAAATAATCAATTTTACATTCATAGAATGATATTAAAGTTGTAACAAATAACATAGAATCTGTTTGTTCTCCCATTTGCCAATCCTGAAGCAAGGCCGCATCCATCCCTTTAACATAAGGTTGTATGCGCATCCTGAGCCTTCTGCATATGATAAGCCTTAAAAATCTAAGGTGGAAGTCACACACAATTCTTTGCTGATTTGGTACAAAAACATTGGGGCATTTTATTAGCAGACAAATGTTTAAATAACTTATTACCATCAAGATGCTTATTTTCATTTAGGAAAGGAAAAACCTTGGGCAGCTGGTTTAATCATTACAAGAAACTGACCCCATCAATTTTGAATACACACCAAACCACAACTGAGGGATACACCTTATAAGGTTGTTACCCCTGTGGCAATTGGAGTTTTTGCAGGTATATATGTAAAACCAAAAGTATTATTTCCAAAAATACTTCTGTTATTTTTGATATTAATGTTTTTGGTAATTGTAACGTGGATTGGGTCATTTATTTGGTGACCTGAAGCTGCTCGGCATTTTATATTGGACAAACCTCCCATCCCTTTAAAAGCAGAATTTCTGAGCACCATAATGATGTTAGGTGCAGACGTAGTTCAAACACTCTATTTAAACACTCTATTTCACATCAGTCAGCCAAATTTAATTTGTAATTATTGACAGAATAATTCTGGACAGAAGGGACAAAAGTGGATGGCATAATTTATTAAATAGAAAAGAGAAAATGTGGATTATCAAGCAGAGGGGATTGTTCTCTTCTGGACTTAATGAATATTTGTAGTCCACCAATCACTGTAGTTTCATTGCTTTTTAAGGGGGGATATTTTGTTTCTTGAATAACACTGATGAATGCTTGATGCCAAAACTGGTCTGTTTCTCTTTGGTTTAAATCTGCATTAATTTTGGCTCATGGACTTTGAGTGCTGGCTTTTGCTGGATTTTCATGTCCACAGACAGCTCAGGTACTATTTTGACAGAACTAAATCTTTCAGATAATTAGATCAATTGTTTATTTCTTCTGAAGGGACACTGGTGTCAAAACAGACTATTTCCAAATGGTTGTCTAAGGCTATTACCTTTTGTTATACTCACCATGACAAATCTATTCTGGGAAGAATCAAGACCCACTCTACCAGGGCCTTGGCTTCATCTTTGGCTTTTTGGAAAGGGTTAGATTCTAGAAGTATTCCAGAAGTTGCTACTTGGGCATCTGTACATACTTTTACAAAGCACTATACACTGGATCAGGACGTCGGGAGGCGTACGTACTGTACGCACTTCAGTACAGTGTTTGTGTGGAGAGGTAGCAGAAGGCAGGCACTAGGATCCAGGTGAAACAGCTTAAGTGGTGTCTTCTCCTTTAAGGAAAGCCATGCACGTGTTGCACGCATGCTAACGTGCATTAAAACTATTTAGCACTCTCGCACGTAATTTTTTTTTCAAATAACTTTTTATCTTGCGCGCAATTTAAAATAGTTGTTCCACTGAGAAAGGTAAGTAAATTGTGTGTGTGCATGTGTACGCGTGTGTGTGTTTATGTATCTATATCATCATACTGTTAGTGTAAATACTTTATTCATATGAAAATTTGCATTCTGTTTTTCTTTAATTTCTGAGTTTGATTTGTTTTTTTTTTTTTTGCATTCAGCTATATTATATTGTTTTTGATACGTTATCAGTATCGCGTGCATGAAACATTAAATTCTGTCCAACATGATCCAGAAAATGTGGTAGTTAGTACAGAAGGAGGATGTTATGATGTTCATTTGTAGGATCGAATGAGACATGCTGTTTATTGGGAGGAAGAGTCATCTGAAGTGAGACGGTGTACCTGGTTTTACAAGGGTGACACTGACAGTAGCTTTGTTCCATACGCAGAAGATTTCAGTGAAAAATTAGAGGTATGTCATTGTTTGTCACTATGAGTTATAATCCTTATTGTGCATAATTACCTGTTTTGGGAAAAAAAAGGTTGGATCGCAGTGAGAACTGGTTCTTAAAACCATAACTACAGAAAATTTATGTTGAGTAATAGAAGATTGTTAGCAATAATTGTTTCATGTGCCATAAAAACACATCTTGGTAGAAGACAGTTTTGGAGGAATTAGGAAAGCGTCATTAAGTAGTCATGTTTTTTTTTTTTTTTGCAGTTTGTGTATTAGTTGTTTGTCGAAATATGTAGTGTTGGAGAAAGAGTGTGGGATGTTTTGAGCAGTGGAAGAGTACAGAGTGGGGATGTTTGTGTTGTTGAGCAGTGGGAGAGTACAGAACAGGGGGGCTGTGTAGTAATCTGTTGGGAGATGCAATTGTAGTTAGATCCCTACTTTTCTGCTTGTTTTTTTTTTTGTTTCTTTATTAAATTCTTACATTGTAGACAAGGACTTAAGTGCACTTGTAAAAGAAAGCAACCCATAGCAAAAGTTTTTCATTTCCATGCATTGTACATAGTTTTTTTTTATAACAATTGTCATTCAGTCCAACATGACATAAATTGCTTTGTTCCGATATTCCCTTAAATCTCACTCCTCCTCCTTCTGAACAATTTTCTCCATCTATTGTTCCCACAAATTCCATTTATTTTTATGGCCTATGCTCCTTCTCTTTCTAAAGACACTACCCTTCAGTTTTTCTGTCTCCTTTACAATATTCAGTACTTTATTACAACTGGTTTAGAATTTGATTTCCAGTTTCTAATAGTTGCTTTTTGGCATCTAGTAGCATTAAACTTAATTAGGCTTTATCACGTCAGGAAAATTCAGACACTGTATCCCAAATTGGAAGAATCATTTGAGTTGCAAGCACTGCTCCTTAAACATTTCTGAGTACTCTGTAGAGATTTTATTAAAATCTACCACTTCATTACATTCCCCAAAAAACTTGTTCCCAGTTACCCGTGTCTGCCCCATTACATCTCCAGCAGTTGCTATATACCTGAGGACATTTTTTTATGTCTGGTTGAGGTATAAAAATACCTATGCAAACCCTTTCAAGCAGAAGTCCTAAACTGTTTGGACTTTGCTGCATGCTTGGAAGCCCTGCAGATGTCCTCCCATTGTTATTGTGTATCTTGTCTTACCTTTATCTCTTTCCTGTCTTTTCTACCCTCCTCTGATTTTTGTAGTCATACAGTATTTTATTCCCTACTAGTTATTCCTTTTTAACAGCAACTTATGTTCTAGACTTAATTAATACTTTACCAGAGATGATCTTTCACTTAGTACTCCATTATCCCTTTCCCTTTGCCTGTAATTTATTAATCCCTAGTATGAAATACAGTTTCTAATTTGCCTGGTCACATTCCACTCAGTTATCTTTCCGCCTGTAGTCATTTGCTCCCAATATCTTGCTTACTTTGCAATTTTTTTTTCTAGTAAATTCCTGCTCCCACCTGCCTATTTTCTATCTCTTTTCTTGCAGTCATTCTTATTGGTAAACCTTCATTTTTCCATTTTCATGTTGGATTTGTTCTTAGAATACATTTGGGTACATTATGAATATACTATTATTCCATGTGCTGGTGTTATTCTCCTTAAGGACCTGCATCCAAACTCCTACTCTATCCTTACTTCTCAGATGCCCCTCCACACTATTCAGATGCAGTAGTCATAAACTGCTTTGTTCTATGGGGAAAATCATCATATTATTTAAACAACGTTATTAAATTATCACTTATAGGGTGGCCACGGTGGTGCAGCGGTTAGCATTGCTGCCTCACAGCAAGAGGTTCTCTGGTTCGATTCTCAGCTCGGGTGCCTTCTGTGCAGAGTCTGCATGTCCTCCCTGTGGTTGCGTGGGTTTCCCCGGGTGCTCTGGTTTCCTCCCAAAGACATGCAGTAGATGGATTGGACACTCTAAATTGGCCCTAGGTGCGAGTGTGTGCATGTGTGTGCCTTCTATGAAAGGTTGGGCGCCGGGCTGGCAACTTGACACTGTAAAACTCCACTGCCAATCATGAGCAGACAGATGATCCACTGTGGTGACCCCTAACCGGGAAAAGCCAAAAGAAGAAGAAGAAAGATCAGTATCTCGTGTATGAATTTCACATACTCTGATGTGAATTTGTTATCCACTTGACTACAACCATTAGAAGTTTAATGCCATCAACATGTTTTATAAATATTGTCTCAAATATGTCCAAGCAAAATTGCATTGCAACAAAATTTGGGGAGTGTAGCATCAAAACTAAGAAGAAGAAGCATCAAAACTGCTATAATGCAAACAACATACACTGCATATATTATCAGTTTATTAATTACTGCAATCCATCAGTCATTTGCAAGACATTTAGTAATTTATTTGTTATATTTATTATTTATGTATATGTCTGATTGCCATGTGACCCATGTGGGTGGAAGGGAGGTAGTTGTGGATCGTAGCTTGGGTGTTACCTAGGGAGAGCACTATATGTTGTACCTACAGACCACAACACTGTGGAGCATGTGCTGCCTAGAACCCGCCAGTCCTTTAGTCAGCAGCACTACTGAAGCTCTAATGAGCCACTACAAGGGTTAGGAGGTGCAAGGGGAAGAAGAGTAATCTTGGTGGGGGGCAAACTGATTGATCTACCCTAGTGTAAATAGAAAGGTATTTTGTTTTTTGATTTAAGGAAGTACCTTTGGAATGAAGTGTTCATGCTGCTTCTTCATGTAAGTGCGTGCTACCCTGGCATAGACTTGCCAGTGATCTATTCAGAGATCAGCAATGTGAAGGGGCGTGGCTTGGTCAGCAGTGTTAATGTGGGTGTGGCTTGTTGAGGGGGCAGCAGTCTGGGAGATATGAGTACAAATTTGAAAATCCTGGCTACACCCCTGCACTGGATTCCTTCTCTAGATCTAGACTATTTTATAGGGGCTCTTGGACCCTTCTCCTTCCACCTCACAAAAATAGTTAGCTACAGTAATCTACCCATATAGCTAAGGATGCTGCAGCAGTGATCAATATGAAGAACACAGTAGATATTTGAATGATCACTGCTGTAGTAGGCACTCCCTCCCTCCACCACTGTCATTCAGTCCAACATGACATAAATTGCCTCCTCCTTCTGAACAATTTTCTCCATCTATTGTTCCCACAAATTCCATTTATTTCTATGGCCTATGCTCTTTCTCTTTCTAAAGACACTACCCTTCAGTTTTTCTGTCTCCTTTACAATATTCAGTACTTTATGCCGGGGTGTGGATATTTATTTTTTTGTTATTCCTTGCATTGTCTTTTCAGGGCTCAGCCTCCCTTTCTCTGCTGGCAGGAAAGCTCTGAAGGGCTTTGTACCCAAACTTGCCTTTTAGTCAGCTCAGCTCAACAGGTTGGTCATGTGGAGGGTGCCCCCAAGCTTTGGAAGCTGGCCGGCTGTTACATCATTGGCAGGATATAACCCATGTAGTTAAGGCTACTGCAGCAGTAATCATTCGAACATCTACTTTTATGGTAAGTTCAGCTTACACAACTGTACTTTCTAAAATGATGGAATCATGATCTGCTGGAAGTAGATTTCAAAAAGAACCTGTACTAGGAGAAGTTAAATACCAAAATAACTATAAAACGGTATGTAACTGAGAGACAGAAACATTCAAAGTCTACTCTATATATCAGGTGCATAATGCCTCTTATTTTCTAGAATCTAAATCTTTTAAATGTTTCCATAGTAAGACTTTGTTTCAAAAGTACAGAACATGAAATACCGTTTTTTTTTTAATATAAATAAAACAAAAGTATGGTGACAGTCATTAGCATCTCTGCCCATTCTTACATTATGTCTTAATATTTGCTGTCACCCTGTAACATTTATTTCTGACCATTGTAAATCAGTGACAGTATGAATTTCCACATCTCTAGCTTTGGTTTTTACAAGGTTATTTCCTGATAACTAGATAAAAGAATGAGATAGGGTTAGTACTTCCTGTATACATTACACTGCTTCTTTGTTGGTTTTAAAAATAACTTTTCTTAGTTTGCTTCTTAGATGCCAGACCTACACATCTGTAAGTAATTAATTTGAACTGTCAGAGAATAAGTTACAGTAAATATCAATTGTCATATTGGTAAGCATAGCATTTTGCTAGTGGACTGATGTGTAGAAATAGTTCAGATCATTAACACGTACACTAAGTGTACACGATCTGTATTCAAGAATATCCTTACCACATATTTATGCTTTCTAGTCACTCAGAAAGATTGCACTAGGTGTACATGTACTCTATACCTCAACATACTCAAAATCAGTCGAAAAACTAAAATTAGGAGGAAGAAGGTGTGAGTTGTGTGGTGTACACTTAATGCAGGCATTAATGAACCTCAGGGGTTATCTAGAGGGTTTCATTCATATGTTTCTAGTCATCTGCAGTTTATGTGTTTGGGCATGTTAATTCATGAAATGTTTAATGTGGGTGTGGGATTCTGTATTAGATTTTTGAATTCTTCTTCTTTCGGCTTTTCCCGGTTAGGAGTCGCCACAGCGGATCACCTGTCCACTCATGATTGGCAATGGTGTTTTACGGTGTCGAGTTGCCAGCCCAGTGCCCAACCTTCCACAGAAGGCACACGCACACACACTCACTCCTAGGGCTAATTTAGAATGTCCAATCCACCTACAGCATGCCTTTGGGATCTGGGAGGAAACCAGAGCACCCGGAGGAAACTCACGCGACCACAGGGAGGACGTGCAGACTTCGCACAGAAGGCACCCCAGCCGAGGAATTCTAAACTACAGAATTCTGAGTCCAAAGAAAAGAAAGACTAAGAAAAATTACACACCAAATCTTTATTATTACTCTGGATCACAGCAACTCAAAGGTAAAAATTAATTTTTTTCAAACATTTGGTTGCAGAATTCTGCCATGTGGAATACTGAGAACTGATAGAATATTTTCCCATTTAACTGTCAGGCAGGTATATTTTGTAGAGCATGTAATTCCTTTGTAGTATAAGAAGGAAAAAGGCAGAGAAGCAGCTTTAGTAAGATGAAAAAATATTCCAGCAAAATGAAAGGCCATTTCAGATTCAAACTCCTGCCACTTAGTCGTTTACTTTTGCTCTGGAAAACTATGTGAACCAGCACTCAATATTTCCAAAATGTAGACTGGCAGGGTAAAGGGCAGGATAGTATTTTTAATTTCCCAAGAAAATGGAAATCCAATGAATCAGCATATGCATATAATCAATGCATGGACCTGCGAAATATGCAAGAATAATAAAAAATGTAAAAGCATTCATTTTTTTAAACAAAATAATATTGTGGCTTTTAAACATGAATTCAAACAACATATCTGACTATTTTAATGCAAAATATATCTAAGTGAGGTCCTCATGGTGTATATGTATCTGTGGGTCCATGTTACATGAACAAAAAGCCACATAAACAAAGACCAGTTCGCTGAGACAAGATCGCCAACAACAGAAATGCCTGACAATAGTGAGTAGTGTGGAATGGGATGTATTCCGATTCCCACAATGTGGTGTCACCTCGGAGTTAGAATATTTAAGTAGGGGGTGTGGGGTGGTGCAGGGGGGTTTACCCCCACACTATACAGATATTTGTAATTGTGTTTCAGTGTTTTATGGAGACAGAAATAGGTTCTGTGCTGTTATTTGTGGACTTAGTTTGTCGGGCATTTCTGTTGTCAGCAATCTCGTCTCGGTGAACTGGTCTTCGTTTATGTGCTTTTTGTCTATGTAACATGGACCCGTGTGTGTGTGTGTGTGTGTGTGTGTGTGTGTGTGTGTGTGTGTGTGTGTGAATTCCTTTTTAAAAAATTAGAATAAAAGCACAAAACACTATACAGTGTTTTCAGCAAACATTTACATGACAATATGCAATCGTTTCCACATTTCAAATGTTCTGTTCACAAAAAGGAAGTGAGTATAAGAGTTGTGAAATTATAAAATGCCACAAAATATCTTACTGTAACAAAGTCTCCAAGCCAGACCCTGAATTCAGCAGTTCGTATGTACTTATTTTATTTTGGAAGCAAACCAAGAGCAACTAGCTGTAATTACTTCTCAATGTATGAATTGTTAGAACTGTTTCTGATGAGTGTTGTTCAAAGCTGCATAATATGCAGACAGAATGTGAGGGGACTCAATCCTGGCTACTCAAGGTGCAACTTATTAGTAGAGGACACCCTAGAACCACTATTCTAAATTGCCAGAGAATAAATGAAGTACAATTAATACGGGTTCTGAGAAATATACTGATGTAGCTATATTTTTGACTGGGAGAGTGGCCAGCAGTCAGCATTGAAAACATGAATATACACATGCATAAAGAAGCTCAAAGGGAACAATGTGCCTTTTTTAAGTCTGTTGCTCATTTTTCCTCAGCTAACATCAAACTATTTGTACATTCCACCCATGACCTGTCACTGAATGCCACACTGCATACCACGTATTACTGCAAAAGATGAGGCATAGATTCACCAGTGTAGTGATGCAACCTTTGTACTACAGTGACAAAGCTTTTTTAATGCCCTGATGTCCCACTGGTTGATGGGTAGTGCACTAGCAGGTGAATGCACATGTGGTGCCACATGTATGCTGCTTCTAGAACATTACCAGGCAAACTAGTGTACAGTGATATGCTCTGCAGTTTGCCTACTCAGCCTCCACCAGAGATTAAATGCACTGTAGCAACATGCCTCCCCCACCACTCAGCCAGCCCTCTCAGTACCGAGGAGACTAATAAAACTCAGATCACTGGCCACGCAGGCCAATGCATCAGCCTAGTACCACTTGGCCAGCCTGTAAATGAGAGATTTTACATTGTGAACCCCAGATAGTCCCTGCAAAATATGAATGACCAAAATGGTTATCTTCATAAGCTCCAATGGAGCTCAGGAAGTTTGCAGGGTAACTTCCAATGGGTGGAGCCTAAGCCTTTTGACAGAATCAAATTATGTTCTCAAATTTCAAACAAATGTTCATATATCTGGGATTATGAGGACTACTAAAGAAGTGTAAATGTCAAACTTGTCAGCACAAACTCTTTTTACAGTGGTAGTATTCTTTGCGTGAATGGGCGTACCTTCGTTAAAGGTTGTGCGTAAGAGCAGGCAACTCGGCACGTAAAAATCTACTGCCAATCATTAGCGGATCGGAGTTCCGCTGTGGCGACCCCTAACCGGGAAAAGCCGAAAGATGCAACAACAACAACAAAAAATATTCTTTAGTTTCTAGGTCTTAAACCAAAATTTTTAAGTCACAGCAAACACAGTAACTATTGCATTTGTAACATTTTGTAAACAACGTACAATATCTCAGCAACACTTAACTTACACGCATACTGTCAGCATAATTTTATTTACCTAGCTAAGAGCTTTCATATGAGGCTAAGGAGTTCTGTCTGTGTTACTTGGTTGTTGAAATATTTAGAAAAATGTGAAAATTATATCTATATAAATCAATATCATAAAAACAACAATTAATATCTATTTACCTGCACTAGACAGATGTCAAATATTAATGCTGTTGAGTTTGCTATTGTGTAAGCTTTAAGATGAAACCCTTTAAAACCTTGTACATAGCATGGTTTTGAAATTATTGATGCAAATATGAACAAGCAATATTTGCTGCCTAGAGGCATCAGTAGGAGTTAAATCCATATGTACAGGGAGGTGTCACTCGGATGTAATAAGTTAAGCAAATTATATTATGCCGATGTGTTTATTGACTATCTAAACTGTTATTTAAACCCAGGAAAAGGTAATATATGTGTAGAATTATATGGTTTACAAAAGACCATTTATCAGAATCTAAGCCCTGAAGTTAATAATGTGTGCATTTTGCACAGAAGTCATTAACTATTTTAATAGTTTTATTACTGACCATTTCCTAAACACATGCGTGCTTATTGTTCATCTTTGGCTATTTCTGGTTCCTGTCTCTAAAGGAAAGCATTTCTCAAACAATTTTACATATTTAGTGAAAACCTCAGGTGCACAGAGCAATCATGAATCTTTAACAAATTAATCTGTGAACCCCATCTGCTGAATGTAACTGTTTAATATACCAGACAGAAAAAGCCTTTTTTTGGAGATACAGCTTGAAAGATGGCAAACTCTGTACAGCAAAGCAGTGGTAATAATGTGCCATTTCTGAATATGGAGCTTCAGATGTGAAGATACAAAAATGACTATGGACTGAGTTCAGATGCTTGTCATTCCAGTGCACTTGGACACCAAGGAAGACCCACAGTACCAGTTCCAGTACTGAACAGTGCAGTTGCTACAGAAAATACAGGATGTGTAAGATCATGGGATCATATGGGTTACTGCGCTTGTTTAGAGTAAAGCAGTTTGTTCCACGGATGTACAGCATTACCTCATTCCCTTCCACAAATGTGTTGGATAATCATCTTGGTGTAATGTGTGCCATATTTGAAGATACTTGTTATGTGTGTTACTGCTTGCAGAATATTCAGAGTAAAAAGACAAAAGGTCCTATAAGCTCTGACCAGTGTCACAACTGCAACAAACAGGGACAACTCTACAGTTAGAGAGTTCTTAAACAGCATGCAATACCTTTCCGGACATCTTTATGCAAAACTACATATCTTTAATTGTTGTAATGTAATTGATGGAGTTGAAATTTATTTGTCAGCACCATGGATCAGAGAGATATATCCCAGATGCTGACCTAAACAACAAGGGACTGTCTAACAACTTCATTGCTGGATGAACCAGGTGGGAAGGAGAGGCCTCCTGCAGAGAGGAATGTGGCAAGGCTGCTGCTATACTGACAACCAGTGCAGGTTAGGTATCACGAAGGGTAAGCTTTCAATAGCAGTACTTCCATGATGGCAGTGTGCACACCAACCACAGTCCAGAGTCAAACATGCAGGATAACATGCCTGTTCTAGAGGCTGATATTGTGGGCTGAACCTATCAGCTTCCACTGGGGGTACTACAAGTTAGGGTCATAAGAAAATCCTGATGGCTGCACAGATAGTGGCCTCTCATGACCGGCTGTCATCCAAACAGGAATGTCTGGACTGGTCAAGTCATGGAAGTACTGATGGCTGGCAAACAGCTGGAACAAAATGCATGTAAAATTAAAAAAGGAAGAAACTGAGAAATATGTGCTATGTTTTGATACTTTATTATCTTTCATCTGCCATTATATTCTTTATAACTATACCCTAATAATGATGCCACAGAAGGCATAAATCAAGATTTTACATATGTTAGCAAATCACTGTGGTCTGGTTCTTCAGAAAAAGTCATTTGTTAATGATGTGGTTCCACTACTACATCTCTTACTGTATATGTCAAGTTAAGACAGTTCATTTACTAATACTTACATCTTAGTTGATGATACATATTTTATAGGGAAGATGACTCTCCTGTGGTTGCAGGTAGCAAATAACTATAGCAGCCAGTGTAGTGTTATAGACCTTGAAGTGTGATATGCTCCTTGTATTTCCACATATAACCTTCACTAATGTCATGAAAGGCTAGTTGCATCTCAAGAAAATTGAAGGAGGACACCTTTAGCATGGGAATAAAACATACAAAATGGAAATAAAACACACAAAAGCATATGCATTCTGCTTCAAAACCAGTACACAGGGGTGGGGGATTTACATGGTAATGGAGTAATCTCATCTCCATGATGTTTTAACTTCAAATTGTTAAACCCACAAGGCAAACTGTGTCTTTTCAGGGCTGACCTTGGAGCACTGCCTATATAAATGATTTTTTCAGTCTCTGATGGATATGCAGCTGTAGATCATGGGAATCAAACCCTGGATTATGATGTAAAGCTTGTTAGCAGCTTAGAGCTTTAATCCTCTGAGCTAAAGTGCCATGTAATTACTGCTACTACTTATTACTAGGACACAACTTGCACATTAGCCTTCTGTGTACTCTTTTATAATTTTTCAGCCTGTCGTTTCATATAGTTTATTTTTGGCATAACTGATCAACAGTTGAAACATGAGGTTGGCCCATTTGCACAGGTACAAGGTGCACTTTGCAGTGCTGGATGCTTGGATTTGATGAGTGACCCAGATAATGGTCTAGGGAGAGGAGATGAACACCTTTTGTTGACTCACCTTGTTTGTGGTGAGTGAGGGTATCACCCACTTTTGCAACAGCATTTCCTAGTAAATGTCTTAAAATTGCAGTTTTGAGCTGTTTCAATAGTGAGATGGTAAGGGTGTACAACAGCTACAAGCAAGGGTAATAAACCTTAACCTGCATGTCAGCTGGGATGATTTTATGGTTATTCTCGGCAGAAATATAAAATAATAGCAGGTTAAGGAAATACCTCCAGATTCACCTTATGATGCTACTGCTCTTTACAGCTCCTGATCAGGGAGGTTATATACAGACATCCAATACCAGAAGGTCATTTGGACACCTGGACTACAGTGGTAATTGATGCAGAAAGCTAGACTACTAGCCTAGAGTGGTATGTACAAAATGACTGCTAACTGGTAGAACAGACTGATGTGTCATTGAATATAATTTTTAGTTTGTTTTACTTTGCAGCGTAGCATTGTTTTTTTTTTTTAATTACTGTTTATATTACCTTGGTGTTATTTTATGCAAGAGTTGTTACCTGAGTTTTAAAAGTCCTTGGCCAAAGTAAAGAAAACGACGTGTTTCTTTCTGTGAGGCCTCGGATAGATTAATTTCTCTATGTATTGTGGGACAAGCTTGATAACTTATTTTATACCTAAATTACCAAGGAGACAATTTCAGATTTCTCTGGTAGCAGCAGCTAAGAACACATTGCTGTAAGAGTGAATCAGGTGTTTAGTTTGATTAGCATGTAAAATTATTTTTCTTCTTTTATATCTCTCGTTCTACTGAAGTTTATTCTACTTACGGATGTTCTTTTTGACGATCTAAGTTATAAGTTAAGATACAAAGTAAATGTATTTCTTTTTGTGAGACTCTCACAGGTTAATTGCACTGAAAAATGAGGAGGAGGTGGATGAATGACCCTTAATAAATTGATAAGGGCCTCCAGCGTTTTGAAGGGGAACTAGTGGAGACTGATGGAGGGATGTGTGATGGCATTCAAAAGGAAAGGCATTTTGCCAAGCATGTATGAGGGAACCCTGGGAAGTTGGACAGGAAAAATGGCAGTGAGTACAAAATATAGGACTCCAGCAACTGAGGATGATTGTTATGAATGCCAGATATTTTGTGCACCACAATTTGATGCAAATCACAAATATCAGTGTACATGGATTTCTAAGTAAACCAAGAATACCATTTTGTCCAAGGTAGGAGTAAATATATTGAGAAGGAAAGGAAGTGCAGTGTACATTCATGTAAAACACAGCAACTTGCAGCAAATTAATAAAATCGATAGTGTTTTTTGTGGATGATTGCATCTTACTCTCCCCTCCCTGACATTGGGTCTAAGCAACCACATCCATGCATGCTAAATTTTTCCAAAGTCATATTTGTACACAGTAAAAGTATTTCTTGATTTAGCTAAAACAAAAATTATCACCAGGTATGACCTTCATCTGTAAGGCACTTTAATATTTCTAGACTGAGTTTTAAAATTGTTAATGGGTAAGGCACAGAGCAAAGCTTGCAGTTTGTTTTTCCTGTTTGCATGCTCCTCCAGCTGACCATCACCTGCTGTCCAGGGGAATGGTAATTTAAATCTTTCATTCTTTAAGGGAGGACATGCAGAGCTCATATTAGTTGTATTGCTACTAAAATACATCAGTTCTTCAGACAGCTGCTAGGATAGTTTGCAGCATGATTGAATGTGATTTCCCCACCCACCTTATTCCTCTTGCAGAGGTTAGCAGTGGCTTGTTGGCTGCCTGCCATTTTGCTAATTAAGTTCAAAAGCCTTCCCATGCCTTATGATCATCACTCCAAGATTATATCATAAAGCATGCCCCATAGACTAATTAAACTTTAAACATTCTCCCATTCATGTCTTCATGGGCATTATTTACACATTCCAGCACTCGCAGCTTTAACCCTGTTTTCTGGCTTATGCTTAAAAACATCTCTTTAAGTTCCAGGTCCTACTATTGTCGAGCAGATTACACAGAAGGGCAGTGCAGCAGAGTGTGGGTATATGGAGAGGGCAGTGCCTAGAGCCATACCAGAACCATACAGGAAGTAGATATAGAAGTAGACCATGCACTACTTACGTTCTGATTACTTACATTCACAGAGAGGTAGACAGCAGTGTGTAACAGTGGAACTCTGGGTATGGTGATAGAGAAGGAGAAAGCAGATTAACAGAGAGTAATCCAGGAAATGCAGGACTACCAGGTGGAAAAGGTGAAGAGAGTTAGGGGATCTGGGCTCTGGGAGAGAAAAGAAAGGTTAAGTAAGAGTTTAGAACAAGGTTAAAGATTTAAATGGTGGAGGAATAAGGCAGCTAAGGCAGAATAAACTAAATAATGACCTAGGAAATCAGAAGGAGTGGAATCTCATCTAAAAGAGGAAATAAATGATGAGACAGAAAATAAAGAGCTGGGAATGGTGGAGGAGAAGAATAGGAGGGAGCGAGGTAGATGAGGTATTCAAGAAATGTAGCAGGATTCTGGCTTTGGAAGATTTGGGGCAGATAAAGGGATTTACAGGAAATAGGGAAGCTTCAGGGAAATATTTCAGATATTGAGGGGGTATTCAGTTGATAAAATGGCAGTAGTTGACAGGAACTATAAAGCAGGAAAGATCAAGGGCCATCACTGAAAACTAGGTAGGAATGTGGGAAGAAGGCAGGCAAATGAGAGTAGAAAGTGGACAGATACAATCAGAGAACAACAAGCAAATGGAACAAAAGAAAGGAAGGCAATAAAGACAAGGAGGTGGCAGGGGAATGACAGGAAACAACTAGTCAGAGATAAAATTGCTATAAGTGAGAATAGCAACTATAAGAAGGTGCCAAACAGTAGGAAGTCAAAGTGGAGAGGCAGTGGCATTCATAGAAGAAATGTGATTAAGGAACGGTTAGAAGGGACAGCCAGGTAATAACAACTGATGGAGGTCAAGGAAGAAGCAGAAAGAGGTGGGTAAGGGGAGAAAATTACCCAGAAGAGAGAAAGGCAGGTAACAGGTAGTCAGGAGAAAAAGTAGTATAGAAAGTTATAACCTAAGAGGACAAAGAGAATGCTAGCAAATGGGGATTCAGGCAGTAAATGTTTCAGGTGTTAAGAAGGAGGAATTTTATGAAGTTGAGAAGGAGGGTGGCAAGATGGTGTCTTTTGCCTACCTAAGTGAATTTACTTTTGTTGCAATGTCCATTTAGTCTTTATTGGTGATTGTGGTACATTTAAGTGACACACAGTTAAAAAGTCAGCCGGTTTCATTAAAAGTGATAAGTCAAATAGGCTGAAATTTTGCAAAGTAAATCTTCCACACTCCAAAAGAGCAAGTTTTGTTTTCTGTATCTCCTTACTTAATCAGCCATAATACTGCACAACTCTGGGGTAGTTTAAGGCTAATTGGCTGCCTGCAACTGAAAGATCAATCTTTCTGCTAGGTACACTTCTATATAAAATTCTAAAGAAGAGTTCCTGCCCACGAGAAGAAAGCTTCCAGTCAGAGAACAAGATAACTTGTTAAGAAGCACCATGGTCAAAGCAATCTCCTTCAGCCAGCCCCCTTTAAATGTTGCATAGGAGAATGTCCTTCATCTAAAATACGGAGCAATCTTCCTAATGAAATAATGTGCCTAAACTCCCTACCAGAATTCAAAACTACACTTTCTGAGCACCTTCATAAAGAAACCTCCTGTAAATACTTTGAAGGTAATGGCTAGAATAGACAGCCAAGACTTAGCCTCTAGTCACATATTATTTTCTTCTGATGGAGATTCAGATATGTATTAATTTTTTTTCCACAGAAACTGTGATGCTACTAGCTCATAAAAATTGCTTCTTATTATCATGCAGTGAAGTGCAGCATGGGGGTTGCACTCCTGAGTGTGTCATCTTTTGCTTGACACATTAAACTGAGGTCCCATCTGCTTAAGTTGATAGTAGCTTAGGTGGATGTAAAAGACTCCACAACACCTATCGAAAAAAAGTAGGGGAAGTTTAATGCCCTGGTCAAATTTCCCCTAGTAGTATAAATATAAATAAATTGGGTCTGCCCTGAAAAGAGACTGCTAACCTAGCAGGACTAACCTGGTCAATAAAGGACGATAGATAGATAGATAGATAGATAGATAGATAGATAGATAGATAGATAGATAGACAGACAGACAGATAGAGTGGATATAAAAAGTTTACACACCCCTATTAAAATGCCAGGTTTTTGTGATATATAAAAATGAGACCACAATAAATCATTTCAAAACTTTTCCCACATTCCCACTACCAAAGGTGCTTCAACAAAGTATTAGTTTGAGAGTGTGCACACTTATGCAACCAGCTTATTGTACTTTTTTTATTTTTTTATATTTTTTCCCCTTAACAGATTTGTTTGTTTTTCAGTTGAATTGTATAGGTTATAGGTCACATTAAAGGTGTGAAAAGTTTTGAAATGATTTATTGTGGTCTCATTTTTTTATATCACAAAACCCTGGCATTTTAACAGGGGTGTGTAAACTTTTTATATCCACTGTAGATAGATAGATAGATAGATAGATAGATAGATAGATAGATAGATAGATAGATAGATAGATCTGTAAAGTGTAAAAACTCATGTTCTAATCTCCTACCTTAAATGATATGTATTGGCTGTAACTCTGCTCTTTTTATTTTCCAGATTCTTACGATTATTACACTGTACATTTTTTATTGCAAAACACTACTGTCTCTTTTTGTATAAATTATATCTAATTTATTTAATTATTATGTATTTGATGACTGTATAACATGCATTTTACAGCTCTCTCCAATGTGAAAGTAAATCTGCATTTTTCATGTATGTCAATTGTTCTACATGCTCTGCTATGGCCTCTGTGCCCAAGTCTTGGCTGAAAGGGGTCTTTGGACCAACCCACCTACCTGGTTAATAAATAGTAAATAAAATGGGACTTTACTGTTTCACAGACTTTAGTTTTATTTCAGGCACAGTTACAATTTAAGTAAATATGTCTTACTCTATTTTTCCACCAAAATAACTTGTGTTAAAGGTTTTTGTTTTACAATGAATGGCATTTTGCTCTGCAGCACTTGATTCATAACCTTTTACCGAAGTCACTGCAGCTGTTCTGCTTCTTTTAATACAGTTGCAACTTTCTTTTTTTCCATTTCTCATGTAGCCTGTTGACATAGCTTGGGTTCTAACTCTAACACCAAACCCATTGCTACTTTGACATGTTGCAAGAGCTTCATGTTCTTAGCTTGCTTCAGCTAATGTTGCCAATATTGCCACTGAATGTTGGCTTACCTTACATCTGCACTTGGTCATAACAGTATAGCATATATGTGTGGAGGCTCTTGTGTACCTAAAGTTATTTTGATTTTTTTCCCTGCAGTTTTTTTCACTTTATCTTTCAACAGCTTTTGAATATTTTACCATACTTTTCAAACTCAGATTTGTAAAAGGGCCCTTTTCCATCATCACTTTGTTTTTATAATATCTGATTTGGTTCATGTATTTGGCTAGAATGGCTAAATTTTGCTGTTTATTTCAAGAAAATTTTCTATTTTTGTATACCAGTGTTTATTTTTTCTTGCAGTAAAATGATGCTACATCAGCCACCTTAAGATGATTTACAAATTCCACAGCTTGAGGCATCTTTGGCATTTTCTACCATAATGTGTCAGTTTTGCTGTGTACTCTGTTATGAAGACACTGTCGACCTGACCCTGTTGCTATGGTTTAATCACACATGCGTTTAATCACTACAGTTATTTTGCAATCTCTAACAACCATTATGAATATTATGCATTAAAATTTCTGTCAGTTTCATTAAAATAAATTCTTGAGGCTATGCCTGGAATTTATTATAAAATGCATTATTAAGTGTATGAAAGACAATTCTTTGGCATTCATTTGCTCCAGTGTCAGCTTCATTATTATGTTGATGTAGGAATGATCATTTAATGTTTTTGATGTCCGATGGCACATTCCTAGCTCTGTAGGGCCTCTTACAGATGCATCTATTCTCATCGGGCTTCCTGAGAGTGAATTTTATCCTAGTCTGTGTCAGTTTATATTGGGATTGGCTGACTTCATTTGGGCTGCATATAACTTGAATCTTTGAATCTCTGTTCTGCAGCAGAATTTATTTTGCAGGTATAATTTTCACCATCAGTCATTATTTTCTTTGATTGTTTATGACCTTTGGAGAGGGATTTTGGTGAAGACCAAGGAAACCAATTTCATGCTTGAGAGGAGTGCTGGGGCTGCTTTCTGACAATGCCCTTCATCAGCAGGAGTCTAGAAAGTGGCCGAGTGCCAGCAGAATGTAGCACAGCCCCTTACAGAAATGAGGGGTTACCTGCTGGGACAGCCCATTGTGATTCCTTCTTTGCGTCTGCAAGCTGAACATTTGTAAAGAAGAGTAGTCTTAAAGCAGAAAAACCTCAAACTACCCTGACAGGTGTCTGAACAATGGTCCTTCTTGGTCGACCTAACTAAGGCCAGGTGATGGGGATCAAATGGGTCTACTGACCTGGAGGGGGCTAATGGTCGAAAAGCACTGGCACCAAAGCATGAAAAGAAATGACATAAGAAAAGGAGCAATCATGTATTTTGCTTGTTTGTGGGGGAGGGGAGGTGAGAGTTTCACTGTTTAATAGTCAACATACAACAGTATGTCCTCAAAGACCAAGATATGAGACCATTAGGAATCAAACTATGATTAATTGCGAAGTTCTGCTAAGAAATCACAGGAAAGGTGAAGGAATACAAAATGATAAAACTGCCTCTCTGTGGGATGAAAGAGACTTGGAAAGGACTGATAAGTTGAAAAGCGAAAGAAAACATCACGGTTCACAAACAAGATGAAGACAGCCATAACAGAAATTAAAACATAAAATGAAAAATGTAAAGGACTGGAGGAGAAATTGGAAGAACCACAGGGAATGTTATGTGGAAGTAAGAAATAGGGCAATAGAAAGATCATTGAGAGAAGAGGATGAGGAAGGTCTTCTTGAGACATGCAGAGGAAAGAAGGCAGTGAGGGGATGTGCAGAATCATCTTGGGAAATGGAGTAAAGGTATCTATTGGAATGAAACAGTGATCATTTAATTGATCAGCCTCATAAAGTGAATGACACTGAAACATATACAATTAAAATGTTAAAAGGCAGTGTATTTTGCTTGAAGACACTCCACCCCAGCAACCTCCCCCACCAAAACTCATCCAGTACTTGCATATTCTAACTCTGAGATCATTGATCCTTGGGAGGAAATAGCATACACCATCCTAAAGATTGTGCAAAATTGTCATTAAAATAAATTTTGGGGTTAGAATTATCAACCTAATGGCATAAGCTATCTGAACAATCAACATTTCAATAGTCAATTCTATGAGAATAACCCCAAAAGGAAAAATCACAAGAAAGATAAGTTGCAGCCAAAAATTCTATGTAAGTATTTGGAGTAATTAGTTATGAAAAGCAGAAATGAGGGCATTACTTTGGGAGGGAAAGACAGGGGCAAGGGTAGAATATACAAAAGATTAAATAACAATGGAGAAAGTGGAAAGGGCACAGAAGAGAACCCAAAAATAGCTACTGAGATTTAAGACATCTGACAGTATAATTCAACAAATACTTTAGAAAAGGAGTGATCCAGAGATACAGAAAAAGTAGTTGTATCGGTCTAAAAGGGCGGAGGTAGAGTGCAGCAACTGAAACTACAGACTGGTGAGTCTGAATTCACTGATGGAAAAATTGACTGTGGTGGTGGTGCTGCGGTAGCGTTGTCGCCTCACAGATAGACGTTGTCCTGTTTGATTCTCAGCTAGAGCGTCTTCTGTGTGGAGACATGCGTGAATGGGCGTACCTTCGTTGAAGGTTGTGCGTCAGAGCTGGCAACTCGGCATGTAAAAATCTACTGCCAATCATTAGCAGACCGGAGTTCTGCTCTGGCGACCCCTAATCGGGAAAAGCCGAAAGACACAACAACAACTAAAGATGTCAAGCCCTACAGCATTCCTGGGGTAAACTGAGCTTCTACCTGAATTCCATCATAGATTAACAGCAAAATATCTTGTCAAACTAACTGAATCCATTTATGCAACTTGGCTTGTGGGAAGTGAAAAAAGGTGTAGCTCTAGGTTTGATCTGTCTGGATATCAACAATATCAGCAATGTTTTTGACTTGGTCCTGTCTGCTGCTTGAAAATATGAGTGCAATAGATGTGGCCAGCAAACTGTGTATATGGGTAGAACAGTGATTATGTAACAGGGAGTAGAAGCTAAGAGATGGAGGTGGAGACTATAGGAGGTAAGAAACTGACAGATCATTCCACACTGGAATAAGGTCTAGCTCAATTGCATTTGAATGAGTTCAGCTTGGACTTCATGCAGGGCATAGAGAACTGGATTACACATTTTTCTGAAGAGCCCTGTCATGTCTGTTGCTCAAAATGATGCAGTTCACAATATTTAGAAGGTCAGAGCCACACATGCAGGTAGCAAATGAAAAATCTCATCATGCATACACTGAGATAATAATAATAATAATAATAATAATAATAATAATAATAATAATAACAACAACAACAATAATAATAATAATAATAATGTTTGTTAACCAGGTAGACCCACTGGACATAGAATAACTTTTCAGGGGTGACCAGGGAGTAAAGGCTGGTTAAGTGACTTGCTCAAGGTCACACAGGAGGCAAATGAGGGCTGAAGGAAGCAAACCCTGTACCACAGGAACTACAGCTGACAGATATACTGCAGGGGCTTCTCTATGGGATTGTCATCCCCTAGATGGGGATGGGTATGGCCATTCTTCCCTGTTAGCCCCATCAAGCATCCAAGCTTCTAATCAAATTTGGGTCAGTTGGGCCATATCTTTTTGTATAACTGGAGTTGGTACCCACAAAGTCTGGTATTGTTTTTCAAGAATATAAACAAAAATGACAGTGCAGAATACACATTAGCAGATGAGCAGATTTCTCTTCAAAACCATCCTGAAATGAACTCCCAAAGGATCTTTTGTTTTACTATTTATGTATATATGTACGTATGTAAGTTTTATGTATATATGTACATATGTAAGTTTGCATGTATGTATGTTTTTATTTATTTATCTGTAGCTTTTTATCCCTGATACTTGTTAGCAATCAGCCATAGAGAGATAGACTGGCCCATTTGTTCCTCTTAAAGTATGAGTTAATAACAAGAGACCATCAGCAAGGCAGCTATTAGGATTTTCTGATTAGTGGCCTAAGTCCTCACTTCTCTGACAACAGACATGCATGTTCACTTGGACATGGACATACTTTGCTGCCCTCTCCACTGTATTATGCACACTTCTGCTCATGCCCTTAGGAAGGCTACTGCATACTGCAGTTTGGCAGTGCCAAGTACAATTCCTTGGCCCATATGCCACATACTTTACTCTTGATTCACCATGTGAGCCATCACCTCAACAGGCTAGGTAGCCTCCCTTCTGTAGGACAGGTGGGTTTGAATCAACTGCTCACTGCCACGCTCACTGTTCAGCTCCTACAATAACCAGCTGACTAATTGAACCTAAGTAATCTGAGCCATCATCAGAACTTCATCTTTCTATGCCGTCAAGTCAGTGATTCCTAACAGAGCTTTTAAGAAAGATCTGCAGCATTTCCTCATCTCATCAGAACTTGCACGACATAAGCACGGAAATAATGAACTGAGTACCGACATTCTCGCAATGAAAGTACTCATGTTTATTTTCCAAGTTAATATAAAATAAGAAAAAAAATATTTTTTGCAGGGGCAAGCTGTCCTCCACCTATGTATGTGGGAGGGGAGGGGTCCACTTATATTATCAGTATTATTACAAGCCTGCTGCACTTTGGATATACAATGATCACTGTCAGGCAAAGTAAAATCTGTTGCTCTCTTTCTTTGAGGTGCAAACGTCATGAACAACCCACACCTTTAGAATACTGTCATCTTGCACCACTATGAAACGCAGGACAAAACATGCATAATGCCAACTTGTGTTATTGGGCTCTGGTAACTGCGACTCAAACTTGAGTGATTTGAGCACATGACTATAAGCCTTTAAATATGTTTGCAATCAGACAGAAGTTCTCCTAGAGAACAAAAATATCACTTGTAGTCCAACAGAGAAGAGTTCCACAATACATTCATGTAAAATTCATGAATCTTGACTTGTGGATTTTAACTGAGATTTCTTCTTGAAGAACAATTGCCTCATGCTCATGCTCTGAACCAGTCACACACCACTAAGGAATTTCAGAAGACAAGGTCAACCGCTACAGCTACAGTGCAACTTTCTTTAATCTGTAACACAAATGGATGTTTGTTAAATGATGCCATCTAAGAAAAGTTCAGATCACAAGTACGGGCCACTAGATATATTCTGAAGCTCTTTCTTTCACTTTTAAAATGGGCCAGGCATGAGGTCCCCAGAGGAGTACTTGGTTATTATACAACATCCACCAAGGTTGGAATGTAGTCATAGACAAGAAAAGAGGCATAAAGAGGGATGTACTGAAATTCCCAGCATCATCTGAAATGTGGCAAATTTTCTTCAACTCATCCAAGTGAGATTGTGGCTGCCAAATACCAGAAAGCGCATCTAACACACAGCCCTGGAAAATCCATCAAAGGCACCGTTTGACACAAGCAGTTGTCAAGGCACACAGACAATGAAACACAAACATGGTAGCACACACATGGGTCTATATTACAACACCGAACATTCAAAATTTCGAGTGTTCTAATATCGAACCCTATGAATCGAAAATTTAAAACATCGAACATACAGAACAGCAGATTTTTTCCTAGGGAAATAATTTGCTGTTCCAAAGCACATACACACAACACAAGCACACCAAACAAACAGCAATCCACACACATACACCTAAACTCTTACACCTAACCCTACACTAAACTATACATACACCACTAACTATCCACTTATCTTAACCCAAACCCTAACCCTAAGGTCTGTCACTATCGCACAGTCACCTCACCCGCGCCCTAACCCTAACTCACCTTCCCCGCCCTAACCCTCACATCCACACAATCACACACTTACCTGACCCATGCCCTAACCCTAACTCACCTAACCCACCCTAACCCTCATGTCCACACAATCGCACACTTACCTGAACCCGACCCATAACTTTCCACCACAGCTCTGAAAATACAGAAGCAACAGAAACGGACAACCAAATTCTTTCCCAAGGGAAAAAAAATTGGTTTTCTGTTTCTTTGATATTTCCAGCGTTCACTGAAAATGGGTAATTTTAGAACACCCGAAATTTTGAATGTTCGGTGTTCTAATATAGACCCCACACACACACATATTCTAGAACAGATTATACAAAGCCATTAACTGAATATCACAAGGAACTTTATTAATTAATGTGGAGATGCTGCAAGGCTTTATGACATGGTGGCCTGGAAAACTGTGCACGCAAGAACATGAGGTCTATTACTGACAGAGAGCCTGACAACAGTGTACATTTGGTAATATAAAGATATGCCAAAATATTATGAGCAACAGCAGTTAGAAAGTCCATATGCTCCTAAAGTATTCCCCATCTGTAAGCACACACTGCATGGCCCATTTCAAATGTCTGTTTTCAGGTCCAGGTTTCCTTATCTGCATGCCTAAGACATAACTTACAGGGCTTCTTTATTAATGGCTTGCATTCAAAGGGCTGTGTAGATGAGGAAAAGTTTGTTAGTCAACAGCCCCTGGTCTGTCCAAGAGCAGGGCATTACACCTGGGAAAAGACACCACATTATCTGACTATGCATTTGGTAAAGTCAGAGTACAAAACACATAACAGCTAGAGGACCTTGGAATTATCTTTACAGAATGTCTAAATCATCAGGAACAATGTGAAAGACTATTAGAAAAAGTAGAACAAATGTTGAGATAGTTGCCTAAGGTGGAATCGAAATATAACAAATTGATAATACTCTTTTTCAAGCAATGTTTGCACAATGACTGGAGAAAGATAATGTGTGACATTTTGAAGCCTTGCAGTAAAATAGAAATCATGATGATGTGAAGAATACAGAGGAAAGCAGTTAGGATAGTGCAGTGACTACTGAGTATGTCATTAAAGGAGAGGCCATGACAGCTCAATGTTATTCAAAAGAGAAGAGAGAGAGAGATTATATGACAATATCAGTTTCCAATGGAAACAATATAATTGTATAATTCCAGAAATGAAGGATAAGGCACATAAAAAGGGTGGCATGACCAGCATGTCTATGCAAAAGTTTTACTTTCACACATAAAAGTATGCTTTTAGAGAAAACAGGTTAGTGGGTAGAATAAATTACTGGAATGAGAGGCAGAATTTAATGCTCCTGAAGATTTTAAATCCATTAAAAATAGTATCTGCGACCTTTATTCTCTAGCAGATTAAAGCTGGTTTGTCCAGTTTGTGTAAATGTTATTAACTGGATGTGCTACAGAAGTATGTAGCATTTTGTGACTTATGAAGTGAAATAGCACAACATATTTTAAAAAGTAAAAGGAAACGAAACTGGTGTGGATGGTGACCTCAAAACTCCTCAGCTCGGACACAAACCAGAAGAACTCCAGAAGACAAACGATTTATTGCACAAAAACACAAAAGTAAAAAATCCAAGTTAAGCGCCTTTGTCTGACATTTACAGACTTCTTCAGAACATAGGCAGCCATCAATTCATACATTTTTAAATACATTTAGGTGCCAAAAAGCACTATCAAGTCAATCAAAAATTAAAGGTACATGAGCTAATAAGTGTAAACATGACACAAATCCTTCCCCAATTAATACTTATCTTAATCTTTTAGATAGGTATTCATTGGGGAAGGATTTGTGTCATGTTTACACTTATTAGCTCATGTACCTTTAATTTTTGATTGACTTGATAGTGCTTTTTGGCGCCTAAATGTATTTAAAAATGTATGAATTGATGGCTGCCTATGTTCTGAAGAAGTCTGTAAATGTCAGACGAAAGCGCTTAACTTGGATTTTTTATTTTTGTGTTTTTGTGCAATAAATCGTTTGTCTTCTGGATTTCTTCTGGTTTGTGTCCGAGCTGAGGAGTTTTGAGGTCGCCATCCACACCAGTTCCGTTTCCTTTTACGTTGTTGCTTTGCTGTGGTATTTTAAAAAGTACACATTTGTGCATTAAGACAGTACTGTTCACCTAAAAAATAAAGTAGAACGGGTTGTGTGATTATTACTCTCTTACAACATAATTCTTGGGTTGGATGAAAACATGAGGGAATGCCATTTTTGGCATTCTCAGGAGTGATATTTTATGCAACTGCACACAGCCCTTATTTCGTATTTTAATAGTCTAATAAGTCTAATAACCACAACAGTGTATACTTCTTCACAGATCAGGTAGCACCTTTTCTTGCATTATAAACTATAATGAAATTATGGTATACTTGTAGGATCTATATTAAAACAACAAAAGTTCAGAATTTCGAACACTCACATGAGCGGAAATTCAGGAACTCGATGTTGTTATTTTTTTATCGCAGTACAGTGAAAATCAGAATGTTTACCCTTTCCTCACTGTAGTATGATCTTGGAGTTGGACTATATATTTAGCAAGGGATGTGGGGGGCACAGCCCCCCACAATAGCGATTTCGAGTTCTTGAATTTCCGCTCATGTGAGCATTCAAAATTCTGAACTTTCGTCGTTTTAATATAGACTCTACTTGTATATCTGAAAATTGTTTTTATTACAACATGGGGATCTTATTGGATTTCTCATCAGGGTTTAAAGGATAAGAATGAATATATGGAAATAATTTATATAACTGTTGTAACAACAGAATATTTGAACTGCTATGAAATATGGTTGACCAGTCAGCTAATAAGATTTTTATTGTACAGCATGTGATTAAGGAATAAAGCACAAAAAGATGCAGGATTCAGAAATGTTTATATATATATATATATATATATAGTGCAAGTGTCCATCATCGCAAATTGTACAAAACATCTAACAAGCCCCCAGCATCACAAATTGTACACGTCATCCATTACATTGATCCAGAGACCACAGGGCAATATCATTTAATGAGAGACCTAGAAGTTGACTGGAGCAAAAGCAAAAGAGTTCAAGGATGTGTTGAGGGATCTAGAACCGCAAAAAGAAAAGGAAATTAGTAAAGCTGAAGAACAATGGCAGCGCCACAAAACAGCATGTGTGAGGACAATAGAACACCTATGTGGCCTAGCTAGTTATGGAAATAAGGTAAAATAAGAAAAGTTGGTGGCAGAATGCAGAAGTCTAGAAAGTTATCAAAAGAAAAAGTGTGAGGCAGAAAAAATGAATCAAACTAAGAAGGAGCACCATTTTGCCAACAAAGAAGCTAATAGAGCAGTTGCATAGCATAGAACAAGGCATCAGAGGCACTATGCCAGCTTCTGGAAAATAACTCAGAAGTTGGCACAAAGAAGTTCTAATAGTGTTACAAGACAAAGACAGAAAGGTAGAGGAAATAGTCATCAAATAACTTTCATAAGGAATGGCAGCAAAAATAATATTCACCACTCCAAAGGGCATCAGAGGCAGATGGAAAGAGACTTCCAGAAACTTCTGAATGAAGAAAACCCGACAATCTGTACAATCCACCCTAGAAGAAGTAAGAACAGTGCTAAGCAAAATGAAGTCAAGTAAAGTTGCATGCACGGATTAGGGTTCGCAGATCTGAACAAAATGTTGGGTGAATTATAGGAAAAATGGCTCATAATGGTTTTCCGAACAGTATGGACAGAAAGGTGTATCAGAAGACTGGAGAAAAATCATTTACATGCCAGTATACAAAAAGAAAGAGGACATTCACAACTGTGGGCAGATTACAGGTATCAAAGAGCTAGAGAGGATGATCGATAAAATTAATATGCAGATTAGTACAAAGTAAGATGGCAGAAGACAGTTTGGACTTAGATCAGGATGTAATACAGCCAACCCTGTGTTTGCAGTGATACAAATAATTCAGAATAACCTAGAGATGAGGAAAGCCCAACTGGGCATTCCTAGACTAGAAAACTAACTTTGGCAAGGTCTCAAGATAGATGATTTGGGCAGTCCAGCAATGGTTCTAAGTCCTGGAAACATTGCTAGAATTAGTGCAGGCTATGTACAGGGACCCAAATGAAAAAGTACAAGCAGCATTCATACTCAGAGTGGTTCCCAGTGGGAGTGGGTGTGTATCAGGGTTCAGTTCTGAGCCCACTGTTGTTCATACTGGTGATGGACTATATTAGCAAACAGGCTGGAGGGGACAGAACAACAAAGCTGCTGTATGCACACAATGTGGCATTATAAGCAGAGTGTGAACAGGAACTTCAGCAAGTGACAGGAGAATGGAATGCAAAACTGAAGCTGCACAGAATGAAAATGAGTACAGACAAAACAGAAGTCATGGCAGCAAATGGAAGAAATTACCGGAAGCTGAACACTGAGACAGAAGGGGAAACAGTGGAACAGGTTAACAGCTTCAAAAAGTCTGGATAAGGAAGTCAAAGCTAGAATCAGAGGGGCTGCAGCCAACTGGTACATTGTATCAGGGATATTATGTGACAGAAGAATGCCAAAGAAGCTGTAAAGTAATGTGTACAAAGCATTGGTGTGACCTGTACTATTGTATGGTACAGAAACCTGGGCAGTAAAGACAGAGTAGTTGGGAAGATAAACATTATGAAGTGCCTGAGACAGTTTGTAGAAGGTATACTGTGGTACAGCTGAAGAAATGAAGACATAAGAGCAGAAGCCAACTTAGCTACAATTGCAGAGATGGTTAAAGGGAACAGATTACAGTAGTTTTGGCACACGTGCAGGAGAGCAGAAGACAATGTGGTGAAGATGATTTGGAACAGACAGGAAGATGGCAAGAGGAAATGAGGACGTGACAGGCATAGTCATTGAAGAAGTTAGCAAAGTGGTATTGAATTGAGAAAGATGGCAATAACTGACATAACACCCCAACCTTATGTAGAAAAAAAATGTGAAAATGGGGTGGATAATTACGATGATAGGAATATGCAGATGCAATGAAGTATCATGCAAAACAACTGTAGCAAATGTATGAAAAGTATGCACATTGGCACATCTGTAATTGAGATTAACTATCCCTGTGGCACAAGGTATAAATGAAGTGAACTGAGAGAAATAAGACTGGTGATGCAGGGTTTGAATCCAGTTAACTGATAGTTTTATGGGGGGGGTGTCTGAATACATATTAAGACACATTTTGTGGGGTGTGGCAGTTGGTGTAATGGTAGTGGTGTTTACCTCACAAACATGAAGCACAGGGTTTAATTATCATATTTGACAGGGAAATTGAATAGATCTAAAATGGCCCACAAGGGTTGCTAGCCTTGTACTTACCCATGAACCTACTGTGTGGAAAACTGGCATGCACAAAGACACTAACAGCAATGCTGTACACTTTTACAACATGCAGCAGCTGTCCACCATGCATGCATTTTGAAACTGCAGTCAGGTCTGGCAATGCACACAAATTGTCACAATAATAAGGCTAATCTTATCATTCCAATGAGTCGATGAGGAAAGCACAGCTTCTGACAACCACTAACAAGGATGCTGCCCATTGAATGCCTAGTGCCAGTCACCATTCACTGTTCTAACACAGCAGTTCTATGACAAATGTTTGCCACAGTACTTCATATGCCACCTCTGTTGCCCTCCTTACTTCCAGCTCCTAGCATCTAACAAGTGTATTACCTAGCTTGAGTCATTGTTGTGTTAGTAGTATATGCCATGCTGGCTGCTGTTCTACCCCCAATAATCCACCTGCAGCACCAGCCTATCACCTAGAACTTTAACTTGTGCTCTCACTGTCCGGCGCTTTATCTCAGAGGATTAAAGCTATCAGCTTTTGATGTTCATCTTAAAGTCCTACGTTTGATTGCCTTACTCTCCATTTCTGTGGGATGCGACTTAGAACACAAACATAAAGAGTGCTGTCAAGTAATCCCTAAAACGAGGTGCTTGTGCTTAGTAGGGTTTCCTGATGAAAAACTACAGTAAAATAAAACAATAACATGTAAGCTTGTTGTGCCCATTGTACAACAGGTAGCCCACTGCAGCTTCATATCAGTAAAAAAACACACACGCACACACACACACACACACACACACACACACACACACACACACACACACACACAGTCACACACAGACTCACACACACACACACACACACACACACGCACACAGACACACACACACACACGCACGCGCACACACACACGCACACACACACACACACACACACACACACACACACACACACACACACACACACACACACACACACACACACACACACACACACACACACACACACACACACACACACACACACACACACACACACACACACACACACACACACACACACACACACACACACACACACACACACACACACACACACACACACACACACACACACACACACACACACACACACACACACACACACACACACACACACACACACACACACACACACACACACACACACACACACACACACACACACACACACACACACACACACACACACACACACACACACACACACACACACACACACACACACACACACACACACACACACAATGCCAAAATAACTATACTGTTCAGTGAAAGTCCCTTGCTTACCTTGTGCAAGACACAGTCTTACAGCAAGTCATATGAGCAAAACCCATAAACTGCTTTTTGGATAGTACACCTTATTATGTGACTTATTATTTCTGTGACACCCTCTGTACACTTATAACATCTGTTATCTATCATGATTTTATATATTGCCAATAGCTGGTACACTGCCTAAAGTAATCATTGTAAATACACTGCTGGCATGTTGTTGTCCTACCATCAATTTGTCAGTAAAACTGCTTCTTTGCCTTCTTATAATAATGCCTGTCTCTCTGTATCATTTAAACTGGATATAAGCATAACATGGTTAAGATACCACGCATATTCAGTGTTTTCAAAGAAGCTCCCTAAACTTCCTATCACTCTTTATGCAGATGACATGGTTATTCTTTAATCCTGGCTCTCTCATTCAACTATTCAAACCCCAAAACATGTATTAATACAAAATATTAAAAAAGGAATCTGCCCTTTCACCACTGTTTTATGATTCCAGAGTTGGTATATATAACTAATAGGGTTATGGATGTGGACGGTCTCACCCTGCAGAAAACAGGTTTTCGATATAGGCATTGTAATCGTTCCATTAGACAGAGAAAGACAGTTAAGTGTTTTCACTTCTTGATCTGATTTTAAATTCATTTTAACAGTCTGTATCTGCTTTAGTTAAGGTCTTTAAGCCTGTATCAGTAATTCCAGGACATCGTTGAACTGCACTTTTGCTGTTTAAGTGATCTGGCTGGTTTTATTAAGGCTTGGTTTCATTCTTGCACACAGTGTATGTCAGCCTAGTTCAGGACTTGCCCTTGCATTGGGGCAGATCCAGGCCAGACAGCTCAGAATTAATAGTCTAATTGTTTTCCCTCCTACTAGTGTGTGTTGTTGCCTATTTCTTATGGTAATTTGAAGACATAATTTCCCATCCTCTCCCTGTTTATAGCCTGTTGACAATAAGCACATAAGTATCATTTTGCAAAATGTTTCCCCTTAAACAACTCACCAGGCTGAAAGACCTTTGATAAAATTGCTTAATATTGAATGTACTGTTACTGCTTGCACTGATTTTAGTATTAAATTAGTGATTTTTTTTCTATGACTAGTTTACTGGTCCCTTCTGGTGTCAGAAGAAGGTTTCCAGGCTAGTTGTTTTGTATTGAAATTTAAATACTCAGTAGCAAGTCCACCCAAACATTATTCTAAAACCAAACTCCAAGCAGTTATAGTTACCCCTTCCCCCAGAGTCATTACTGGTGGTATCATGGACCAGCACTTCCCCAAAAAATCCCTAGCTAGCTTGACTGAGATGGGTATCTTGAGACAGTGTAAGAGCTGTATCATGCTAATGATCACCTATTACTCAAACAGCATAACAGTGTGTGAGAAGTGTACATATCATATCCTTGGAGGCAAAAATCTCACCCACAGTAAACTAAGAACCAAAACTGTCAGCAGTATACCACACATCACACAAAGCCAAAGCCATCACGATGCACATAATACATCATATGCTGATGTTCTAAAGACTGATTATATTAAACTTCAAAGACCTCCAAATCATAACACGGGCAGAAAGCACACACAGTATATTAAACCTAATTTCTCACATAGCACAAGGAGTCCCAAAAGTCACAATTGCTTAGCCCATAAGGCAGTCATCAACCCAACCAAACATTCTTGTTATAGGTGACACCATTTTTAGACATACAGATGTCCATCTTACCAGGCTGAACAAGGAATGAGTGACAGCTTGTTGCTTGTCTGGTGCCAGGATCTGTCAGATCACACATGCACTCAAGTCCTTGAAAAACAAGTACCAGTATAACTCTGTCATAATTCACACCAGTGTCAATGATTTGAGGTGTACCCCAATTGACTGTATGAAGAGAGACTTAATAGAGCTTTCAAACTATGTGTACAAGGCAGGTATGAACCTAGCTTTGAGCAGCATTCTACCTTCTTCAAAAACTATGCCACAATATGAGCAAAAAATAATTTACTTCAATAATTGGCTTAGTTTTTGGTGTCATTCAAAGGGGGTCCAGTATTTGTCAGTTTGGGAGGATATGATCGACAGACCATACTGCTTCACCAGAGATGGCCTGCAACTGTCTGCCCCCCTCCCCAGGTTTCAGTTATTAAGAAAGACATTGTCAACCCCCATAGTGCATTTTTAGGCAATGCCAATCTGATAAACCTACCAACATAATGAAACAAGCAAAGGAAAATATGAAGGTGTTACTGATCAATGCTAGGAGCCTGAACAAGAAACTCTGAAACATTCACACCAGCTACTGTACAGGACAGCTTTTTAATAACTGCTAATAAAAATGATTTAGACTGAATTAGTCTAATAATGGACTCCTGTAAAATCCAATCAGATTATAAGTAGAATTATTCTGATTGAGGTACACAATATTTAAAATGTACTAAGACTTAAGCTATTTATGCAAATGGGTGACAGCGACAATACACTAACAAGGAAAATATATGCCTATATATTACCAGTTGAGTTCAAGGGCAATGCTTGAGGTAAGGAGGAAGTGACACTCAGGTAGGTAGATTTCTATTTATCCATGGCCAAAGTGTCTTATCTGACAAATATTGCTGAACCTGGAAAACTGCTACTGCTACAATACATACATTCCTGGATGTCATTACTG